>NC_080039.1:28770060-29094345 GCF_030020395.1 Manis pentadactyla
GCCATGGACATACAATGGCGAAATGACAGTCTCTTCAAAAGGTGGTGCTGGCAAAACTGGACTGCTACATGTAGGAGAATGAAACTGGACCATTGTCTTACCCCATATACAAAAGTAAACTCAAAATGGATCAAAGACCTGAATGTAAGCCATGAAACCATTAAACTCTTGGAAGAAAACATAGGCGAAAACCTCTTAGACATAAACATGAGTGACCTTTTCTTGAACATATCTCCCCGGGCAAGGAAAACAACAGCAAAAATGAGTAAGTGGGACTATATTAAGCTGAAAAGCTTCTGTACAGCAAAAGGCACTATCAATACAACAAGAAGGATCCCTACAGTTTGGGAGAATATATTTGAAAATGACACATCCGATAAAGGCTTGATGTCCAAAATACATAAAGAGCACACACGCCTCAAGAAACAAAAAACAAATAACCCAATTAAAAAATGGGCAGAGGAACTGAACAGACAGTTCTCCAAAAAAGAAATACAGATGGCCAACAGACACATGAAAACATGCTCCACATCGCTAATTATCAGAGAAATGCAAATTAAAACTACAATGAGGTATCACTTCACACCAGTAAGGATGGCTGCCATCCAAAAGACAAACAACAGCAAATGTTGAAGAGGCTGTGAAGAAAGGGGAACCCTCCTACACTGCTGGTGGGAATGTAAACTAGTTCAACCATTGTGGAAATCAGTAGGGAGGTATATCAAAATGCTCAAAACAGACTTACCATTTGACAAAGGAATTGCACTCCTAGGAATTTACCCTAAGAATGCAGCAATCAAGTTTGAGAAAGACAGATGCACCCCTATGTTTATTGCAGCATTATTTACAATAGCCAAGAATTGGAAGGAACCTAAATGTCCATCAATAGATGAATGGATAAAGAAGATGTGGTACATATACACAATGGAATACTACTCAGCCATAAGAAAAGGGCAAATCCAATCATTTGCAGCAACATGGATGGAGCTGGAGGGTATTATGCTCAGTGAAACAAGCCAAGCGGAGAAAGAGAAATACCAAATGATTTCACTTATCTGTGGAATATAAGAACAAAGGAAAAACTGAAGGAACAAAACAGCAGCAGAATCACAGAACTCAAGAATGGACTAACAGGTACCAAAGGGAAAGGGACTGGGGAGGATGGGTGGGTAGGGATGGATAAGGGGGGGAGAAGTAGGGGGATATTAAGATTAACATGCATGGGGGTTAGGAGAAAAGGGAGGGCTGTACAACACAGAGAAGGCAAGTAGTGATTCTACAACATTTTGCTATGCTGAAGGACACTGATTGTAAAGGGGTTTATAGGGGAGACCTGGTATACGGGAGAGCCTAGTAAACATAATATTCGTCATGTAACTGTAGATTAGTGATACCAAAAACAAAGCAAAAAAAAATTGGGCAGTTAGTGTGTGGTAACCTCCAACGAGTTCTACTCAAGGGTATAAAGGGCATATAAAAGTGTAGGCAAATGGTCTGTTTGTGTTTATACAGAGGAACAAAGCCTAATTGGGCTACCCCGAAAATGAACTAAGATACAATATGAAAAAGAACTTCCAACATCTGCACTCTCTGGAAGACTCATGCCAGAAGATGATCATCAAAAATCCCCAACAAAGATCCACGCACTGCTACAGCTGTAGATGCACTCATCCCACCAGTTCCTGGACTTGCCATGGGAATGAGGAAGGAGATATCTAAGCTGGCCTGTGCATACAGTAAAACAACAAATTTGACTGGATCTATACTGTTGGAACTCAACCAAGAATTTGGAGAGGTGCAAATTGTAGTGCTCCAAGGTCTTACAACTACAGACTATTTACTGTTAAGAGAACATATGGCATGTGAACAGTCCCCAGGAATGGGTTGTTTTAATTTGTCTGATTTCTCTCAGACTGTTCAAGTTCAGTTAGACAATATCCACCATATCATAGATAAGTTTTCACAAATGCCTAAGGTGCCTTAATGGTTTTCTTGGTTTCACTGGAGATGGCTGGTAATTACAGATATGCTTTGGTTATGTAACTATACTCCTATTATGTTAATGTGTGTGCGCAATTTAAGTAGTAGCTTAAAACCTATATATGCTGAAGTTACTCTACAAGAAGATATGTCAAAGAAATAATCAATCTTCCCATGTTTTCTTCCGTCTGCTACTTCTATAGCTTTTCTTCTTCCTTCCTAATTACAACCCTTAAATGGAATTCGTGCCTCATATCAAATTTACCGAGTATCATAACTCCTCCAAGTGGTAAAGATACCTCAAGACAAATGCTGGGCATAGAAGCCACAGGGCATAAATATGCAAAGAAGTAAAAAGCTAACCTTTACAAACAATAAGACTACCCTCACTCTTACCAACTTCACATTTCCCTGTATGGCCCCGCAAGAGGACTGGTTAGCCAGAGATGGGTAAGATTCCTCAAGGGAGGAACAACCTAAAACAGGCACAGTCGCAGGGGGGGCCATCAGGTGAGAAATTGGGGATCAACAGAGGTGAGGCTTAGAAACTCACCCCCCCTGTTCTGAGAGAAATCTTCTGCATACGTGGATGTCTTATTGCCCTGGTCTAGCTTGGATTAGCACATAATCTACAGGCACGCACCTGGTCATCTACATTTGCTCTCTTACAACAGTAAACTAAGATTTCTACCTTTATCGTGTATCTACCTACCACTTCAGCATTTTATTAAAAATGATAATAATAAAGAGAGAAATGTGGTATCCACATATAAATCAAGTATAAAAACCAAAGGAGTATTCATATTTGAACTGACTGTTTATAGTTCATAATGCATGAGCAAAACCGAAAGTTTCTGTGATGACTCCCCTTGTACTGTTCACTATGTAACTTATTCATTGTGTGGGAATTTGTTCTACATGTAGGAACTTGTTTGTTGTGCCTCAGAGGATTGGAGACTGACGAAAATTAGGCTTGGGGTGGATTAATGATTGTGCATTGAGCATTGACTCCCCTATACAGAATTTTATTGTCGTTAACAACCATTTGATCAATAAATATGAGAGATGCCCACACACACAAAAAAAAAAAGGACAGACTTCCAATTGTAAAATAAATAAATAACCAGGATGTAATGTATAGCATAAGGAATATAGTCAAGATATTGTAACAGCTTGGTAGGGTGATAGCTGGAACCTAGAATTATGTATATAAATGTTCTACCACTGTGTTGTACACTGGAAACTAATATAATGTAATACTGTGTGTCAACTACCCTTCAATAAAAAATAATTATTTTAAAAAAATAATAAATAAATAAATAAAAAATAAAAATAAAAAAAAATAAAACTGAAATACCATTTGTCCTAGGAATTCCACTCCTAGGAATTTACCCTAAGAATGCAGCACTCGTTTGAAAAAGACAGGTGTACCCCCATGTTTATTGCTGCACTATTTACAATAGCCAAGATATGGAAGCAACCTAAATGTCCACCAGTGAGTGAATGGATAAAGAAGGTGTGGTACATATACACAATGGAATATCACTCAGACATAAGAAAAAAAACAGATCTTACCGTTCACAACAACATTGATGAAGCTAGAGGCTATTATGCTCAGTGAAATAAGCCCGGCAGTGAAAGACAATTACCAAATGATTTCACTCATATGTGGAGTATAAGAACAAAGGAAAACTGAAGGGACAAAACAGCAGCAGAATCACCTAACCAAAGAATGGACTAATAGTTACCAAAGGGAAAGGGACTGTAGAGGATGGGTGGGTAGGTAGGGATAAGAATGGGGAAGAATAAAAAGGGGCATTACGATTAGCATGTATAGTGCGTGGGTGGCACGGGGAGGGCCGTGCAACGCAGAGAAGACAAATAGTGATTTTACAGCATCTTACTATGCAGACAGTGACTGGAAGGAGTATTTGGGGGGCCTTGGTGAAAGGGGGAGCCTAGTAAACATAATGCTCTTCACCTAATTGTAGATTAATGAAACCAAAATTAAAATAAAAAATAAAAATAAATCCAAAGAAAAAAAAAAAAGATTACTTCCTCCTGGTGGACAAAGTTGCAGTGTGAGAAGTGAAGCAGAGGCCTCCTCCCAAAGCCACATATAATATAAAAGTATAGTTAATACAATTAATCCTAAAAGAGTAACAGGAAATATGGCTGTGCCATACGTCATATACCTGGGAAAAGAACAGACCTCACAGAACAGGGTGACATACAAAAGCCGTGATCCAGTTGGTCCCAAGCACTTCCGCTACCCTAGTTCCCCTGAAGAAGGAAGAGAAATGGATTGGGGAGAGAGTAGAATCCTGGGGCTGCTGAACACCAGCACTGGATATCTGCTCTGGGAGCATGAATGTACATTGCATGGTCTTCTGGAGATTAGTAGGGTTGGAAAGCTAAGACAAGTGGAATACATGGAGAGACAGATTCCAGCCACGGTGGAAAATAGTGATCCAAATCCAGCTGCTTTCGGACATAAGAAAGGAGAGAAGTCTGAGAGACTTACAGCAAGAGAGCAGCTAAAGGGGCAAGGATTGAACAGAGTTTTCTGCGCATTAGAAAAGACAGGTGGAAAAAATTGTCCAGGAGTAGTATGTGCAACAGGGAGGGAAATTTCAGAAGTTTCAAGAGCTTCATCCCCATGGCTAGCTATGCAAGTCCAAGGCCCAGCCTGCTGTGCATTCTTCCAGCCAACACCTGCTTTCAAAACAGCAGTCCCTGCCCTGCATTCAGGACAGCCAGACGGAGGCCCTGCCTATAGCAGCTACAAACTCAAAGCACAGGGCCTTAACACCTGTGTGCTTGGACCACTGGTTCTAGCAGTAGAGGCAGGCAGAGCAGCCAGGAAGCAAGAAATAGCTTTTTTCTCCCCAAAGGCAACAGCAATGCTCCCCTGCAACCTCCAAAGTCATGCCAGGGGCTGAGCAACTCCAGAGAATAGAGCTTCTGGGCACTAAATGGTGCCACATAGAAATAGGAAACATGAAAGGAACCTGGTTAAGACCCAAATCCCACAAACAACGAAAAGAGGAAAATGAAACTGTAGTCATCAATCTTCCTGAAAGAGATATAAAAATAAAAATCATAAATATGCTCATAGAGATATAGAAAAATATTCAAGAACATGGGGTAGAATTCAGAATCGAGATTCAACCAGTAAGAAATTTAATATATGAAATGAAATATACAAAGGTAGGATTTAAAAGCAGATTAAATGTAGTAGAAGATATGGTAAATAGAAATTAGAGAAGAAGAGTACAAAGAAGCTGAGGCACAGAGAGAAAGAAGAATCTCTAGGAATGAAAGAAAATTGAAAGAATTGTGTGACCAGTCCAAGCAGAATAATATTCAGATTATAGTGGTAGCAGAAGAAGAGAAAAAGGGATAGAAAGTGTCTTTGATGAGGTAATTGCTGAAAAAATCTCCAATTTGGGGAAGGAAATAGTCTCTCAGGCCACTGAGGTGTGCAAATCTCCCAACACAAAGGTCCCAAGGAAGACAACACCAAGACATATAAAAATTAAAATGGCAAAGATCAAGAATGTGAACAGAGGAGGTGGAGCCAACATGGCAGCGTGAGTAGCACAGTGGGAATCTCCTCCCAAAAACATATATATTTATGAAAATTCAACAAATAAAACTAATCCTAAAAGAGAGACCAGAAGACACAGGACAACAGCCTGACTACATCCACACTAGCAAGAGCCCAGCACCTGGTGAAAGGGATAAGATACAACCCCCAGCCCAGCGAGACCCAAGCACACCTCCCCCCAGCTAGCAGCGGGAGGGAAAGGGAGCCCAGGACTGCTAAACACCCAGCCCCAGCCACCCGCACCAGACCGCAGACACAGTGCTTGTGTGGAGGGCTGGTAACTAGGGAAATAGGGCAGCAAGACCTGTGAGTGGGTGCCGAAGCTGTTGCCCCTGTGACAAAGAAAAGCGAGTGCTTTTTGAAAGTCTACAAGGGAAAGGGACTTAACAGCTAGATGGAAATAAAACTGGTCACAGCCCAGTGGCTGGAAATTGCAGGGAAAACCAGGCGCACTAAACCCCTGGGCAACAGCTCTGAGACCCCTCACAGAGGTAAACAGCCAAACAGCCCCCCTGTCCATTACCCCTCCGGGCGCTGCGAAAACAGAGAAACAGCCTAAGACAAACCACGCCCACAGAAGGAAAATTCCTACACTTTGGCCGGGCAAGACAGAAAGACCCAGTCTACACGCAATTACCCAACACAAGCCATTAGGTGTCGCAGTTCTCCCAGAAAAGAAAGGCCAGTAGCAAGTGAAAAGTTTGGCCCTCCCAGCTGACAGTCAATACCACCTGTCAACATGAAAAGGCAAAAAAAACATGATCCAGACAAGACTAACCCAGACAGCTTCGGCATCTTTTACATCTTCCCCTGAGAAGGAACCTGGGGAGACAGATTTAACCAGTCTTCCTGAAAAAGAATTCAAAACAAAAGTCATAACCATGCAGATGGACATGCAGAGAAATATGCAAGAACTAAGGAAGGAGAATACAGAAATAAAACAAGCTCTGGAAGGACCTCAAAACAGAATGGACGAGATGCAAGAGACAATTAATGCACTAGAAAACAGAGAACAGGAAAGCAGATAAGCTGATGCAGAGAGAGATAAAAGGATCTCCAGGAATGAAAGAATTTTAAGAGAGCTGAGTGACCAATCTAAAAGGAACAATATCCGCATTATAGGGGTACCAGAAGAAGAAGAGAGAGAAAAAGGGATAGAAAGTGTCTTTGAAGAAATAATTGCCGAAAACTTCCCCAAACTAGGGGAAGAAATGGCCTGTCAGACCACAGAGGTACACAGAACTCCCATGACAAGGGATGCAAGGAGGACAACACCAAGAAACATAATAATTAAAATGGCAAAGATCAAAGACAAGGACAAAGTATTAAAGGCAGCCTGAGAGAAAAAAAAGGTTACCTACAAAGGAAAACCATCAGGCTATCATCAGACTTCTCAACAGAAACCCTACAGGCCAGAAGAGAATGGCATGATATACTTAATGAAATGAAACAGAAGGGTCTCGAACGAAGACTACTGTATCCAGCACAAATATCATTTAAATATGAAGGAGGGAGTAACAATTCCCAAACAAGCAAAAGTTGAGGGAATGTGCCTCCCACAAACCACCTCTTCAGGGCATCCTACAGGGACTGCTCTAGATGGTAGCACTCCCAAAAAAGAGCACAGAACAAAACACCAAAGTATGAAGAAGGGAGAAGGAGGAATAAAAAGGGAGAGAAATAAAGAATCATCACACCACGGTTATAATAGCTCAACAAGCAAGTTAAGTTAGACAGATAGCAAATAATCTAAACCAGAACCTTTGGTAACCACAAACTTAAAGGCTGCAATGGCAGTAAGTTCATACTTTTCAATAATCAACCTAAATGTAAATGGGCCGAATGCACCAATCAAAAGACACAGAGTAATAGAATAGATAAAAAAGTGCTTACAAGAGACTCACCTCAAACCCAAAGATGTGCACAGACTTAAAGTCAAGGGATGAAAAATGATATTTCATGCAAACAACAGAGAGAAGAAAGCAGGTGTTGCAATTCTGGTATCAGACAAAATAGACTTCAAAATAAAGAAAGTAACAAAAGGCAAAGAAGGACATTACATAATGATAAAAGGCTCAGGCCAACAAGAGGATATAACAATTATAAATATGTATGCACCCAATACGGGAGCAACAACATACCTGAAACAAATACTGACAGAACTAAAGTAGGAAATAGAACGCAATGCATTCATTCTAGGAGACTTCAACACACCACTCACTCCAAAGGACAGATCCACCAGAAAGAAAATAAGTTAGGACACAGAGGCACTGAACAACACACTAGAACAGATGGACCTAATAGACATCTACAGAACTCCACAACCAAAAGCAATAGATACATATTTTTCTCAAGTGCACATGGAACATTCTCCAGAATAGACCACATACTAGGCCACAAAAAGAGCCTCAGTAAATTCCAAAACATTGAAATCCTAACAACCAACTTTTCAGACCACAAAAGCCTAAAACTAGAAATAAGCTGTACAAACAAAGCAAAAGGGCTCACAAACACATGGAGGCTTAAAAACACGCTGCTAAATAATCAATGGATCAATGACCAAATCAAAATGGAGATTCAGCAATATATGGAAACAAACAACAACAACAACTCCAAGCCCCAACTTCTGTGGGACACAGCAAAAGCAGTCTTAAAAGGACAGTATATAGCAAACCAAGCATATTTTTAAAACGAAGAACAATCCCAAATGAATTGTCTAATGTCACAATTACCGAAATTGGAAAAAGAAGAACAAACGAGACCGAAGGTTTGCAGAAGGAGGGACATAATAAAGATCAGAGAAGAAATAAATAAGATTGAGAAGAATAAAACAATAGCAAAAATCAATGAAACCAAGAGCTGGATCTTCGAGAAAATAAACAAAATAGATAAGCCTCTAGATAGAGTTATTAAGAAGAAAAGAGAGTCAACACAAATGAACAGTATCAGAAACGAGAAAGGAAAAATCAAGACGGACCACACAGAAATACAAAGAATTATTAGAGAATACTGTGAAAACCTATATGCTAACAAGCTGAGAAACCTAGGAGAAATGGACAACTTCCTAGAAAAATACAAACTTCCAAGACAGAACCAGAAAGAAACAGAAAATGTAAACAGATCAATTACCAGCAACGAAATTAGAGCGGTAATCAAAAAACTACAAAAATCAAAACACCTGGGCCAGATGCATTTACCTTGGAATTTTATCAGAAATACAGGGAAGACATAATACAAATTCTACTTAAAGTCTTCCAAAAAATAGAGGAGGAGGGGATACTCCCAAACTCATTCTATGAAGCTAACATCACCCTAATACCAAAACGAGGCAAAGACCCCACCAAAAAAGAAAACTACAGACTAATATCCCTGATGAACGTAGACGCAAAAATACTCAAGAAAATATTAGCAAACCGAATTCAAAGATACATCAAAAGGATAATACAACATGACCAAGTGGGATTCATCCCAGGGATGCAAGGATGGTACAACATTCGAAAGTCCATCAACATCATCCACCACATCAACAAAAAGAAACACAAAAACCCCATGATCATCTCCATAGATGCTGAAAAAGCATTTGACAAAGTTCAACATCCATTCATGATAAAAACTCTCAGCAAAATGGGAATAGAGGGCAAGTACCTCAACAGAGTAAAGGCCATTTCAGATAAACACACAGCCAACATTATACTGAACAGTGGGAAGCTGAAATCATTTCCTCAGAGACCGGGAATGAGACAGGGATGCCCACTCTCTACACTGTTATTTAACATAGTACTGGAGGTCCTAGCCACGGCAATCAGACAAAACAAAGAAATACAAGGAATCCAGATTGGTAAAGAAGAAGTTAAACTGTCACTATTTGCAGATGACATGATACTGTACATAAAAAACCCTAAGGACTCCACTCCAAAACTACTAAAACTGATATCAGAATATAGCAAAGTTGCAGGATACAAAATCAACACTCAGAAATCTGTGGCTTTCCTATATACTAACAATGAACCAAAAGAAAGAGAAATCGAGAAAACAACTTCATTCACAATTGCTTCAAAAAAAAAATAAAATACCTAGGAATAAACCTAACCAAAGAAGTGAAAGACTTATGCTCTGAAAACTACAAGTCAGTCTTAAGAGAAATTAAAGGGGACAATAACATGGAAACTCATCCCATGCTCGTGGCTAGAAAGAATTAATATTGTTAAAAGGGCCATCCTGCCCAAAGCAATATACAGATTTGATGCAATCCCTATGAAAATACCAGCAACATTCTTCAATGAAATGGAACAAATAACTCAAAAATTCATATGGAAACACCAAAGACCCCGAATAGCCAAAGCAATCCTGAGAAGGAAGAATAAAGTAGGGGGGATCTCACTCCCCAACTTCAAGCTCTACTATAAAGCCATAGTAATCAAGACAATTTGGTACTGGCACAAGAGCAGAGCCACAGACCAATGGAACAGACTAGACAATCCAGACATTAACCCAGACATATATGGTCAATTAATATTTGACAAAGGAGCCATGGACATACAATGGCGAAATGACAGTCTCTTCAAAAGGTGGTGCTGGCAAAACTGGACAGCTACATGTAGGAGAATGAAACTGTACAATTGTCTAACCCCATATACAAAAGTAAACTTAAAATGGATCAAAGACCTGAAAGTAAATCATGAAACCATTAAACTCTTGGAAGAAAACATAGGCAAAAACCTCTTAGACATAAACATGAATGACCTCTTCTTGAACATATCTCCCCGGGCAAGGAAAACAACAGCAAAAATGAGTAAGTGGGACTATATTAAGCTGAAAAGCTTCTGTACAGCAAAAGACACCATCAATAGAACAAGAAGGATCCCTACAGTATGGGAGAATATATTTGAAAAGACAGATCCGATAAAGGCTTGACGTCCAGAATATATAAACAGCACAGACGCCTCAACAAACAAAAAACAAATAACCCAATTAAAAAATGGGCAGAGGAACTGAACAGACAGTTCTCCAAAAATCAAATACAGATGGCCAACAGACACATGAAAACATGCTCTACATCGCTAATTATCAGAGAAATGCAAATTAAAAGTACAATGAGGTAACACCTCACACCAGAAAGGATGGCTGCCATCCAAAAGACAAACAACAATAAATGTTGGCGAGGCTGTGGAGAAAGGGGAACCCTCCTACACAGCTGGTGGGAATGTAAATTAGATCAACCATTGTGGAAAGCAGTATGGACGTACATCAAAATGCTCAAAACAGACTTACCATTTGACCCAGGAATTGCACTCCTAGGAATTTACTCTAAGAATGCAGCAATCAAGAAGATGTGGTACATATACACAATGGAATACGACTCAGCCACAAGAAAAAGGCAAATCCAACCGTTTGCAGCAACATGGGTGGAGCTGGAGGGTATTATGCTCAGTGAAACAAGATAAGCGGAGAAAGAGAAATACCAAATGATTTCACTTATCTGTGGAATATAAGAACATAGGAAACACTGAAGGAAAAAAACAGCAGAATCACAGAACTCAAGAATGGATTAACAGGTACCAAAGGGAGAGGGACTGGGGAGGAAGGGTGGGTAGGGAGGGATGGGGGTTAGAAGTAGGTGGGTATTAAGATAAGCATGCATGGGGAGGTAGGAGAAAAAGGAGGGCTGTACAACACAGAGAAGGCAAGTAGTGACTCTACAACATTTTGCTATGCTGATGTACAGATACTGTAATGGTGTTTATAGGGGAGACCTGGTATAGGGGAGAGCCTAATAAACATCATATTCGTCATGTAAGTGTAAACTAGAGATACCAAAAAAAAAATGGGCAGTTCCTATGTGGTAACTTCCAAAGAGTTCTACACAAGGGTATCAAGGGCATATAAAAGTGTAGGCAAAGTGTCTGTGATTATACAGAGGATCAAAGCCTAATTGGGCTACCCCGAAAATGAACTAAGATACGATATGAAAGAGAACTTCCAACATCAGCACTCTCTGGAAGACTCATGCCAGAAGATGATCACCAAATAACCCCAACAAAGATCCACGCACTGCTACAGCTGTAGATGCACTCATCCCACCAGTTCCTGGACTTACCATGGGAATGAGGAAGGAGATATCTAAGCTGGCCTGTGCATACAGTAAAACAACAAATTTGACTGGATCTATACTGTTGGAACTCAACCAAGAATTAGGAGAAGTGCAAATTGAAGCGCTCCAAAATCTTACAACTACAGACTATTTACTGTTAAAAGAACATAAGGGATGTGAACATTCCCCACGAATGGGTTGTTTTAATTTGTCTGATTTCTCTCAGACTGTTCAAGTTCAGTTGGACAATATCCACCACATCATAGATAAGTTTTCACAAATGTCCATGGTGCCTAACTGGTTTTCTCGGTTTCACTGGAGATGGCTGGTAATTACAGATATGCTTTGGTTATGTACCTATACTCCTATTATGCTAATGTGTGTGCGCTATTTAAGTAGTAGCTTAAAACCTATCCATGCTGAAGTTACTCTACAAGAAGATAGGTCAAAGAAATAATCAATCTTCCCATGTTTTCTTCTGCCTGCTACTTCTATAGCTTTTTTTTCTTCCTTCCTAATTACAACCTTGAAATAGAATTCGTGCCTCATATCAAATTTACCGTGTATCATAATTCTTCCAAGTGGTAAAGATACCTCAAGACAAATCCTGGGCATAGAAACTACAGGGCATAAATATGCAAAGAAATAAGAAGCTAACCATTTCAAACAATAAGGCTTCTCTCTCACTTACCAACTTTACATTTCCCTGTATAGCCCTGGAAAATGACTGGTTAGCCAGAGACGGGTAAGATTCCTCAAGGGAGGAACAACCTAAGGCACAGTTGCAGGGGGTTCATCAGTAGAGATCTTGGGGATCAACAGAGGTGAGACTTAAGATCTCACCCCCCCTGTTCTGAGAGAAATATTCTGCATATGTGGATGTTTTATTGTCCTTGTCTAGCTTGGATTAACACATAGTCTACAGGCACAAACCTGATTATCTATATTTGCTCCCTTACAACACTAAACAATGTTTTCGACCTTTATCATGTATCTATCTACCAGTACAGCATTTTACTAAAAATAATAATAATAAAGAGAGAAATGTGGTATCCACATATAAATCAAGTATAATAATCAAATGAGTATTCATATTTGAACTGACTGTTCATAGTTCATAATGCATGAGCAAAACCAACAGTTTCTGTGATGACTGCCCTTGTACTGTTCACTATGTAACTTATTCTCTATGTAAGAATTTGTTCTCCATGTAAGAACTTGTTTGTTATGCCTCAGAAGATTGGAGACTGATGAAAATTAGACTTGGGGTGGATTAATGATTGTGCATTGAGCATTGACACCCCTATATAGAATTTTATTGTTGTTAAGAACCATTTGATCAATAAATATGAGAGATGCCCTCACATAGAAAAGAAAAAAGAAGTAAACACTTCCAATGGTAAAACAAATAAGTAAATGGGATGTAATGTATAGTATAAGGAATATAGTCAAGATATTGTAACAGCTTGGTATTGTGATAGCTGTTACCTAGAATTGTCATGTATATAAATGTTGAATCACTATGTTGTACACCTGAAACTAATGTAATGTAATACTGTGCGTCAACTATCCTTCAACAAAAAAATAAATAAAATAAAAATAAAACTGAGGAGGAGGGGCAGAAGATGGTGGCGTGAGTAGAGCAGCGGAAATCTCTTCCCAAAACAACATATATCTATGAAAATATAACAAAGACAACCCGTCCTAGAATGAAGACCAGAGGACACAGGACAATATCCAGACCACATCCGCACCTGAGAGAACCCAGCGCCTCGCGACGGGGGTAAGTTACAAGCCCCGGCCCCGCGGGAGCCGAGCGCCCCTCCCCCCAGCTCCCGGAGTGAGAAGAGCAGGCACAGCGGGAGGGAGACGGAGCCCAGGACTGCCAAACACCCAGCACCAGCCATCCGGGCCAGAGTGCAGGGCGCTCGATACTAGGAAAACAGGGCAGCAAGAACAGTGAGCAGGCACTGGAGGCTGGGCGACAGAGGACATAAGAAAAGCGCGCGATCTTTTTTTTTGCTTTTTTGCTGTTTTGTTTTGGCGAGCGCTTTATGGAAGTCTTAAAGGGATAGGGACCCCAATAAAAGGGAAACAGGGCAGAAAGACCAGTGAGCGGAGGCCTGAGGCTGGCACTGAAGAATAAAGAAAAACAAACGAGCAACGTTTTTTTTATTTATTTAAATATATATATTTTTTTTTAATTAAAAAAAATTTTTTTTCTTTTTTTTTTGGTGGGCGTTGTTTTGTTTTGGCGGGTGCTTTTTGGAAGTCTTAAAGGGGCAGGGCGGGTCACTTAATCCAGAGGTAGGGAATCTGGGATATCTGTGCACCCTAAGCCCTGGGCTGCAGGGAGCAGGGAGGCCCCTTACGGAGATAAATAGCCTCCCAGCCGCTCCTTCTCCAACGCGACTCCACCATTTTGGAGTAGCTGCCCGAGCCAGGCCACGCCCACAGCAACAGCGGAGATTAACTCCATAGCAGCCGGGCAGGAAGCAGAAGCCCTGTCTGCGCCCAGCTGCGCAGCACAAGCCACTAGAGGACGCTGTTCTCCCAGGAGAGGAGGGAAACAAACCAACAAGAAAGGAAGTCCTTCCAGCCGTCACTCGTCCCAGTTCTGCAGACTATTCCTATCACCATGAAAAGGCAAAGCTACAGGCAGACAAAGATCACAGAGACAACACCAGAGAAGGAGACAGACCTAACCAGTCTAACTGAAAAAGAATTCAAAATAAGAATCATAAACATGCTGACAGTGATGCAGAAAAATACGCAAGAGAAATGGGATGAAGTCCAGAAGGAGATCACAGATGCCAGAAAGGAGATCGCAGAAATGAAACAAACTCTGGAAGGGTTTATAAGCAGAATGGATAGAATGCAAGAGGCCATTGATGGAATTGAAATCAGAGAACAGGAACGCATAGAAGCTGACATAGAGAGAGACAAAAGGATCTCCAGGAATGAAAAAATATTAAGAGAAAGGTGTGACCAATCAAAAAGAAACAATATCCGTATTATAGGGGTCCCAGAAGAAGAAGAGAGAGGAAAAGAGATGGAAAGTATCTTAGAAGAAATAATTGCTGAAAACTTCCCCACACTGGGGGAGGAAGTAATCGAACAGACCACGGAAATACACAGAACCCCCAACAGAAAGGATCCAAGAAGGGCAACACCAAGCCACATAATAATTAAAATGGCAAAGATCAAGGACAAGGAAAGAGTGTTAAAGGCAGCTAGAGAGAAAAAGGTCACCTATAAAGGGAAACCCATCAGGCTAACGTCAGATGTCTCAACAGAAACCCTACAGGCCAGAAGAGAATGGCATGATATATTTAATAGAATGAAACAGAAGGGCCTGGAACCAAGGATAATGTATCCAGCACGACTATCATTCAAATATGACGGTGGGATTAAACAATTCCCAGACAAACAAAAGCTGAGGGAATTTGCTTTCCACAAACCACCTCTACAGAACATCTTAAAGGGACTGCTCTAGATGGGAGCACTCCTAGAAAAAGCACAGCACAAAACACCCAACATATGAAGAATCGAGGAGGAGAACAAGAAGGGAGAGAAGAAAAGAATCTCCAGATAGTGTATATAACAGCTCAATAAGCGAGCTAATTTAGGCAGTAAGATACTAAAGAGGCTAACCTTGAACCTTTGGTAACCACGAATTTAAAGCCTGCAATGGCAATAAGTACATATCTTTCAATAGTCACCCTAAATGTTAATGGGTTGAATGCACCAATCAAAAGACACAGAGTAACAGAATGGATAAAAAAGCAAGACCCATCTATATGCTGCTTGCAAGAAACTCACCTCAAACCCAAAGACATGTACAGACTAAAAGTCAAGGGATGGAAAATCATATTTCAAGCAAACAACAGTGAGAAGAAAGCAGGGGTTGCAGTACTAATATCAGACAAAATAGACTTCAAAACAAAGAAAGTAACAAGAGATAAAGAAGGACACTACATAATGATAAAGGGCACAGTCAAACAAGAGGATATAACCATTCTAAATATATATGCACCCAACATAGGAGCACCAGCATATGTGAAACAAATACTAACAGAACTAAAGGGGGATATAGACTGCAATGCATTCATTCTAGGAGACTTCAACACACCACTCACACCAAAGGATAGATCCACTGGGCAGAAAATAAGTAAGGACACGGAAGCACTGAACAACACAGTAGAGCAGATGGACCTAATAGACATCTATAGAACTCTACATCCAAAAGCAGCGGGATATACATTCTTCTCAAGTGCACATGGAATATTCTCCAGAAGAGATCACATACTATTCCACAAAAAGAGCCTCAGTAAATTCCAAAAGACTGAAATCCTATCAAGCAACTTTTCACACCACAAGGGCATAAAACTAGAAATAAACTGTAAAAAGAAAGCAAAAAGGCTCACAAACACATAGTGGCTTAAAAACACGCTCCTAAATAATCAATGAATCAATGACCAAATCAAAACAGAGATTCAGCAATATATGGAAACAAACGACAACAACAACACTAAGCCTAACTTCTGTGGGAAACAGCAAAAGCAGTCTTAAGAGGAAAGTGTATAGCAATCCAAGCATATTTAAAAAAGGAAGAACAATCCCAAATGAATGGTCTAATGTCACAATTATCGAAATTGGAAAAAGAAGAACAGATGAGGCCTAATGTCAGCAGAAGGAGGGACATAATAAAGATCAGAGAAGAAATAAATAAAATTGAGAAGAAAAAAACAATAGCAAAAATCAATGAAACCAAGAGCTGGTTCTTTGAGAAAATAAACAAAATAGATAATCCTCTAGCCAGACTTATTAAGAAGAAAAGAGAGTCAATACAAATCAACAGTATCAGAAACGAGAAAGGAAAAATCACGACGGACCCCACGGAAATGCAAAGAATTATTGGAGAATACTATGAAAACCTATATGCTAACAAGCTGGGAAACCTAGGAGAAATGGACAACTTCCTAGAAAAATATAACGTTCCAAGATTGACCCAGGAAGAAACAGAAAATCTAAACAGACCAATTACCAGCAACGAAATTGAATCGGTAATAAAAAAACTACCAAAGAACAAAACCCCCGGGCCAGATGGATTTACCTCGGAATTTTATCAGACATACAGGGAAGACATAATACCCATTCTCCTTAAAGTTTTCCAAAAAATAGAGGAGGAGGGGATACTCCCAAACTCATTCTATGAAGCTAACATCACCCTAATACCAAAAGCAGGCAAAGACACCACCAAAAAAGAAAACTACAGACCAATATCCCTGATGTACGTAGATGCAAAACTACTCAACAAAATATTAGCAAACCGAATTCAAAAATACATCAAAAGGATCATACACCATGACCAAGTGGGATTCATCCCAGGGATGCAAGGATGGTACAACATTCGAAAGTCCATCAACATCATCCACCACATCAACAAAAAGAAAGACAAAAACCACATGATCACCTCCATTGATGCTGAAAAAGCATTTGACAAAGTTCAACATCCATTCATGTTAAAAATTCTCAGCAAAATGGGAACAGAGAGCAAGTACCTCAACATAATAAAGGCCATCTATGATAAACCCACAGCCAACATTATATTGAACAGCGAGAAGCTGAAAGCATTTCCTCTGAGATCGGGAACTAGACAGGGATGCCCACTCTCTCCACTGTTATTTAACATAGTACTGGAGGTCCTAGCCACGGCAATCAGACAAAATAAAGAAATACAAGGAATCCAGATTGGTAAAGAAGAAGTTAAACTGTCACTATTTGCATATGACATGATACTGTACATAAAAAACCCTAAAGACTCCACCCCAAAACTACTAGAACTGATATCGGAATACAGCAAAGTTGCAGGATACAAAATCAACACACAGAAATCTGAGGCTTTCCTATATACTAACAATGAACCAACAGAAAGAGAAATCAGGAAAACAACTCCATTCACAATTGCATCAAGAAAAATTAAATACTTAGGAATAAACCTAACCAAAGAACTGAAAGACTTATACTCTGAAAACTACAAGTCACTCTTAAGAGAAATTAAAGGGGACACTAACAGATGGAAACTCATCCCATGCTCGTTTCTAGGAAGAATTAATATCGTTAAAATGGCCATCCTGCCCAAAACAATATGCAGATTTGATGCAATCCCTATGAAACTACCAGCAACATTCTTCAATGAACTGGAACAAACAATTCAAAAACTCATATGGAAACACCAAAGACCCCGAATAGCCAAAGCAATCCTGAGAAAGAAGAATAAAGTAGGGGGGATCTCACTCCCCAACTTCAAGCTCTACTATAAAGCCATAGTAATCAAGACAATTTGGTACTGGCACAAGAGCAGAGCCACAGACCAATGGAACAGACTAGACAATCCAGACATTAACCCAGACATATATGGTCAATTAATATTTGATAAAGGAGCCATGGACATACAGTGGCGAAATGACAGTCTCTTCAAAAGGTGGTGCTGGCAAAACTGGACTGCTACATGTAGGAGAATGAAACTGGACCATTGTCTTACCCCATATACAAAAGTAAACTCAAAATGGATCAAAGACCTGAATGTAAGCCATGAAACCATTAAACTCTTGGAAGAAAACATAGGCGAAAACCTCTTAGACATAAACATGAGTGACCTCTTCTTGAACATATCTCCCCGGGCAAGGAAAACAACAGCAAAAATGAGTAAGTGGGACTATATTAAGCTGAAAAGCTTCTGTACAGCAAAAGGCACTATCAATACAACAAGAAAGATCCCTACAGTATGGGAGAATATATTTGAAAATGACACATCCAATAAAGGCTTAATGTCCAGAATACATAAAGAGCACACACGCCTCAAGAAACAAAAAACAAATAAACCAATTAAAAAATGGGCAGAGGAACTGAACAGACAGTTCTCCAAAAAAGAAATACAGATGGCCAACAGACACATGAAAACATGCTCCACATCGCTAATTATCAGAGAAATGCAAATTAAAACTACAATGAGGTATCACCTCACACCAGTAAGGATGGCTGCCATCCAAAAGACAAACAACAGCAAATGTTGAAGAGGCTGTGAAGAAAGGGGAACCCTCCTACACTGCTGGTGGGAATGTAAACTAGTTCAACCATTGTGGAAATCAGTATGGAGGTATATCAAAATGCTCAAAACAGACTTACCATTTGACAAAGGAATTGCACTAATAGGAATTTACCCTAAGAATGCAGCAATCAAGTTTGAGAAAGACAGATGCACCCCTATGTTTATTGCAGCATTATTTACAATAGCCAAGAATTGGAAGGAACCTAAATGTCCATCAATAGATGAATGGATAAAGAAGATGTGGTACATATACACAATGGAATACTACTCAGCCATAAGAAAAGGGCAAATCCAGTCATTTGCAGCAACATGGATGGAGCTGGAGGGTATTATGCTCAGTGAAACAAGCCAAGCGGAGAAAGAGAAATACCAAATGATTTCACTTATCTGTGGAATATAAGAACAAAGGAAAAACTGAAGGAACAAAACAGCAGCAGAATCACAGAACTCAAGAATGGACTAACAGGTACCAAAGGGAAAGGGACTGGGGAGGATGGGTGGGTAGGGATGGATAAGGGGGGGAGAAGTAGGGGGATATTAAGATTAACATGCATGGGGGTTAGGAGAAAAGGGAGGGCTGTACAACACAGAGAAGGCAAGTAGTGATTCTACAACATTTTGCTATGCTGAAGGACACTGATTGTAAAGGGGTTTATAGGGGAGACCTGGTATACGGGAGAGCCTAGTAAACATAATATTCGTCATGTAACTGTAGATTAGTGATACCAAAAACAAAGCAAAAAAAAATTGGGCAGTTAGTGTGTGGTAACCTCCAACGAGTTCTACTCAAGGGTATAAAGGGCATATAAAAGTGTAGGCAAATGGTCTGTTTGTGTTTATACAGAGGAACAAAGCCTAATTGGGCTACCCCGAAAATGAACTAAGATACAATATGAAAAAGAACTTCCAACATCTGCACTCTCTGGAAGACTCATGCCAGAAGATGATCATCAAAAATCCCCAACAAAGATCCACGCACTGCTACAGCTGTAGATGCACTCATCCCACCAGTTCCTGGACTTGCCATGGGAATGAGGAAGGAGATATCTAAGCTGGCCTGTGCATACAGTAAAACAACAAATTTGACTGGATCTATACTGTTGGAACTCAACCAAGAATTTGGAGAGGTGCAAATTGTAGTGCTCCAAGGTCTTACAACTACAGACTATTTACTGTTAAGAGAACATATGGCATGTGAACAGTCCCCAGGAATGGGTTGTTTTAATTTGTCTGATTTCTCTCAGACTGTTCAAGTTCAGTTAGACAATATCCACCATATCATAGATAAGTTTTCACAAATGCCTAAGGTGCCTTAATGGTTTTCTTGGTTTCACTGGAGATGGCTGGTAATTACAGATATGCTTTGGTTATGTAACTATACTCCTATTATGTTAATGTGTGTGCGCAATTTAAGTAGTAGCTTAAAACCTATATATGCTGAAGTTACTCTACAAGAAGATATGTCAAAGAAATAATCAATCTTCCCATGTTTTCTTCCGTCTGCTACTTCTATAGCTTTTCTTCTTCCTTCCTAATTACAACCCTTAAATGGAATTCGTGCCTCATATCAAATTTACCGAGTATCATAACTCCTCCAAGTGGTAAAGATACCTCAAGACAAATGCTGGGCATAGAAGCCACAGGGCATAAATATGCAAAGAAGTAAAAAGCTAACCTTTACAAACAATAAGACTACCCTCACTCTTACCAACTTCACATTTCCCTGTATGGCCCCGCAAGAGGACTGGTTAGCCAGAGATGGGTAAGATTCCTCAAGGGAGGAACAACCTAAAACAGGCACAGTCGCAGGGGGGGCCATCAGGTGAGAAATTGGGGATCAACAGAGGTGAGGCTTAGAAACTCACCCCCCCTGTTCTGAGAGAAATCTTCTGCATACGTGGATGTCTTATTGCCCTGGTCTAGCTTGGATTAGCACATAATCTACAGGCACGCACCTGGTCATCTACATTTGCTCTCTTACAACAGTAAACTAAGATTTCTACCTTTATCGTGTATCTACCTACCACTTCAGCATTTTATTAAAAATGATAATAATAAAGAGAGAAATGTGGTATCCACATATAAATCAAGTATAAAAACCAAAGGAGTATTCATATTTGAACTGACTGTTTATAGTTCATAATGCATGAGCAAAACCGAAAGTTTCTGTGATGACTCCCCTTGTACTGTTCACTATGTAACTTATTCATTGTGTGGGAATTTGTTCTACATGTAGGAACTTGTTTGTTGTGCCTCAGAGGATTGGAGACTGACGAAAATTAGGCTTGGGGTGGATTAATGATTGTGCATTGAGCATTGACTCCCCTATACAGAATTTTATTGTCGTTAACAACCATTTGATCAATAAATATGAGAGATGCCCACACACACAAAAAAAAAAAGGACAGACTTCCAATTGTAAAATAAATAAATAACCAGGATGTAATGTATAGCATAAGGAATATAGTCAAGATATTGTAACAGCTTGGTAGGGTGATAGCTGGAACCTAGAATTATGTATATAAATGTTCTACCACTGTGTTGTACACTGGAAACTAATATAATGTAATACTGTGTGTCAACTACCCTTCAATAAAAAATAATTATTTTAAAAAAATAATAAATAAATAAATAAAAAATAAAAATAAAAAAAAATAAAACTGAAATACCATTTGTCCTAGGAATTCCACTCCTAGGAATTTACCCTAAGAATGCAGCACTCGTTTGAAAAAGACAGGTGTACCCCCATGTTTATTGCTGCACTATTTACAATAGCCAAGATATGGAAGCAACCTAAATGTCCACCAGTGAGTGAATGGATAAAGAAGGTGTGGTACATATACACAATGGAATATCACTCAGACATAAGAAAAAAAACAGATCTTACCGTTCACAACAACATTGATGAAGCTAGAGGCTATTATGCTCAGTGAAATAAGCCCGGCAGTGAAAGACAATTACCAAATGATTTCACTCATATGTGGAGTATAAGAACAAAGGAAAACTGAAGGGACAAAACAGCAGCAGAATCACCTAACCAAAGAATGGACTAATAGTTACCAAAGGGAAAGGGACTGTAGAGGATGGGTGGGTAGGTAGGGATAAGAATGGGGAAGAATAAAAAGGGGCATTACGATTAGCATGTATAGTGCGTGGGTGGCACGGGGAGGGCCGTGCAACGCAGAGAAGACAAATAGTGATTTTACAGCATCTTACTATGCAGACAGTGACTGGAAGGAGTATTTGGGGGGCCTTGGTGAAAGGGGGAGCCTAGTAAACATAATGCTCTTCACCTAATTGTAGATTAATGAAACCAAAATTAAAATAAAAAATAAAAATAAATCCAAAGAAAAAAAAAAAAGATTACTTCCTCCTGGTGGACAAAGTTGCAGTGTGAGAAGTGAAGCAGAGGCCTCCTCCCAAAGCCACATATAATATAAAAGTATAGTTAATACAATTAATCCTAAAAGAGTAACAGGAAATATGGCTGTGCCATACGTCATATACCTGGGAAAAGAACAGACCTCACAGAACAGGGTGACATACAAAAGCCGTGATCCAGTTGGTCCCAAGCACTTCCGCTACCCTAGTTCCCCTGAAGAAGGAAGAGAAATGGATTGGGGAGAGAGTAGAATCCTGGGGCTGCTGAACACCAGCACTGGATATCTGCTCTGGGAGCATGAATGTACATTGCATGGTCTTCTGGAGATTAGTAGGGTTGGAAAGCTAAGACAAGTGGAATACATGGAGAGACAGATTCCAGCCACGGTGGAAAATAGTGATCCAAATCCAGCTGCTTTCGGACATAAGAAAGGAGAGAAGTCTGAGAGACTTACAGCAAGAGAGCAGCTAAAGGGGCAAGGATTGAACAGAGTTTTCTGCGCATTAGAAAAGACAGGTGGAAAAAATTGTCCAGGAGTAGTATGTGCAACAGGGAGGGAAATTTCAGAAGTTTCAAGAGCTTCATCCCCATGGCTAGCTATGCAAGTCCAAGGCCCAGCCTGCTGTGCATTCTTCCAGCCAACACCTGCTTTCAAAACAGCAGTCCCTGCCCTGCATTCAGGACAGCCAGACGGAGGCCCTGCCTATAGCAGCTACAAACTCAAAGCACAGGGCCTTAACACCTGTGTGCTTGGACCACTGGTTCTAGCAGTAGAGGCAGGCAGAGCAGCCAGGAAGCAAGAAATAGCTTTTTTCTCCCCAAAGGCAACAGCAATGCTCCCCTGCAACCTCCAAAGTCATGCCAGGGGCTGAGCAACTCCAGAGAATAGAGCTTCTGGGCACTAAATGGTGCCACATAGAAATAGGAAACATGAAAGGAACCTGGTTAAGACCCAAATCCCACAAACAACGAAAAGAGGAAAATGAAACTGTAGTCATCAATCTTCCTGAAAGAGATATAAAAATAAAAATCATAAATATGCTCATAGAGATATAGAAAAATATTCAAGAACATGGGGTAGAATTCAGAATCGAGATTCAACCAGTAAGAAATTTAATATATGAAATGAAATATACAAAGGTAGGATTTAAAAGCAGATTAAATGTAGTAGAAGATATGGTAAATAGAAATTAGAGAAGAAGAGTACAAAGAAGCTGAGGCACAGAGAGAAAGAAGAATCTCTAGGAATGAAAGAAAATTGAAAGAATTGTGTGACCAGTCCAAGCAGAATAATATTCAGATTATAGTGGTAGCAGAAGAAGAGAAAAAGGGATAGAAAGTGTCTTTGATGAGGTAATTGCTGAAAAAATCTCCAATTTGGGGAAGGAAATAGTCTCTCAGGCCACTGAGGTGTGCAAATCTCCCAACACAAAGGTCCCAAGGAAGACAACACCAAGACATATAAAAATTAAAATGGCAAAGATCAAGAATGTGAACAGAGGAGGTGGAGCCAACATGGCAGCGTGAGTAGCACAGTGGGAATCTCCTCCCAAAAACATATATATTTATGAAAATACAACAAATAAAACTAATCCTAAAAGAGAGACCAGAAGACACAGGACAACAGCCTGACTACATCCACACTAGCAAGAGCCCAGCACCTGGTGAAAGGGATAAGATACAACCCCCAGCCCAGCGAGACCCAAGCACACCTCCCCCCAGCTAGCAGCGGGAGGGAAAGGGAGCCCAGGACTGCTAAACACCCAGCCCCAGCCACCCGCACCAGACCGCAGACACAGTGCTTGTGTGGAGGGCTGGTAACTAGGGAAATAGGGCAGCAAGACCTGTGAGTGGGTGCCGAAGCTGTTGCCCCTGTGACAAAGAAAAGCGAGTGCTTTTTGAAAGTCTACAAGGGAAAGGGACTTAACAGCTAGATGGAAATAAAACTGGTCACAGCCCAGTGGCTGGAAATTGCAGGGAAAACCAGGCGCACTAAACCCCTGGGCAACAGCTCTGAGACCCCTCACAGAGGTAAACAGCCAAACAGCCCCCCTGTCCATTACCCCTCCGGGCGCTGCGAAAACAGAGAAACAGCCTAAGACAAACCACGCCCACAGAAGGAAAATTCCTACACTTTGGCCGGGCAAGACAGAAAGACCCAGTCTACACGCAATTACCCAACACAAGCCATTAGGTGTCGCAGTTCTCCCAGAAAAGAAAGGCCAGTAGCAAGTGAAAAGTTTGGCCCTCCCAGCTGACAGTCAATACCACCTGTCAACATGAAAAGGCAAAAAAAACATGATCCAGACAAGACTAACCCAGACAGCTTCGGCATCTTTTACATCTTCCCCTGAGAAGGAACCTGGGGAGACAGATTTAACCAGTCTTCCTGAAAAAGAATTCAAAACAAAAGTCATAACCATGCAGATGGACATGCAGAGAAATATGCAAGAACTAAGGAAGGAGAATACAGAAATAAAACAAGCTCTGGAAGGACCTCAAAACAGAATGGACGAGATGCAAGAGACAATTAATGCACTAGAAAACAGAGAACAGGAAAGCAGATAAGCTGATGCAGAGAGAGATAAAAGGATCTCCAGGAATGAAAGAATTTTAAGAGAGCTGAGTGACCAATCTAAAAGGAACAATATCCGCATTATAGGGGTACCAGAAGAAGAAGAGAGAGAAAAAGGGATAGAAAGTGTCTTTGAAGAAATAATTGCCGAAAACTTCCCCAAACTAGGGGAAGAAATGGCCTGTCAGACCACAGAGGTACACAGAACTCCCATGACAAGGGATGCAAGGAGGACAACACCAAGAAACATAATAATTAAAATGGCAAAGATCAAAGACAAGGACAAAGTATTAAAGGCAGCCTGAGAGAAAAAAAAGGTTACCTACAAAGGAAAACCATCAGGCTATCATCAGACTTCTCAACAGAAACCCTACAGGCCAGAAGAGAATGGCATGATATACTTAATGAAATGAAACAGAAGGGTCTCGAACGAAGACTACTGTATCCAGCACAAATATCATTTAAATATGAAGGAGGGAGTAACAATTCCCAAACAAGCAAAAGTTGAGGGAATGTGCCTCCCACAAACCACCTCTTCAGGGCATCCTACAGGGACTGCTCTAGATGGTAGCACTCCCAAAAAAGAGCACAGAACAAAACACCAAAGTATGAAGAAGGGAGAAGGAGGAATAAAAAGGGAGAGAAATAAAGAATCATCACACCACGGTTATAATAGCTCAACAAGCAAGTTAAGTTAGACAGATAGCAAATAATCTAAACCAGAACCTTTGGTAACCACAAACTTAAAGGCTGCAATGGCAGTAAGTTCATACTTTTCAATAATCAACCTAAATGTAAATGGGCCGAATGCACCAATCAAAAGACACAGAGTAATAGAATAGATAAAAAAGTGCTTACAAGAGACTCACCTCAAACCCAAAGATGTGCACAGACTTAAAGTCAAGGGATGAAAAATGATATTTCATGCAAACAACAGAGAGAAGAAAGCAGGTGTTGCAATTCTGGTATCAGACAAAATAGACTTCAAAATAAAGAAAGTAACAAAAGGCAAAGAAGGACATTACATAATGATAAAAGGCTCAGGCCAACAAGAGGATATAACAATTATAAATATGTATGCACCCAATACGGGAGCAACAACATACCTGAAACAAATACTGACAGAACTAAAGTAGGAAATAGAACGCAATGCATTCATTCTAGGAGACTTCAACACACCACTCACTCCAAAGGACAGATCCACCAGAAAGAAAATAAGTTAGGACACAGAGGCACTGAACAACACACTAGAACAGATGGACCTAATAGACATCTACAGAACTCCACAACCAAAAGCAATAGATACATATTTTTCTCAAGTGCACATGGAACATTCTCCAGAATAGACCACATACTAGGCCACAAAAAGAGCCTCAGTAAATTCCAAAACATTGAAATCCTAACAACCAACTTTTCAGACCACAAAAGCCTAAAACTAGAAATAAGCTGTACAAACAAAGCAAAAGGGCTCACAAACACATGGAGGCTTAAAAACACGCTGCTAAATAATCAATGGATCAATGACCAAATCAAAATGGAGATTCAGCAATATATGGAAACAAACAACAACAACAACTCCAAGCCCCAACTTCTGTGGGACACAGCAAAAGCAGTCTTAAAAGGACAGTATATAGCAAACCAAGCATATTTTTAAAACGAAGAACAATCCCAAATGAATTGTCTAATGTCACAATTACCGAAATTGGAAAAAGAAGAACAAACGAGACCGAAGGTTTGCAGAAGGAGGGACATAATAAAGATCAGAGAAGAAATAAATAAGATTGAGAAGAATAAAACAATAGCAAAAATCAATGAAACCAAGAGCTGGATCTTCGAGAAAATAAACAAAATAGATAAGCCTCTAGATAGAGTTATTAAGAAGAAAAGAGAGTCAACACAAATGAACAGTATCAGAAACGAGAAAGGAAAAATCAAGACGGACCACACAGAAATACAAAGAATTATTAGAGAATACTGTGAAAACCTATATGCTAACAAGCTGAGAAACCTAGGAGAAATGGACAACTTCCTAGAAAAATACAAACTTCCAAGACAGAACCAGAAAGAAACAGAAAATGTAAACAGATCAATTACCAGCAACGAAATTAGAGCGGTAATCAAAAAACTACAAAAATCAAAACACCTGGGCCAGATGCATTTACCTTGGAATTTTATCAGAAATACAGGGAAGACATAATACAAATTCTACTTAAAGTCTTCCAAAAAATAGAGGAGGAGGGGATACTCCCAAACTCATTCTATGAAGCTAACATCACCCTAATACCAAAACGAGGCAAAGACCCCACCAAAAAAGAAAACTACAGACTAATATCCCTGATGAACGTAGACGCAAAAATACTCAAGAAAATATTAGCAAACCGAATTCAAAGATACATCAAAAGGATAATACAACATGACCAAGTGGGATTCATCCCAGGGATGCAAGGATGGTACAACATTCGAAAGTCCATCAACATCATCCACCACATCAACAAAAAGAAACACAAAAACCCCATGATCATCTCCATAGATGCTGAAAAAGCATTTGACAAAGTTCAACATCCATTCATGATAAAAACTCTCAGCAAAATGGGAATAGAGGGCAAGTACCTCAACAGAGTAAAGGCCATTTCAGATAAACACACAGCCAACATTATACTGAACAGTGGGAAGCTGAAATCATTTCCTCAGAGACCGGGAATGAGACAGGGATGCCCACTCTCTACACTGTTATTTAACATAGTACTGGAGGTCCTAGCCACGGCAATCAGACAAAACAAAGAAATACAAGGAATCCAGATTGGTAAAGAAGAAGTTAAACTGTCACTATTTGCAGATGACATGATACTGTACATAAAAAACCCTAAGGACTCCACTCCAAAACTACTAAAACTGATATCAGAATATAGCAAAGTTGCAGGATACAAAATCAACACTCAGAAATCTGTGGCTTTCCTATATACTAACAATGAACCAAAAGAAAGAGAAATCGAGAAAACAACTTCATTCACAATTGCTTCAAAAAAAAAATAAAATACCTAGGAATAAACCTAACCAAAGAAGTGAAAGACTTATGCTCTGAAAACTACAAGTCAGTCTTAAGAGAAATTAAAGGGGACAATAACATGGAAACTCATCCCATGCTCGTGGCTAGAAAGAATTAATATTGTTAAAAGGGCCATCCTGCCCAAAGCAATATACAGATTTGATGCAATCCCTATGAAAATACCAGCAACATTCTTCAATGAAATGGAACAAATAACTCAAAAATTCATATGGAAACACCAAAGACCCCGAATAGCCAAAGCAATCCTGAGAAGGAAGAATAAAGTAGGGGGGATCTCACTCCCCAACTTCAAGCTCTACTATAAAGCCATAGTAATCAAGACAATTTGGTACTGGCACAAGAGCAGAGCCACAGACCAATGGAACAGACTAGACAATCCAGACATTAACCCAGACATATATGGTCAATTAATATTTGACAAAGGAGCCATGGACATACAATGGCGAAATGACAGTCTCTTCAAAAGGTGGTGCTGGCAAAACTGGACAGCTACATGTAGGAGAATGAAACTGTACAATTGTCTAACCCCATATACAAAAGTAAACTTAAAATGGATCAAAGACCTGAAAGTAAATCATGAAACCATTAAACTCTTGGAAGAAAACATAGGCAAAAACCTCTTAGACATAAACATGAATGACCTCTTCTTGAACATATCTCCCCGGGCAAGGAAAACAACAGCAAAAATGAGTAAGTGGGACTATATTAAGCTGAAAAGCTTCTGTACAGCAAAAGACACCATCAATAGAACAAGAAGGATCCCTACAGTATGGGAGAATATATTTGAAAAGACAGATCCGATAAAGGCTTGACGTCCAGAATATATAAACAGCACAGACGCCTCAACAAACAAAAAACAAATAACCCAATTAAAAAATGGGCAGAGGAACTGAACAGACAGTTCTCCAAAAATCAAATACAGATGGCCAACAGACACATGAAAACATGCTCTACATCGCTAATTATCAGAGAAATGCAAATTAAAAGTACAATGAGGTAACACCTCACACCAGAAAGGATGGCTGCCATCCAAAAGACAAACAACAATAAATGTTGGCGAGGCTGTGGAGAAAGGGGAACCCTCCTACACAGCTGGTGGGAATGTAAATTAGATCAACCATTGTGGAAAGCAGTATGGACGTACATCAAAATGCTCAAAACAGACTTACCATTTGACCCAGGAATTGCACTCCTAGGAATTTACTCTAAGAATGCAGCAATCAAGAAGATGTGGTACATATACACAATGGAATACGACTCAGCCACAAGAAAAAGGCAAATCCAACCGTTTGCAGCAACATGGGTGGAGCTGGAGGGTATTATGCTCAGTGAAACAAGATAAGCGGAGAAAGAGAAATACCAAATGATTTCACTTATCTGTGGAATATAAGAACATAGGAAACACTGAAGGAAAAAAACAGCAGAATCACAGAACTCAAGAATGGATTAACAGGTACCAAAGGGAGAGGGACTGGGGAGGAAGGGTGGGTAGGGAGGGATGGGGGTTAGAAGTAGGTGGGTATTAAGATAAGCATGCATGGGGAGGTAGGAGAAAAAGGAGGGCTGTACAACACAGAGAAGGCAAGTAGTGACTCTACAACATTTTGCTATGCTGATGTACAGATACTGTAATGGTGTTTATAGGGGAGACCTGGTATAGGGGAGAGCCTAATAAACATCATATTCGTCATGTAAGTGTAAACTAGAGATACCAAAAAAAAAATGGGCAGTTCCTATGTGGTAACTTCCAAAGAGTTCTACACAAGGGTATCAAGGGCATATAAAAGTGTAGGCAAAGTGTCTGTGATTATACAGAGGATCAAAGCCTAATTGGGCTACCCCGAAAATGAACTAAGATACGATATGAAAGAGAACTTCCAACATCAGCACTCTCTGGAAGACTCATGCCAGAAGATGATCACCAAATAACCCCAACAAAGATCCACGCACTGCTACAGCTGTAGATGCACTCATCCCACCAGTTCCTGGACTTACCATGGGAATGAGGAAGGAGATATCTAAGCTGGCCTGTGCATACAGTAAAACAACAAATTTGACTGGATCTATACTGTTGGAACTCAACCAAGAATTAGGAGAAGTGCAAATTGAAGCGCTCCAAAATCTTACAACTACAGACTATTTACTGTTAAAAGAACATAAGGGATGTGAACATTCCCCACGAATGGGTTGTTTTAATTTGTCTGATTTCTCTCAGACTGTTCAAGTTCAGTTGGACAATATCCACCACATCATAGATAAGTTTTCACAAATGTCCATGGTGCCTAACTGGTTTTCTCGGTTTCACTGGAGATGGCTGGTAATTACAGATATGCTTTGGTTATGTACCTATACTCCTATTATGCTAATGTGTGTGCGCTATTTAAGTAGTAGCTTAAAACCTATCCATGCTGAAGTTACTCTACAAGAAGATAGGTCAAAGAAATAATCAATCTTCCCATGTTTTCTTCTGCCTGCTACTTCTATAGCTTTTTTTTCTTCCTTCCTAATTACAACCTTGAAATAGAATTCGTGCCTCATATCAAATTTACCGTGTATCATAATTCTTCCAAGTGGTAAAGATACCTCAAGACAAATCCTGGGCATAGAAACTACAGGGCATAAATATGCAAAGAAATAAGAAGCTAACCATTTCAAACAATAAGGCTTCTCTCTCACTTACCAACTTTACATTTCCCTGTATAGCCCTGGAAAATGACTGGTTAGCCAGAGACGGGTAAGATTCCTCAAGGGAGGAACAACCTAAGGCACAGTTGCAGGGGGTTCATCAGTAGAGATCTTGGGGATCAACAGAGGTGAGACTTAAGATCTCACCCCCCCTGTTCTGAGAGAAATATTCTGCATATGTGGATGTTTTATTGTCCTTGTCTAGCTTGGATTAACACATAGTCTACAGGCACAAACCTGATTATCTATATTTGCTCCCTTACAACACTAAACAATGTTTTCGACCTTTATCATGTATCTATCTACCAGTACAGCATTTTACTAAAAATAATAATAATAAAGAGAGAAATGTGGTATCCACATATAAATCAAGTATAATAATCAAATGAGTATTCATATTTGAACTGACTGTTCATAGTTCATAATGCATGAGCAAAACCAACAGTTTCTGTGATGACTGCCCTTGTACTGTTCACTATGTAACTTATTCTCTATGTAAGAATTTGTTCTCCATGTAAGAACTTGTTTGTTATGCCTCAGAAGATTGGAGACTGATGAAAATTAGACTTGGGGTGGATTAATGATTGTGCATTGAGCATTGACACCCCTATATAGAATTTTATTGTTGTTAAGAACCATTTGATCAATAAATATGAGAGATGCCCTCACATAGAAAAGAAAAAAGAAGTAAACACTTCCAATGGTAAAACAAATAAGTAAATGGGATGTAATGTATAGTATAAGGAATATAGTCAAGATATTGTAACAGCTTGGTATTGTGATAGCTGTTACCTAGAATTGTCATGTATATAAATGTTGAATCACTATGTTGTACACCTGAAACTAATGTAATGTAATACTGTGCGTCAACTATCCTTCAACAAAAAAATAAATAAAATAAAAATAAAACTGAGGAGGAGGGGCAGAAGATGGTGGCGTGAGTAGAGCAGCGGAAATCTCTTCCCAAAACAACATATATCTATGAAAATATAACAAAGACAACCCGTCCTAGAATGAAGACCAGAGGACACAGGACAATATCCAGACCACATCCGCACCTGAGAGAACCCAGCGCCTCGCGACGGGGGTAAGTTACAAGCCCCGGCCCCGCGGGAGCCGAGCGCCCCTCCCCCCAGCTCCCGGAGTGAGAAGAGCAGGCACAGCGGGAGGGAGACGGAGCCCAGGACTGCCAAACACCCAGCACCAGCCATCCGGGCCAGAGTGCAGGGCGCTCGATACTAGGAAAACAGGGCAGCAAGAAGAGTGAGCAGGCACTGGAGGCTGGGCGACAGAGGACATAAGAAAAGCGCGCGATCTTTTTTTTTGCTTTTTTGCTGTTTTGTTTTGGCGAGCGCTTTATGGAAGTCTTAAAGGGATAGGGACCCCAATAAAAGGGAAACAGGGCAGAAAGACCAGTGAGCGGAGGCCTGAGGCTGGCACTGAAGAATAAAGAAAAACAAACGAGCAACTTTTTTTTTTATTTATTTAAATATATATATTTTTTTTTAATTAAAAAAAATTTTTTTTCTTTTTTTTTTGGTGGGCGTTGTTTTGTTTTGGCGGGTGCTTTTTGGAAGTCTTAAAGGGGCAGGGCGGGTCACTTAATCCAGAGGTAGGGAATCTGGGATATCTGTGCACCCTAAGCCCTGGGCTGCAGGGAGCAGGGAGGCCCCTTACGGAGATAAATAGCCTCCCAGCCGCTCCTTCTCCAACGCGACTCCACCATTTTGGAGTAGCTGCCCGAGCCAGGCCACGCCCACAGCAACAGCGGAGATTAACTCCATAGCAGCCGGGCAGGAAGCAGAAGCCCTGTCTGCGCCCAGCTGCGCAGCACAAGCCACTAGAGGACGCTGTTCTCCCAGGAGAGGAGGGAAACAAACCAACAAGAAAGGAAGTCCTTCCAGCCGTCACTCGTCCCAGTTCTGCAGACTATTCCTATCACCATGAAAAGGCAAAGCTACAGGCAGACAAAGATCACAGAGACAACACCAGAGAAGGAGACAGACCTAACCAGTCTAACTGAAAAAGAATTCAAAATAAGAATCATAAACATGCTGACAGTGATGCAGAAAAATACGCAAGAGAAATGGGATGAAGTCCAGAAGGAGATCACAGATGCCAGAAAGGAGATCGCAGAAATGAAACAAACTCTGGAAGGGTTTATAAGCAGAATGGATAGAATGCAAGAGGCCATTGATGGAATTGAAATCAGAGAACAGGAACGCATAGAAGCTGACATAGAGAGAGACAAAAGGATCTCCAGGAATGAAAAAATATTAAGAGAAAGGTGTGACCAATCAAAAAGAAACAATATCCGTATTATAGGGGTCCCAGAAGAAGAAGAGAGAGGAAAAGAGATGGAAAGTATCTTAGAAGAAATAATTGCTGAAAACTTCCCCACACTGGGGGAGGAAGTAATCGAACAGACCACGGAAATACACAGAACCCCCAACAGAAAGGATCCAAGAAGGGCAACACCAAGCCACATAATAATTAAAATGGCAAAGATCAAGGACAAGGAAAGAGTGTTAAAGGCAGCTAGAGAGAAAAAGGTCACCTATAAAGGGAAACCCATCAGGCTAACGTCAGATGTCTCAACAGAAACCCTACAGGCCAGAAGAGAATGGCATGATATATTTAATAGAATGAAACAGAAGGGCCTGGAACCAAGGATAATGTATCCAGCACGACTATCATTCAAATATGACGGTGGGATTAAACAATTCCCAGACAAACAAAAGCTGAGGGAATTTGCTTTCCACAAACCACCTCTACAGAACATCTTAAAGGGACTGCTCTAGATGGGAGCACTCCTAGAAAAAGCACAGCACAAAACACCCAACATATGAAGAATCGAGGAGGAGAACAAGAAGGGAGAGAAGAAAAGAATCTCCAGATAGTGTATATAACAGCTCAATAAGCGAGCTAATTTAGGCAGTAAGATACTAAAGAGGCTAACCTTGAACCTTTGGTAACCACGAATTTAAAGCCTGCAATGGCAATAAGTACATATCTTTCAATAGTCACCCTAAATGTTAATGGGTTGAATGCACCAATCAAAAGACACAGAGTAACAGAATGGATAAAAAAGCAAGACCCATCTATATGCTGCTTGCAAGAAACTCACCTCAAACCCAAAGACATGTACAGACTAAAAGTCAAGGGATGGAAAATCATATTTCAAGCAAACAACAGTGAGAAGAAAGCAGGGGTTGCAGTACTAATATCAGACAAAATAGACTTCAAAACAAAGAAAGTAACAAGAGATAAAGAAGGACACTACATAATGATAAAGGGCACAGTCAAACAAGAGGATATAACCATTCTAAATATATATGCACCCAACATAGGAGCACCAGCATATGTGAAACAAATACTAACAGAACTAAAGGGGGATATAGACTGCAATGCATTCATTCTAGGAGACTTCAACACACCACTCACACCAAAGGATAGATCCACTGGGCAGAAAATAAGTAAGGACACGGAAGCACTGAACAACACAGTAGAGCAGATGGACCTAATAGACATCTATAGAACTCTACATCCAAAAGCAGCGGGATATACATTCTTCTCAAGTGCACATGGAATATTCTCCAGAAGAGATCACATACTATTCCACAAAAAGAGCCTCAGTAAATTCCAAAAGACTGAAATCCTATCAAGCAACTTTTCACACCACAAGGGCATAAAACTAGAAATAAACTGTAAAAAGAAAGCAAAAAGGCTCACAAACACATAGTGGCTTAAAAACACGCTCCTAAATAATCAATGAATCAATGACCAAATCAAAACAGAGATTCAGCAATATATGGAAACAAACGACAACAACAACACTAAGCCTAACTTCTGTGGGAAACAGCAAAAGCAGTCTTAAGAGGAAAGTGTATAGCAATCCAAGCATATTTAAAAAAGGAAGAACAATCCCAAATGAATGGTCTAATGTCACAATTATCGAAATTGGAAAAAGAAGAACAGATGAGGCCTAATGTCAGCAGAAGGAGGGACATAATAAAGATCAGAGAAGAAATAAATAAAATTGAGAAGAAAAAAACAATAGCAAAAATCAATGAAACCAAGAGCTGGTTCTTTGAGAAAATAAACAAAATAGATAATCCTCTAGCCAGACTTATTAAGAAGAAAAGAGAGTCAACACAAATCAACAGTATCAGAAACGAGAAAGGAAAAATCACGACGGACCCCACGGAAATGCAAAGAATTATTGGAGAATACTATGAAAACCTATATGCTAACAAGCTGGGAAACCTAGGAGAAATGGACAACTTCCTAGAAAAATATAACGTTCCAAGATTGACCCAGGAAGAAACAGAAAATCTAAACAGACCAATTACCAGCAACGAAATTGAATCGGTAATAAAAAAACTACCAAAGAACAAAACCCCCGGGCCAGATGGATTTACCTCGGAATTTTATCAGACATACAGGGAAGACATAATACCCATTCTCCTTAAAGTTTTCCAAAAAATAGAGGAGGAGGGGATACTCCCAAACTCATTCTATGAAGCTAACATCACCCTAATACCAAAAGCAGGCAAAGACACCACCAAAAAAGAAAACTACAGACCAATATCCCTGATGTACGTAGATGCAAAACTACTCAACAAAATATTAGCAAACCGAATTCAAAAATACATCAAAAGGATCATACACCATGACCAAGTGGGATTCATCCCAGGGATGCAAGGATGGTACAACATTCGAAAGTCCATCAACATCATCCACCACATCAACAAAAAGAAAGACAAAAACCACATGATCACCTCCATTGATGCTGAAAAAGCATTTGACAAAGTTCAACATCCATTCATGTTAAAAATTCTCAGCAAAATGGGAACAGAGAGCAAGTACCTCAACATAATAAAGGCCATCTATGATAAACCCACAGCCAACATTATATTGAACAGCGAGAAGCTGAAAGCATTTCCTCTGAGATCGGGAACTAGACAGGGATGCCCACTCTCTCCACTGTTATTTAACATAGTACTGGAGGTCCTAGCCACGGCAATCAGACAAAATAAAGAAATACAAGGAATCCAGATTGGTAAAGAAGAAGTTAAACTGTCACTATTTGCATATGACATGATACTGTACATAAAAAACCCTAAAGACTCCACCCCAAAACTACTAGAACTGATATCGGAATACAGCAAAGTTGCAGGATACAAAATCAACACACAGAAATCTGAGGCTTTCCTATATACTAACAATGAACCAACAGAAAGAGAAATCAGGAAAACAACTCCATTCACAATTGCATCAAGAAAAATTAAATACTTAGGAATAAACCTAACCAAAGAAGTGAAAGACTTATACTCTGAAAACTACAAGTCACTCTTAAGAGAAATTAAAGGGGACACTAACAGATGGAAACTCATCCCATGCTCGTTTCTAGGAAGAATTAATATCGTTAAAATGGCCATCCTGCCCAAAACAATATACAGATTTGATGCAATCCCTATGAAACTACCAGCAACATTCTTCAATGAACTGGAACAAACAATTCAAAAACTCATATGGAAACACCAAAGACCCCGAATAGCCAAAGCAATCCTGAGAAAGAAGAATAAAGTAGGGGGGATCTCACTCCCCAACTTCAAGCTCTACTATAAAGCCATAGTAATCAAGACAATTTGGTACTGGCACAAGAGCAGAGCCACAGACCAATGGAACAGACTAGACAATCCAGACATTAACCCAGACATATATGGTCAATTAATATTTGATAAAGGAGCCATGGACATACAGTGGCGAAATGACAGTCTCTTCAAAAGGTGGTGCTGGCAAAACTGGACTGCTACATGTAGGAGAATGAAACTGGACCATTGTCTTACCCCATATACAAAAGTAAACTCAAAATGGATCAAAGACCTGAATGTAAGCCATGAAACCATTAAACTCTTGGAAGAAAACATAGGCGAAAACCTCTTAGACATAAACATGAGTGACCTCTTCTTGAACATATCTCCCCGGGCAAGGAAAACAACAGCAAAAATGAGTAAGTGGGACTATATTAAGCTGAAAAGCTTCTGTACAGCAAAAGGCACTATCAATACAACAAGAAAGATCCCTACAGTATGGGAGAATATATTTGAAAATGACACATCCAATAAAGGCTTAATGTCCAGAATACATAAAGAGCACACACGCCTCAAGAAACAAAAAACAAATAAACCAATTAAAAAATGGGCAGAGGAACTGAACAGACAGTTCTCCAAAAAAGAAATACAGATGGCCAACAGACACATGAAAACATGCTCCACATCGCTAATTATCAGAGAAATGCAAATTAAAACTACAATGAGGTATCACCTCACACCAGTAAGGATGGCTGCCATCCAAAAGACAAACAACAGCAAATGTTGAAGAGGCTGTGAAGAAAGGGGAACCCTCCTACACTGCTGGTGGGAATGTAAACTAGTTCAACCATTGTGGAAATCAGTATGGAGGTATATCAAAATGCTCAAAACAGACTTACCATTTGACAAAGGAATTGCACTAATAGGAATTTACCCTAAGAATGCAGCAATCAAGTTTGAGAAAGACAGATGCACCCCTATGTTTATTGCAGCATTATTTACAATAGCCAAGAATTGGAAGGAACCTAAATGTCCATCAATAGATGAATGGATAAAGAAGATGTGGTACATATACACAATGGAATACTACTCAGCCATAAGAAAAGGGCAAATCCAGTCATTTGCAGCAACATGGATGGAGCTGGAGGGTATTATGCTCAGTGAAACAAGCCAAGCGGAGAAAGAGAAATACCAAATGATTTCACTTATCTGTGGAATATAAGAACAAAGGAAAAACTGAAGGAACAAAACAGCAGCAGAATCACAGAACTCAAGAATGGACTAACAGGTACCAAAGGGAAAGGGACTGGGGAGGATGGGTGGGTAGGGATGGATAAGGGGGGGAGAAGTAGGGGGATATTAAGATTAACATGCATGGGGGTTAGGAGAAAAGGGAGGGCTGTACAACACAGAGAAGGCAAGTAGTGATTCTACAACATTTTGCTATGCTGAAGGACACTGATTGTAAAGGGGTTTATAGGGGAGACCTGGTATACGGGAGAGCCTAGTAAACATAATATTCGTCATGTAACTGTAGATTAGTGATACCAAAAACAAAGCAAAAAAAAATTGGGCAGTTAGTGTGTGGTAACCTCCAACGAGTTCTACTCAAGGGTATAAAGGGCATATAAAAGTGTAGGCAAATGGTCTGTTTGTGTTTATACAGAGGAACAAAGCCTAATTGGGCTACCCCGAAAATGAACTAAGATACAATATGAAAAAGAACTTCCAACATCTGCACTCTCTGGAAGACTCATGCCAGAAGATGATCATCAAAAATCCCCAACAAAGATCCACGCACTGCTACAGCTGTAGATGCACTCATCCCACCAGTTCCTGGACTTGCCATGGGAATGAGGAAGGAGATATCTAAGCTGGCCTGTGCATACAGTAAAACAACAAATTTGACTGGATCTATACTGTTGGAACTCAACCAAGAATTTGGAGAGGTGCAAATTGTAGTGCTCCAAGGTCTTACAACTACAGACTATTTACTGTTAAGAGAACATATGGCATGTGAACAGTCCCCAGGAATGGGTTGTTTTAATTTGTCTGATTTCTCTCAGACTGTTCAAGTTCAGTTAGACAATATCCACCATATCATAGATAAGTTTTCACAAATGCCTAAGGTGCCTTAATGGTTTTCTTGGTTTCACTGGAGATGGCTGGTAATTACAGATATGCTTTGGTTATGTAACTATACTCCTATTATGTTAATGTGTGTGCGCAATTTAAGTAGTAGCTTAAAACCTATATATGCTGAAGTTACTCTACAAGAAGATATGTCAAAGAAATAATCAATCTTCCCATGTTTTCTTCCGTCTGCTACTTCTATAGCTTTTCTTCTTCCTTCCTAATTACAACCCTTAAATGGAATTCGTGCCTCATATCAAATTTACCGAGTATCATAACTCCTCCAAGTGGTAAAGATACCTCAAGACAAATGCTGGGCATAGAAGCCACAGGGCATAAATATGCAAAGAAGTAAAAAGCTAACCTTTACAAACAATAAGACTACCCTCACTCTTACCAACTTCACATTTCCCTGTATGGCCCCGCAAGAGGACTGGTTAGCCAGAGATGGGTAAGATTCCTCAAGGGAGGAACAACCTAAAACAGGCACAGTCGCAGGGGGGGCCATCAGGTGAGAAATTGGGGATCAACAGAGGTGAGGCTTAGAAACTCACCCCCCCTGTTCTGAGAGAAATCTTCTGCATACGTGGATGTCTTATTGCCCTGGTCTAGCTTGGATTAGCACATAATCTACAGGCACGCACCTGGTCATCTACATTTGCTCTCTTACAACAGTAAACTAAGATTTCTACCTTTATCGTGTATCTACCTACCACTTCAGCATTTTATTAAAAATGATAATAATAAAGAGAGAAATGTGGTATCCACATATAAATCAAGTATAAAAACCAAAGGAGTATTCATATTTGAACTGACTGTTTATAGTTCATAATGCATGAGCAAAACCGAAAGTTTCTGTGATGACTCCCCTTGTACTGTTCACTATGTAACTTATTCATTGTGTGGGAATTTGTTCTACATGTAGGAACTTGTTTGTTGTGCCTCAGAGGATTGGAGACTGACGAAAATTAGGCTTGGGGTGGATTAATGATTGTGCATTGAGCATTGACTCCCCTATACAGAATTTTATTGTCGTTAACAACCATTTGATCAATAAATATGAGAGATGCCCACACACACACAAAAAAAAAGGACAGACTTCCAATTGTAAAATAAATAAATAACCAGGATGTAATGTATAGCATAAGGAATATAGTCAAGATATTGTAACAGCTTGGTAGGGTGATAGCTGGAACCTAGAATTATGTATATAAATGTTCTACCACTGTGTTGTACACTGGAAACTAATATAATGTAATACTGTGTGTCAACTACCCTTCAATAAAAAATAATTATTTTAAAAAAATAATAAATAAATAAATAAAAAATAAAAATAAAAAAAAATAAAACTGAAATACCATTTGTCCTAGGAATTCCACTCCTAGGAATTTACCCTAAGAATGCAGCACTCGTTTGAAAAAGACAGGTGTACCCCCATGTTTATTGCTGCACTATTTACAATAGCCAAGATATGGAAGCAACCTAAATGTCCACCAGTGAGTGAATGGATAAAGAAGGTGTGGTACATATACACAATGGAATATCACTCAGACATAAGAAAAAAAACAGATCTTACCGTTCACAACAACATTGATGAAGCTAGAGGCTATTATGCTCAGTGAAATAAGCCCGGCAGTGAAAGACAATTACCAAATGATTTCACTCATATGTGGAGTATAAGAACAAAGGAAAACTGAAGGGACAAAACAGCAGCAGAATCACCTAACCAAAGAATGGACTAATAGTTACCAAAGGGAAAGGGACTGTAGAGGATGGGTGGGTAGGTAGGGATAAGAATGGGGAAGAATAAAAAGGGGCATTACGATTAGCATGTATAGTGCGTGGGTGGCACGGGGAGGGCCGTGCAACGCAGAGAAGACAAATAGTGATTTTACAGCATCTTACTATGCAGACAGTGACTGGAAGGAGTATTTGGGGGGCCTTGGTGAAAGGGGGAGCCTAGTAAACATAATGCTCTTCACCTAATTGTAGATTAATGAAACCAAAATTAAAATAAAAAATAAAAATAAATCCAAAGAAAAAAAAAAAAGATTACTTCCTCCTGGTGGACAAAGTTGCAGTGTGAGAAGTGAAGCAGAGGCCTCCTCCCAAAGCCACATATAATATAAAAGTATAGTTAATACAATTAATCCTAAAAGAGTAACAGGAAATATGGCTGTGCCATACGTCATATACCTGGGAAAAGAACAGACCTCACAGAACAGGGTGACATACAAAAGCCGTGATCCAGTTGGTCCCAAGCACTTCCGCTACCCTAGTTCCCCTGAAGAAGGAAGAGAAATGGATTGGGGAGAGAGTAGAATCCTGGGGCTGCTGAACACCAGCACTGGATATCTGCTCTGGGAGCATGAATGTACATTGCATGGTCTTCTGGAGATTAGTAGGGTTGGAAAGCTAAGACAAGTGGAATACATGGAGAGACAGATTCCAGCCACGGTGGAAAATAGTGATCCAAATCCAGCTGCTTTCGGACATAAGAAAGGAGAGAAGTCTGAGAGACTTACAGCAAGAGAGCAGCTAAAGGGGCAAGGATTGAACAGAGTTTTCTGCGCATTAGAAAAGACAGGTGGAAAAAATTGTCCAGGAGTAGTATGTGCAACAGGGAGGGAAATTTCAGAAGTTTCAAGAGCTTCATCCCCATGGCTAGCTATGCAAGTCCAAGGCCCAGCCTGCTGTGCATTCTTCCAGCCAACACCTGCTTTCAAAACAGCAGTCCCTGCCCTGCATTCAGGACAGCCAGACGGAGGCCCTGCCTATAGCAGCTACAAACTCAAAGCACAGGGCCTTAACACCTGTGTGCTTGGACCACTGGTTCTAGCAGTAGAGGCAGGCAGAGCAGCCAGGAAGCAAGAAATAGCTTTTTTCTCCCCAAAGGCAACAGCAATGCTCCCCTGCAACCTCCAAAGTCATGCCAGGGGCTGAGCAACTCCAGAGAATAGAGCTTCTGGGCACTAAATGGTGCCACATAGAAATAGGAAACATGAAAGGAACCTGGTTAAGACCCAAATCCCACAAACAACGAAAAGAGGAAAATGAAACTGTAGTCATCAATCTTCCTGAAAGAGATATAAAAATAAAAATCATAAATATGCTCATAGAGATATAGAAAAATATTCAAGAACATGGGGTAGAATTCAGAATCGAGATTCAACCAGTAAGAAATTTAATATATGAAATGAAATATACAAAGGTAGGATTTAAAAGCAGATTAAATGTAGTAGAAGATATGGTAAATAGAAATTAGAGAAGAAGAGTACAAAGAAGCTGAGGCACAGAGAGAAAGAAGAATCTCTAGGAATGAAAGAAAATTGAAAGAATTGTGTGACCAGTCCAAGCAGAATAATATTCAGATTATAGTGGTAGCAGAAGAAGAGAAAAAGGGATAGAAAGTGTCTTTGATGAGGTAATTGCTGAAAAAATCTCCAATTTGGGGAAGGAAATAGTCTCTCAGGCCACTGAGGTGTGCAAATCTCCCAACACAAAGGTCCCAAGGAAGACAACACCAAGACATATAAAAATTAAAATGGCAAAGATCAAGAATGTGAACAGAGGAGGTGGAGCCAACATGGCAGCGTGAGTAGCACAGTGGGAATCTCCTCCCAAAAACATATATATTTATGAAAATACAACAAATAAAACTAATCCTAAAAGAGAGACCAGAAGACACAGGACAACAGCCTGACTACATCCACACTAGCAAGAGCCCAGCACCTGGTGAAAGGGATAAGATACAACCCCCAGCCCAGCGAGACCCAAGCACACCTCCCCCCAGCTAGCAGCGGGAGGGAAAGGGAGCCCAGGACTGCTAAACACCCAGCCCCAGCCACCCGCACCAGACCGCAGACACAGTGCTTGTGTGGAGGGCTGGTAACTAGGGAAATAGGGCAGCAAGACCTGTGAGTGGGTGCCGAAGCTGTTGCCCCTGTGACAAAGAAAAGCGAGTGCTTTTTGAAAGTCTACAAGGGAAAGGGACTTAACAGCTAGATGGAAATAAAACTGGTCACAGCCCAGTGGCTGGAAATTGCAGGGAAAACCAGGCGCACTAAACCCCTGGGCAACAGCTCTGAGACCCCTCACAGAGGTAAACAGCCAAACAGCCCCCCTGTCCATTACCCCTCCGGGCGCTGCGAAAACAGAGAAACAGCCTAAGACAAACCACGCCCACAGAAGGAAAATTCCTACACTTTGGCCGGGCAAGACAGAAAGACCCAGTCTACACGCAATTACCCAACACAAGCCATTAGGTGTCGCAGTTCTCCCAGAAAAGAAAGGCCAGTAGCAAGTGAAAAGTTTGGCCCTCCCAGCTGACAGTCAATACCACCTGTCAACATGAAAAGGCAAAAAAAACATGATCCAGACAAGACTAACCCAGACAGCTTCGGCATCTTTTACATCTTCCCCTGAGAAGGAACCTGGGGAGACAGATTTAACCAGTCTTCCTGAAAAAGAATTCAAAACAAAAGTCATAACCATGCAGATGGACATGCAGAGAAATATGCAAGAACTAAGGAAGGAGAATACAGAAATAAAACAAGCTCTGGAAGGACCTCAAAACAGAATGGACGAGATGCAAGAGACAATTAATGCACTAGAAAACAGAGAACAGGAAAGCAGATAAGCTGATGCAGAGAGAGATAAAAGGATCTCCAGGAATGAAAGAATTTTAAGAGAGCTGAGTGACCAATCTAAAAGGAACAATATCCGCATTATAGGGGTACCAGAAGAAGAAGAGAGAGAAAAAGGGATAGAAAGTGTCTTTGAAGAAATAATTGCCGAAAACTTCCCCAAACTAGGGGAAGAAATGGCCTGTCAGACCACAGAGGTACACAGAACTCCCATGACAAGGGATGCAAGGAGGACAACACCAAGAAACATAATAATTAAAATGGCAAAGATCAAAGACAAGGACAAAGTATTAAAGGCAGCCTGAGAGAAAAAAAAGGTTACCTACAAAGGGAAACCATCAGGCTATCATCAGACTTCTCAACAGAAACCCTACAGGCCAGAAGAGAATGGCATGATATACTTAATGAAATGAAACAGAAGGGTCTCGAACGAAGACTACTGTATCCAGCACAAATATCATTTAAATATGAAGGAGGGAGTAACAATTCCCAAACAAGCAAAAGTTGAGGGAATGTGCCTCCCACAAACCACCTCTTCAGGGCATCCTACAGGGACTGCTCTAGATGGTAGCACTCCCAAAAAAGAGCACAGAACAAAACACCAAAGTATGAAGAAGGGAGAAGGAGGAATAAAAAGGGAGAGAAATAAAGAATCATCACACCACGGTTATAATAGCTCAACAAGCAAGTTAAGTTAGACAGATAGCAAATAATCTAAACCAGAACCTTTGGTAACCACAAACTTAAAGGCTGCAATGGCAGTAAGTTCATACTTTTCAATAATCAACCTAAATGTAAATGGGCCGAATGCACCAATCAAAAGACACAGAGTAATAGAATAGATAAAAAAGTGCTTACAAGAGACTCACCTCAAACCCAAAGATGTGCACAGACTTAAAGTCAAGGGATGAAAAATGATATTTCATGCAAACAACAGAGAGAAGAAAGCAGGTGTTGCAATTCTGGTATCAGACAAAATAGACTTCAAAATAAAGAAAGTAACAAAAGGCAAAGAAGGACATTACATAATGATAAAAGGCTCAGGCCAACAAGAGGATATAACAATTATAAATATGTATGCACCCAATACGGGAGCAACAACATACCTGAAACAAATACTGACAGAACTAAAGTAGGAAATAGAACGCAATGCATTCATTCTAGGAGACTTCAACACACCACTCACTCCAAAGGACAGATCCACCAGAAAGAAAATAAGTTAGGACACAGAGGCACTGAACAACACACTAGAACAGATGGACCTAATAGACATCTACAGAACTCCACAACCAAAAGCAATAGATACATATTTTTCTCAAGTGCACATGGAACATTCTCCAGAATAGACCACATACTAGGCCACAAAAAGAGCCTCAGTAAATTCCAAAACATTGAAATCCTAACAACCAACTTTTCAGACCACAAAAGCCTAAAACTAGAAATAAGCTGTACAAACAAAGCAAAAGGGCTCACAAACACATGGAGGCTTAAAAACACGCTGCTAAATAATCAATGGATCAATGACCAAATCAAAATGGAGATTCAGCAATATATGGAAACAAACAACAACAACAACTCCAAGCCCCAACTTCTGTGGGACACAGCAAAAGCAGTCTTAAAAGGACAGTATATAGCAAACCAAGCATATTTTTAAAACGAAGAACAATCCCAAATGAATTGTCTAATGTCACAATTACCGAAATTGGAAAAAGAAGAACAAACGAGACCGAAGGTTTGCAGAAGGAGGGACATAATAAAGATCAGAGAAGAAATAAATAAGATTGAGAAGAATAAAACAATAGCAAAAATCAATGAAACCAAGAGCTGGATCTTCGAGAAAATAAACAAAATAGATAAGCCTCTAGATAGAGTTATTAAGAAGAAAAGAGAGTCAACACAAATGAACAGTATCAGAAACGAGAAAGGAAAAATCAAGACGGACCACACAGAAATACAAAGAATTATTAGAGAATACTGTGAAAACCTATATGCTAACAAGCTGAGAAACCTAGGAGAAATGGACAACTTCCTAGAAAAATACAAACTTCCAAGACAGAACCAGAAAGAAACAGAAAATGTAAACAGATCAATTACCAGCAACGAAATTAGAGCGGTAATCAAAAAACTACAAAAATCAAAACACCTGGGCCAGATGCATTTACCTTGGAATTTTATCAGAAATACAGGGAAGACATAATACAAATTCTACTTAAAGTCTTCCAAAAAATAGAGGAGGAGGGGATACTCCCAAACTCATTCTATGAAGCTAACATCACCCTAATACCAAAACGAGGCAAAGACCCCACCAAAAAAGAAAACTACAGACTAATATCCCTGATGAACGTAGACGCAAAAATACTCAAGAAAATATTAGCAAACCGAATTCAAAGATACATCAAAAGGATAATACAACATGACCAAGTGGGATTCATCCCAGGGATGCAAGGATGGTACAACATTCGAAAGTCCATCAACATCATCCACCACATCAACAAAAAGAAACACAAAAACCCCATGATCATCTCCATAGATGCTGAAAAAGCATTTGACAAAGTTCAACATCCATTCATGATAAAAACTCTCAGCAAAATGGGAATAGAGGGCAAGTACCTCAACAGAGTAAAGGCCATTTCAGATAAACACACAGCCAACATTATACTGAACAGTGGGAAGCTGAAATCATTTCCTCAGAGACCGGGAATGAGACAGGGATGCCCACTCTCTACACTGTTATTTAACATAGTACTGGAGGTCCTAGCCACGGCAATCAGACAAAACAAAGAAATACAAGGAATCCAGATTGGTAAAGAAGAAGTTAAACTGTCACTATTTGCAGATGACATGATACTGTACATAAAAAACCCTAAGGACTCCACTCCAAAACTACTAAAACTGATATCAGAATATAGCAAAGTTGCAGGATACAAAATCAACACTCAGAAATCTGTGGCTTTCCTATATACTAACAATGAACCAAAAGAAAGAGAAATCGAGAAAACAACTTCATTCACAATTGCTTCAAAAAAAATAAAATACCTAGGAATAAACCTAACCAAAAAAGTGAAAGACTTATGCTCTGAAAACTACAAGTCAGTCTTAAGAGAAATTAAAGGGGACAATAACATGGAAACTCATCCCATGCTCGTGGCTAGAAAGAAGTAATATTGTTAAAATGGCCATCCTGCCCAAAGCAATATACAGATTTGATGCAATCCCTATGAAACTACCAGCAACATTCTTCAATGAAATGGAACAAATAACTCAAAAATTCATATGGAAACACCAAAGACCCCGAATAGCCAAAGCAATCCTGAGAAGGAAGAATAAAGTAGGGGGGATCTCACTCCCCAACTTCAAGCTCTACTATAAAGCCATAGTAATCAAGACAATTTGGTACTGGCACAAGAGCAGAGCCACAGACCAAAGGAACAGACTAGACAATCCAGACATTAACCCAGACATATATGGTCAATTAATATTTGATAAAGGAGCCATTGACATACAATGGCGAAATGACAGTCTCTTCAAAAGGTGGTGCTGGCAAAACTGGACAGCTACATGTAGGAGAATGAAACTGTACAATTGTCTAACCCCATATACAAAAGTAAACTTAAAATGGATCAAAGACCTGAAAGTAAATCATGAAACCATTAAACTCTTGGAAGAAAACATAGGCAAAAACCTCTTAGACATAAACATGAATGACCTCTTCTTGAACATATCTCCCCGGGCAAGGAAAACAACAGCAAAAATGAGTAAGTGGGACTATATTAAGCTGAAAAGCTTCTGTACAGCAAAAGACACCATCAATAGAACAAGAAGGATCCCTACAGTATGGGAGAATATATTTGAAAAGACAGATCCAATAAAGGCTTGACGTCCAGAATATATAAACAGCACACACGCCTCAACAAACAAAAAACAAATAACCCAATTAAAAAATGGGCAGAGGAACTGAACAGACAGTTCTCCAAAAATCAAATACAGATGGCCAACAGACACATGAAAACATGCTCTACATCGCTAATTATCAGAGAAATGCAATTTAAAAGTACAATGAGGTAACACCTCACACCAGTAAGGATGGCTGCCATCCAAAAGACAAACAACAGCAAATGTTGAAGAGGCTGTGAAGAAAGGGGAACCCTCCTACACTGCTGGTGGGAATGTAAACTAGTTCAACCATTGTGGAAATCAGTATGGAGGTATATCAAAATGCTCAAAACAGACTTACCATTTGACAAAGGAATTGCACTCCTAGGAATTTACCCTAAGAATGCAGCAATCAAGTTTGAGAAAGACAGATGCACCCCTATGTTTATTGCAGCATTATTTACAATAGCCAAGAATTGGAAGGAACCTAAATGTCCATCAATAGATGAATGGATAAAGAAGATGTGGTACATATACACAATGGAATACTACTCAGCCATAAGAAAAGGGCAAATCCAATCATTTGCAGCAACATGGATGGAGCTGGAGGGTATTATGCTCAGTGAAACAAGCCAAGCGGAGAAAGAGAAATACCAAATGATTTCACTTATCTGTGGAATATAAGAACAAAGGAAAAACTGAAGGAACAAAACAGCAGCAGAATCACAGAACTCAAGAATGGACTAACAGGTACCAAAGGGAAAGGGACTGGGGAGGATGGGTGGGTAGGGATGGATAAGGGGGGGAGAAGTAGGGGGATATTAAGATTAACATGCATGGGGGTGTAGGAGAAAAGGGAGGGCTGTACAACACAGAGAAGGCAAGTAGTGATTCTACAACATTTTGCTATGCTGATGGACAGTGACTGTAAAGGGGTTTATAGGGGAGAGCCTAGTAAACATAATATTCGTCATGTAAGTGTAGATTAGTGATAGAAAAAAAAAAGGGCAATTTCTGTGTGGTAACCTCCAACGAGTTCTACACAAGGGTATAAAGGGCATATAAAAGTGTAGGCAAAGGGTCTGTTTGTGTTTATACAGAGGATCAAAGCCTAGTTGGGCTACCCCGAAAATGAACTAAGATACGATATGAAAAAGAACTTCCAACATCTACACTCTCTGGAAGACTCATGCCAGAGAATGATCATCAAAAAACCCCAACAAAAATCCACGCACTGCTACAGCTGTAGATGCACTCATCTCACCAGTTCCTGGACTTGCCATGGGAATGAGGAAGGAGATATCTAAGCTGGCCTGTGCATACAGTAAAACAATAAAATTGGACGGGATCTATACTGTTGGAACTCAGCCAAGAATTTGGAGAAGTGCAAATTGTAGCGCTTCAAAGTCTTACAACTACAAACTATTTACTGTTAAAAGAACATATGGCATGTGAACAGTCCCCAGGAATGGGTTGTTTTAATTTGTCTGATTTCTCTCAGACTGTTCAAGTTCAGTTGGACAATATCCACCATATCATAGATAAGTTTTCACAAATTCCTAAGGTGCCTAACTGGTATTCTTGGTTTCACTGCAGATGGCTGGTAATTACAGGTATGCTTTGGTTATGTAACTGTACTCCTATTATGTTAATGTGTGTGTGCAATCTAAGTAGTAGCTTAAAACCTGTACATGCTGAAGTTACTCTACAAGAAGATATATCAAAGAAATAATCAATCTTCCCATGTTTTCTTCCGCCTGCTACTTCTATAGCTTTTCTTCTTCCTTCCTAATTACAACCCTTAAATAGAATTCGTGCCTCATATCAAATTTACCGAGTATCATAATTCTTCCAAGTGGTAAAGATACCTCAAGACAAATGCTGGGCATAGAAGCCACAGGGCATGAATATGCAAAGAAGTAAAAAGCTAACTTTTTCAAACAATAAGGCTTCTCTCTCACTTACCAACTTCACATTTCCCTGTATGGCCCCGGAAGATGACTGGTTAGCCAGAGACGGGTAAGATTCCTCAAGGGAGGAACAACCTAAGACAGGCACAGTCGCAGGGGGGCCATCAGGTGAGAAATTTGGGATAAACAGAGGTGAGGATTAGAACCTCACCCCCCCTGTTCTGAGAGAAATCTTTTGCATACGTGGATGTTTTATTGCCCTGGTCTAGCTTGGATTAACACATAGTCTACAGGCTCTGATCATCTACATGTGCTCTCTTACAACACTAAACTATGTTTTCTACCTTTATCTCGTATCTACCTACCACTTCAGCATTTTATTAAAAATAATAATAATAATAAAGAGAGAAATGTGGTATCCACATATAAATCAAGTATAAAAACCAAATGAGTATTCATATTTGAACTGATTGTTTAGCGTTCATAATGCATGAGCAAAACCGAAAGTTTCTGTGATGACTGCCCTTGTACTGTTCACCATGTAACTTATTCATTATGTAAGAATTTGTTCTACATGTAAAAACTTGTTTGTTATGCCTCAGAAGATTGGAGACTGACGAAAATTATTCTTGGGGTGGATTAATGATTGTGCATTGAGCATTGACTCCCCTATACAGAATTTTATTGTTGTTAACAACCATTTGATCAATAAATATGAGAGATGCCCTCACAAAAAAAAAAAAAAAAAAAGGACAGACTTCCAATGGTAAAATAAGTTAGTAACCAGGATGTAATGTATAGCATAAGGAATATAGTCAACATATTGTAACAGCCTGATAGGGTGATAGCTGGAACCTAGAATTATGTATATAAATGTTCTACTACTGTGTTGTACACTTGAAACTCACGTAATGTAATACTGTGTGTCAACTACCCTTCAAAAAAAAAATTATTAAAAAAAAAAAAATGGCCAGAGTAACTGAACAGACAGTTCTCCAAAAATCAAACACAGATGGCCAACAGACACATGAAAACATGCTCTACATCGCTAATTATCAGAGAAATGCAAATTAAAAGTACAATGAGGTAACACCTCACACCAGTAAGGATGGCTGCCATCCAAAAGACAAACAACAATAAATGTTGGCGAGGCTGTGGAGAAAGGGGAACCCTCCTACACAGCTGGTGGGAATGTAAGTTAGTTCAACCATTTTGGAAAGCAGTATGGATGTACATCAAAATGCTCAAAACAGACTTACCATTTGACCCAGGAATTGCACTCCTAGGAATTTACCCTAAGAATGCAGCAATCAAGTATGAGAAAGATCAGTGCATCCCTATGTTTATTGCAGCACTATTTACAATAGCCAAGAATTGGAAGCAACCTAAATGTCCATCAATAGATGAATGGATAAAGAAGATGTGGTACATATACACAATGGAATACTACTCAGCCATAAGAAAAGGGCAAATCCAATCATTTGCAGCAACATGGATGGATCTGGAGGATATTATGCTCAGTGAAACAAGCCAAGCGGAGAAAGAGAAATACCAAATGATTTCACTCATCTGTGGAATATAAGAACAAAGGAAAAACTGAAGGAACAAAACAGCAGCAGAATCACAGAACTCAAGAATGGACTAACAGGTACCAAAGGGAAAGGGACTGGGGAGGATGGGTGGGTAGGGATGGATAAGGGTGGGAGAAGTAGGGGGGTATTAAGATTAACATGCATGGGGGGGTAGGAGAAAAGAGAGGGCTGTACAACACAGAGAAGGCAAGTAGTGATTTTACAACATTTTGCTATGCTGATGGACAGTGACTGTAAAGGGGTTTATAGGGGGTCCTGGTATAGGGTAGAGCCTAGTAAACATAATATTCGTCATGTAAGTGTAGATTAGTGATACCAAAAAAAAAAAAAAAAAAAAAGAGCAGTTCCTGTGTGGTAACCTCCAATGAGTTCTATACAAGGGTATAAAGAGCACATAAAAGTGTAGGCAAAGGGTCTGTTTGGATTTATACAGAAGATCAAAGCCTAATTGGGCTACCCTGAAAATGAACTAAGATATGATATGAAAGAGAACTTGCAACATCAGCACTCTCAGGAAGACTCATGCCAGAAGACGATCATCAAAATACCCCAACAAAGATCCACGCACTGCTACAGCTGTAGATGCACCCATCCCACCAGCTACTGGACTTGCTGTGGGAATGAAGAAGGAGATATCTAAGCTGGCCTGTGCATAGTGTAAAACAACAAATTTGACTGGATCTATACTGTTGTAACTCAACCAAGAATTAGGAGAAGTGCAAATTGTAGCGCTCCAAAATCTTACAACCACAGACTATTTATCATTAAAAGAACATATGGGATATGAACAGTCAACAGGAATGGGTTGTTCTAGTTTATCTGAATTCTCTCAGACTGTTCAAGTTCAGTCAGACAATATCCACCATATCAGAGATAAGTTTTCACAAATGCCTAAGGTGCCTAACTGGTATTCTTGGTTTCTCTGGAGATGGCTGATAATTACAAGTATGCTTTGGTTAGGTAACTATATTCCTATTATGTTAATGTGCGTGCACAATTTAATTAGTAGTTTAAAACCTATCAATGCTGAAGTTACTCTACAAGAAGATGTGTCAAAGAAATAATCAATCTTCCCAGGTTTTCTTCTGCCTGCTACTTCTATAGCTTTTCTTCTTCCTACCTAATGACAACCTTTAAATAGAACTCATGCCACATGTCGAATTTACCGAGTATCATAATTCTTCCAAGAGGTAAAGACACCTCAAGACAAATGCAGGGCATAGAAGCCACAGGGCATAAATATGCAAAGAAGTAAAAAGCTAACCTTTTCAAAAAATAAGGCTTCTGTCTCACTTACCAACTTCACATTTCCCTGTATGGCCTCGGAAGATGACTGGTTAGCCAGAGACGGGTAAGACTCCACAAGGGAGGAACAACCTAAGGCAGGCACAGTCGCAGGGGGCCATCTGGTGAGAAAATGGGGAGCAGCAGAGGTGAGGCTTAGAACCTCCCCCCTCATGTTCTGAGAGAAATCTTCTGCATACATGGATGTTTATTGCCCTCGTCTAGCTCGGATTAACACATAGTCTACAGGGACAGACCTGATCTCTACATTTGCTCTCTTACAACACTAAACTCTGTTTTCTATCTTTATCTCGTATCTACCTACCACTTCAGCATTTTATTAAAAATAATAATAATAATAGAGAAATGTGGTATCCACATATAAATCAAGTTTCAAAATCAAATAAATATTCTTACTTGAACTGACTGTGTATAGTTCATAATGCATGAACAAAACCGAAAGCTTCTGTGATGACTGCCCTTGCACTGCTCACCATGTAACTTATTCACTAGGTAATAATTTGTACTCCATGTAAGAATTTGTTCGTTATGCATAAGAAGATTGGAGACTGACGAAAATTAGGCTTGGGGTGGATTAATGATTGTGCATTGAGTATTGACCCCCCTATACAGAAATTTATTGTGGTTAACAACTATTTGATCAATAAATATGAGAAATGCCCTCACAAAAAAAAAATATATATATATATATATATATGTATATATATATATATAAAGACTCTTCCAATTGTAAAATAAATAAGTAACCGGGATGTAATGTATAGCATAAGGAATACAGCCAAAATATTCTAATAAGTTGGTATGGTGATAGCTGGCACCTAGAATTATCATGTATATAAATGTTGAATCACTGTGTTATACACCTGAAACTAATGTAATGCAATACTGTCGTCAATTACCCTTCAATTAAAAAAAAAAAAAACAACATAATTGATGTGAACATACCCCAAGAATGGGTTATTTTAATTTGTCTGATTTCTCTGAGACTGTTCAATTTCAGTTGGACAATATCCACCATATCATAGATAAGTTTTCACAAATGCCTAAGGTGCATAACTGGTTTTCTTGGTTTCACTGGAGATGCCTGGTAATTACAGATATGCTTTGGTTATGTAACTATACTCATATTATGTTAATGTGTGTGCACAATTTAAGTAGTAGCTTAAAACCTATACATGCTGAAGTTAATCTACAAGAAGATATGTCAAAGAAATAATCAATCTTCCCAGGTTTTCTTCCGCCTGCTACTTCTATAGCTTTTCTTCTTCCTTCCTAATTACAACCCTTAAATAGAATTCGTGCCTCATATCAAATTTACCGAGTATCATAATTCTTCCAAGTGTTAAAGATACCTCAAGACAAATGCTGGGCATAGAAACTACAGGGCATAAATATGCAAAGAAGAAAAAAGCTAACCATTTCAAACAATAAGGCTTCTCTCTCACTTACTAACTTTACATTTCCCTGCATGGCCCCAGAAGATGACTGGTTAGTCAGAGATGGGTAAGATTCCTCAAGGGAGGAACAACCTAAGACAGGCACAGTCGCAGGGGGGTCATCAGGTGAGAAATTGGGGATCAACAGAGGTGAGGCTTAGAACCTCACTCCCCCGTTCAGAGAGAAATCTTCTGCATACGTGGATGTTTTATTGCCCTTGTCTAGCTTGGATTAACACATAGTCTACAGGCACACACCTGATAATCTACATTTGCTCTCTTACAACACTAAACTATGTTTTCTACCTTTATCTTGTATCTACCTACCACTTCAGCATTTTATTAAAAATAATAATAATAAAGAGAGAAATGTGGTATCCACATATAAATCAAGTATAAAAACCAAATGAGTATTCATATTTGAACTGACTGTTTATAGTTCATAATGCATGAGCAAAACCGAAAGTTTCTGTGATGGCTGCCCTTGTACTATTCACTATGTAACTTATTCATTATGTAAGAATTTGTTCTACATGTAAGAACTTGTTTGTTATGCCTCAGAAGATTGGAGACTGACAAAAATTAGGCTTGGGGTGGATTAATGATTGTGCATTGAGCATTGACTCCTCTATACAGAATTTTATTGTCGTTAAAAACCATTTGAACAATAAATATGAGAGATGCCCTCACAAAAAAAAAAAAAAAAAAAAAGAAAGACAGACTTCCAATGGTAAAATAAATTAGTAACCGGGATGTAATGTATAGCATAAGGAATATAGTCAAGATATTGTAACAGACTGGTAGGGTGATAGCTGGAACCTAAAATTATGTATATAAATGTTCTACCACTGTGTTGTACACTTGAAACTCATGTAATGTAATACTGTGTGTCAACTACCCTTCAATAAAAAATAATTATTAAAAAAATATAAATAAATAAATAAATGAGTATTCATATTTGAACTGACTGTTTAGAGTTCATAATGCATGAGCAAAACCAAAAGTTTCTGTGATGACTACCCTTGTACTGTTCACTGTGTAACTTATTCATTATGTAAGAATTTGTTCTCCATGTGAGAACTTGTTTGTTATGCCTCAGAAGATTGGAGACTGACGAAAATTAGGCTTGGGGTGGATTAATGATTGTGCATTGAGCATTGACTCCCCTATACAGAATTTTATTGTTGTTAACAACCATTTGATCAATGAATATGAGAGATGCCCTCACAAAAAAAAAAAAATTCTCCACCCCAAAACTACTAGAACTGATATCGGAATACAGCAAAGTTGCAGGTAAAAAATCAACACACAGAAATCTGAGGCTTTCATATACACTAAAATTGAACCAACAGAAAGAGAAATCAGGACAACAACTTCATTACAATAGCATAAACAAAAAAAAAAAAAACATCTAGGAATAAACCTAGCCAAAGAACTGAAAGACCTATACTCTAAAAACTACAAGTCACTCTTAAGAGAAATTAAAGGGGACACTAACAGATGGAAACTCATCCCATACTTTTGGCTAGGAAGAATTAATATCTTCAAAATGGCAATTCTGCCCAAAGCAATATACAGATTTGAGGCAATCCCTATGAAAATACAAGTAACATTTTTCAATGAAGTGGAACATACAATTAAAAAATTAATATGGAAATACCAAGACCCCGAAAAGCCAAAGCAACCCAGACAAAGAAGAATAAAGTAGGGGGGATCTCACTCCCCAACTTAAAGCACTACTATAAAACCATAACAATCAAGACAATTTGGTAATGGCACAAGAACAGAGCCACAGACCAATGGAACAGACTAGAGAATTCAGATATTAACCCAAACATACATTGTCAATTAATATTTGATAAAGGAGCCATGGACATACAATGGTGAAATGACAGTCTCTTCAGCAGATGGTGCTGGCAAAACTGGACAGCTACATGTATGAGAATGAAACTGGACCATTGTCTTACCCCATATACAAAAGTAAACTCAAAATGGATCAAAGACCTGAATGTAAGTCATAAAACCATTAAACTCTTGGAAGAAAACAGAGGCAAAATCCTCTAAGACATAAACATGAGGGAACTCTTCTTTAACATATCTCCCCAGGCAAGGAAAACAGCACCAAAAATGAATAAATGGGACTATATTAAGCTGAAAAGCTTAAGTACAGCAAAAGGCACCATCAATAGAACAAACAGGAACCTACAGTATGGGAGAATATATTTGAAAATGACACATCCGATAAAGGCTTGACGTCCAGAATATAAAAGAGCTCACATGTCTTAACAAACAAAAAACAAATAAACCAATTAAAAAATGGGCAGAGGAGCTGAACAGACAGTTCTCCAAAAAAGAAATACAGATGGCCAACAGACACATGAAAACATGCTACACATCGCTAATTATCAGAGAAATGCAAATTAAAACTACAATGAGGTATCACCTCACACCAGTAAGGATGGCTGCCATCCAAAACACAAACAACAACAAATGTTGGCGAGGCTGTGGAGAAAGGGGAACCCTCCTACACTTCTGGTGGGAATGTAAGTTATTACAACCATTATGGAAAGCAGTATGGAGGTATATCAAAATGCTCAAAGCAGACTTACCATTTGACCCAGGAATCGCACTACTAGTAATTTACCTAAGAATGCAGCAATCAAATATGAGAAAGATCAGTGCACCCCTATGTTTATCACAGCACTATTTACAATAGGAAAGAATTGGAAGCAACCTAAATGTCCATCGATAGATGAATGGTTAAAGAAGATGTGGTACATATACACAATGGAATACTACTCAGCCATAAGAAAAGGGCAAATCCAACCATTTGCAGCAACATGGATGGAGATGGAGGGTATTATGCTCAGTGAAATAAGCCAAGCGGAGAAAGAGAAATACCAAATGATTTCACTTATCTGTGGAATATAAGAACAAAGGAAAAACTGAAGGAATAAAACAGCAGCAGAATCACAGAACTCAAGAATGGACTAATATGTACCAAAGGGAAAGGGACTGGAGAGGATGGGTGGGTAGGGATTGATAAGGCGGGGGAGCAGTAAGGGGGTATTAAGATTAGCATGCATGGGGGGGTAGGAGAAAAGGGAGGGCTGTAAAACACAGAGAAGACAAGTAGTAAGTCTTCAACATTTTGCTATGCTGATGGACAGTGACTGTAAAGGGTTTTATAGGGGAGACCTGGTATAGGGGAGAGCCTAGTAAGCATAATATTCATCATGTAAGTGTACATTATTGATACCAAAAAAAAAAAAAAGTGCAGTTCCTGTGTGGTAACCTCCAATGAGTTCTACACAAGGGTATAAAGGGCATATAAAAGTTTAGGCAAAGGGTCTGTTTGTGTTTATACAGAGGATCAAAGCCTAATTGGGTTACCCCGAAAATGAACTAAGATATGATATGAAAAATAACTTCCAACATCAGCACTCTCTGGAAGACTCATGCCAGAAGATGATCATCAGAAAACCCCAACAAAGATCCACGCACTGCTACATCTGTAGATGCACTCATCCCACCAGCTCCTGGACTTGCCATGGGAATGAGGAAGGAGACATCTAAGCTGGCTTGTGCATACAGTAAAACAACAAATTTGACTGGATCTATACTGTTGGAACTCAACCAAGAATTAGGAGAAGTGCAAATTGTAGCGCTCCAAAATCTTACAACTGCAGACTATTTACAGTTAAAATAACATAAGGGATGTGAACATTCCCCACGAATGGGTTGTTTTAATTTGTCTGATTTCTCTCAGACTGTTCAAGTTCAGTTGGACAATATCCACCACATCATAGATAAGTTTTCACAAAAGTCCATGGTGGCTAACTGGATTTCTCGGTTTCACTGGAGATGGCTGGTAATTACAGGTATACTTTGGTTTCATAACTGTACTCCTATTATATTAATGTGTGTGCACAATTTAATTAGTAGTTTAAAAACTATACATGCTGTAGTTACTCTACAAGAAATATATCAAAGAAATAATCAATCTTCCCAGGTTTTCTTCCGCCTGCTACTTCTATAGCTTTTCTTCTTCCTTCCTAATTACAACCCTTAAATAGAATTCGTGCCTCATATCAAATTTACCGAGTATCATAATTCTTCCAAGTGGTAAAGATACCTCAAGACAAATGCTGGGCATAGAAGCCACTGGGCATAAATATGCAAAGAAATAAAAAGCTAACCATTTCAAACAATAAGGCTTCTCTCTCACTTACCAACTTTACATTTCCCTGTATGGCCCCGGAAGATGACTGGTTAGCCAGAGACGGGTAAGATTCCTCAAGGGAGGAACAACCTAAGACAGGCACAGTCGCAGGGGGGTCATCAGGTGAGAAATTGGGGATCAACAGAGGTGAGGCTTAGAACCTCACCCCCCCGTTCTGAGGGCAATCTTCTGCATACGTGGATGTTTTATTGCCCTTGTCTAGCTTGGATTAACGCATAGTCTACAAGCATACACCTGATCATCTACATTTGCTCTCTTACAACACTAAACTATGTTTTCTACCTTTTATCTTGTATCTACGTACCACTTCAGCTTTTTATTAAAAATAATAATAAAGAGAGAAATGTGGTATCCACATATAAATCAAGTATAAAGTCAAATGAGTTTTCATATTTGAACTGACTGTTTATAGTTCATAATGCATGAGCAAAACCTAAAGCTTCTGTGATGACTGCCCTTGTACTGTTCACCAGGTAACTTATTCACGATGTAAGAATTTGTTCTCCATGTAAAAACTTGTTGTTATGCTTCAGAAGATTGGAGACTGATGAAAACTAGGCTTGGGGTGGATTAATGATTGTGCATTGAGTATTGACATCCCTATACAGAATTTTATTGTTGTTAATAACCATTTGATCAATAAATATGAAAGATGCCCTCACACACACACAAAAAAAAGTACACACTTGCAATTGTAAAATATATAAGTAATCGGGATGTAATATATAGCATAAGGAATATAGTCAAAATATTGTACCAACTTGGTATGGTGATAGCTGGTACCTACAATAATCATGTACATAAGTGTTCAATCACTGTGTTGTACACCTTAAACTAATGTAATACTGTGTGTCAACTACCCTTCAATAAAAAATAATTATCTAAAAAAGAAAACGAATGTTGACAGAATATTAAAAGCAGCCAGAGAGAGAGAAAAGATCACCTACATAGGAAAACCCATCAGGCTATCAACATTTCTCACCAGAAACCTTACAGGCAAGAAAGGAGTAGCATGACATAGTTATTGCAATAAAGCAGAAGGGCCTGGAGCCAAGAATGCTCTACTGGCAGTTATCATTTACAGTTGAAGGAGAGATTAAACAATTTCCAGATAAGCAAAAGCTGTGAGATTTTACCTCACACAAACCATTTCTACCGTGCATTTTGGAAGAAATGGTATAGACGGAAGTGTTCCAGGACTGTCATCAGAGGTAATAAAACCACAGTAAAGAAAGTTGAATTATTAATTAATAAGCACGTGCATAAACATATCAACAATCATCAAAGTCAGTCAAAGGAATGAGAAAGAGTATAGAATATGATACCTAACATATAAAGAATGGAGGAGGAAGGAAAGAAGGGAAAATAAACCTTTAGATTGTGTTTATATTAGCACAGTAAGGTAAATAAATTTGACTGCTAGATAGTTAGGAAGTTCCCCCTAGAACCTTTGGTAACCATGACTCTAAGCCTGCAATGGCAATAAGTACTACCTATTGATAATCACCCTAAATGTAAATGAACTGAATGCACCAATCAAAAGACACAGAATAATAGAATGCATAAAAAAACAAGGCCCAACTATTTTCTATCTACAAGAGACTCACTTCAAACTAAATGACATGCTTAGACTAAAAATGAAGGGATGGAAAATGATATTTCATGTAACTAATAGGGAGAAAAAAGCAAGAGCTGCAGTACTTGTATCAGACAAAATAGACTTCAAACCAAAGAAAATCACAAGAGATAAAGAAGGACATTACATGATGATAAATGGATCACTCAACAAGAGAATTTAACCATTATAAATAAATATGCAACCAACACAGGAGCACCTACATCTGTGAAACAAATATCAACACAATTAAAGGGAGAAATAGAATGCAATGCATTCATTCTAGGGCACTTCAACAACCACTCACTCCAAAGGACAGACCAAGCAAACAGAAAAAAAGTAAAGACACAGAGGCACTGAACAACACACTAGAACAAATGGACCTGACAGACATATATAACTCTACACCCAAAAGCAGAAGTTTACACATTCTTCTGAAATGGACCTGGAATATTTTCAAGAATAGATCATATACTAGGCAACAAAAAGAACCTCAGTAAATTCAAAAAGATTGAAATTACACCAGCCAGCTTCACAGATGATAAAGATATAAAACTAATAAATTACACAAAGAAAATGATAAAACCCACAAAAACATACTCCTAAATAATCAGTGGATCAATGAAAAAATAAAAACAGAAATCAAGCAATATACGGAGACAAATGACAACAATTACTCAATACCACAAAATCTGTGGGACAGAGCAAAGGCCATGCTAAGAACAAAGTATATTGTAATACAGGCCTATCTAAGGAAAGAGGAACAATCCCATATGAGCAGTCAAAATTCACAATTTATGAAACTAGAAAAAAGAAACACAAATGAGGACCAAAGTCAGTAGAAGGAGGAACATAATAAAGAGCAGAGCAGAAATAAATAAAATCGAGAAGAATAAAACAATAGAAGAAACAATGAAAGCAAGAGCTGGTTCTCCCAGAATATAAATGAAAAAGATAAACCCCTAGCCAGACTTATCAAGAAAAAAAGAGAATCAACACACATCAACAGAATCAGAAATGAGAAAGGAAAAATCATGACGGGTCCCACAGAAATACAAAAATTTATTTTAAAAAAACTATGAAAATCTATATGCTAACAAGATGCAAAACTTGGAAGAAATGGACAACTTCCTAGAAAAATACAATCTTCCAAGATTGACCAAGGAAGAAACAGAAAATCTAAACAGACAAATTACCACAAAAGAAATTGAATTTTTAATAGAAAAACTACCATGAACAAAACCATTGGGCCATATTCACTACTGAATTTTATCAGACATATAGAGAAGACATAATACCCTCTCTCCTTAAAATTTTCCAAAAAATAGAAGAGGAGGGAATACTTCCAAACTCATTCTATGAGACCAGCATCAGTGTAATACCAAATCCAGGCAAAGACATCACAGAAAAAAAGAAAATTACAGGCCAAAGTCCCTGAGGAGCATATATGCAAAAGTACTCAGAAAATATTAGCAAACGGAATTCAAAAATCCATCAAAAAGATCATCCATCATGATCAAGTAGGAATTATTCCAGGGATGCAACAATGGGACAACACTCAAAAACCTATCAGCATCATCCACCACATCAACAAAAAGGACAAAAACCACATGATCATGTCCATAGCTGATGAAAAAGCCTTTGACAAAATTCAACATCCACTCATGATAAAAACTCTCAACAAAATGGATACAGAGGGCAAGTACCTCAACATAATGAAGGCGATATATGACAAACACAAAGTCAACACCATAGTTAACAGTGAGAAGCAGAAAGCTTTTCCTTTAAGATCAGAAACCAGACAGGGATACCCACTCTCCCCACTTTTATTCAACATACTTCTGGAGGTTGTCTCCACAACAATGGGAAAACAGAAAGAAATAAAGGCATCCAGATTGTCAAAGAAGAAGTTAAACTGTCCCTGTTTGCATACAACATATTGTACATAAAAACAATAAAGACTCCACTCGAAAACTACCAGATCTAATAGCTGAATTCAGCAAAGTTTCAGGATACAAAATTAAAACACAGACATCTGTTGTGTTCCTATACAATAATGATGAACTAGCAGAAAGAGAAATCAGAAAAACAATTTCACTCACAAGTTCATCAAAAAGAATAAAATACCTAGGAATAAACCTAACCACCAAAGTGAAAGACCTATATTCTGATATCTACAAGACACTCATGAGAGAAATTAAAGAAGAAATCAATAAATTGAAAAAATCTTGTGCTCATGGATAGGAAGAATTAATATTGTCAAAATGCCATGCAGTCTAAAGCAATCAACATATCCAATGCAATCCCTATCAACATACCAACAGCATTCTTCGATGAACCAGAGCAAATAGTTCTAAAATTCACATGAAACTACAGAAGTCCCTAATTAGCCAAAGCAATGCTGAGGAGGAGGAATAAAGCAAGAGTTTATGCTCCCTAACTTCAAGCTCTACTACCACAGTGATCAAGACAGTTTGGTACTGGCACAAGAACAGAACCATAGACCAATGGAACAGACTAGGGAGTCCAGATATAAACCCATACATACAATGGTCAATTATATACTATACAGGAGTCATGGACATAAAATGGGGAAATGACAGCCTCTTCAACAGCAGGTGTTGGCAAAACTGGACAGCTACATGCAACAGAATGAAACTGGATTATTGTCTCACCCGATACACAAAAGTAAACTCAAACTGGATCAAGGATCTGAAATTCATGAAACCATGAAACTTAAAAGAAAACAAGCAAAAATCTCCTGAATATAAATGTGAGCTACTTTTTCCTGAAAGCATCTCCTCAGGCAAAGGAAATAAATGCAAAAATGAACAAATGGGACTACATCCATCTAAAAGCCAAGGATACCATCAGCAAAGGACATCATCAGCAGAACAAGAAGGCATCCTACAGTATGGGAGAGTATGTTTATAAACAACTAATCCAACAAGGGGTTTACATCCCAAGTATACAAAGAGGTCACACACCTCTACATCCAAAAAGCAAATAACCCGATTAAAAATGGGCAGATGATATGAACAGAATTCTCTGAAGGAGAAATTCAGATGGCCAACAGGCACATGAAAAGAAGCTCCACATCGCTAAATATCAGGAAATGCAAATTAAAACCACAATGAGATATCACCAGTTAGAACGGCCAACATGAAAAGGACTAAGAAGAACAAATTCTGGTGAAGATGTGGAGAAACAGGAATCCTCCTACACTGATGGTGAGAAGGTAAACCAGTTCAACCATTGTGGAAAGCAATATGGAGGTTCCTCAAAAACTAAAACTAGAAATACCATATGACAGAGGAATTCCACTCCTATGAATTTACCCAAAGAATACAAATTCTCAGATTCAAAAAAACGTATGCATCCCTATGTTTTTTGCAGCACTATTTACAATAGACAAGATACGGAATCAACCTAAGTGTCCATCAGTAGATGAATGGATAAAGAAGTGGTGGTACATATACACAATGGAATATTATTCAACCGTAATAAATAAATCCTACCATTTGCCACAACATGCATAGAGCTAGAGGGTATTATGGTCAGTGGAATAAACTAGGCAGAGAAAGACAAGTACCAAATGATTTCACTCATCTGTGGAGTATAAGAACAAAGGAAAAACTGAAGGAACAAAACAGCAGCATATCACAGAACCCAAGAATGGACTTATAGTTGCCAAAAGGAAAGGGACTGGGGAGGGTGGATGGGAAGGAAGGGATAAGGGGAATAAGGGGCATTATGATTAGCACACGTAATGTGTAGGGGCGGGGCATGGGGAAGGCAGTATAGCACAAAGAAGACAAGTAGTGACCCTATAGCATCTTACTCTATGCTGATGGACAGTGACTGTAATGGGGTATGATGTGGGGACTTAATAATGGGGAGAATTGATCTATACATAGGTCTGTTCTTGTGGCAGTACTAAATTGTTTGATTTGTGGCTTTGTAGTAGAGGTTGAAGTCAGGGAGCATAATCCCCCCAGCTTTGTTCTTCTTTCTCATGATGGCTTTCACTGTTTGCAGTCTTTTGTGGTTCCATGTGAATTTTAGGATTATATGCTTTCGTTCTTTGAACAATGCCACTGGTATTTGATGAGCATTACATTGGATCTGTCATTTACTTCGGTTAGGAAGACAATTTTGACAATATTAGTTCTTCCTATGCATGAACACAGGATAGATTTCCATTTATTGGTGTCTAATTTCTCTCCTGAGTGTCTTACAGTTTTCAGGGTAGAGGTCTTTCACCCCATGGTTAGGTTTATTCATAAGTATTTTATTCTTTTTGATGAATTTGTAAATGAAATTGTCTCCAGATTTCTCTTTCTGCTAGTTTGTTGTGAGAAGTGTACTTTTTAAAATATTTCAGATGGCTGATCACTTCCCAGTTTTTCTACAAAGTGTTAAATGAAGTATTTTTTTAAATCCAGTCTGAGGAAGATATAAGTATATTTTGGTTGAAATCAATTTCTTGAAATTATGTCTAAAGCCTAAATAAACAAAAGTAGGTTTATTCTTTTAATATCTTTTACATACAGTATACACAATACAGTATAGATGCTTATAAAATTAAAAAACTTTTGCTTTTCTGATGAAAATTTTCTTACTTTTCTACCATATCTGTATTTTCTTACAACTTTTGGACTACATGGTCCAGGAAGGCACTTAACTTTGCACTGTTTTAATATATGCATTTTCAACATCTGTATTGCACATCTCCTTTATTTTCCCCTTCATCAAATGCATGTGTTCATCACTTTGTCCTTTGAGGGTATTGTGAGTTCATTGCTTTATCCCACCCCTGTTGTGTATTGGTATCATTGTTAAAATTCAGTATACAAAAATGTTTTGGATCATTCCAGTTCAAAATACAGCCAAAAAGCATAATGTTAAAGACTACAGTTATCTAATACAGCCTCTAAAGTACAGATATTTTATTTCAACGAATAAAATGTCTTCCCCAAAACGAACAGGGAGCACTTTGCTTTTGAGCATGGACTCTGAAACTGAGATTTGCATATATATTTGCATTGCATATATATTTGCATTGTATGACTTCATTGGGGAATGCTATTTATCTTGGCATTTCCCCTTTAAAATTGGTACTTAAAAACACAGGGTCTATATAAGAAAACTTCGAATTGGGCCTGGCATTTTGTAAGCATTCTGTAGTCATCGTGATTGTTACATCTTATGTATTGGTTGAGCTCATTAGTCAGATTTTTTGGATTAATAACCCTGTGTCATTTATTGTAGACCTTGGGCAAATTGTTTAACCTTTCCAGGCCTTTCTACTCTTTCATTAAAAGTGAGAACAAGAGTATCTGCAGTGCTTCAAACAGTGTTTTGCCATATTAGGTACTCCATTTGATACTACCAGGTATTTTGAGACCAAGTGATGTGGAGAATTTGATGAGTGAATGATTGTTTCTTCCTGCTATCTCTTTCAGCTGCAGCTCCAACGAGGGGGAACTTTATGCAACATGACAGTTTTTGCTGGATTCTGATGATGCATGCTGTTGACATGGAACAGTTTAAGGCAGGGACCCAAAATTTGCTATCTCTCTGGAGAATCCTCTGTACTGGAACACATTCTTCTTGACTGTAGAGATCACTGTGGGTCAGCATTCACCCCAGACCTTCCACATGCTCTTCTCATGGTCTTTACCCCACTTAGCTTTGTGATATTTTTGTAAGGCTCTGTCCTATCCTTGTTTCTCTTTACAGTGCCTTGCTCAGAATCTCTAGTTGGAAGAGAGCTGAGGTGTAGAACAACAATAAAGGAACATTAGAAGCATGGGTGGGTGAATGATGGGCATAGCTGAATCGTACTCTGAATTTCTGAACATTGGGATCTTACAGAGTTGGCTTTAACAAGTATCCAGGTAATGGTGATGTTGCTGGTAGAAGGTCACAACTTGAGTCCCTGTTCTTTGGAAAATGCTTTATTAAAATTACTGTGGAGAAAATACAAACTTTTAACTTAATTTCTTGACTTACTCTTGTCCAAAAGGCAACAAAGCACCATTTTTCAGGTTTGCTGTAAGTAAAGCTGAAATATATTCCATTTGCAGTTTCTGAATTTCACACTTTGGCAACATGAAAGGATTAGGTGATAACATTTCACAGGTTATATTAGGGCTTACAAATATTAAGGAAAGGAAAATAGGATACTGAGCTTCCTTAATTCTTTATCATCAGCTTAATACTTAAGGTCTAGAAGTGGATTTTTATTACTTTAAAGAAATAAAACAATTTAAGATTCTGCATTAGACTAGAATAACTATAAATATTTTAAATACCAGTATACTATGAGATTCAAGAGATGGTAAAAAGTAGTTTACAATATGAGGCAGATTACTTAATTTTGTATAAAATAATTTGTACATTTTTATACAAATGTTAAACAAGTTATTTTTCTTTCCAGAAAACTTTCTGTAGTAAAATGTCCTTTCACATAAAACTAGAATGGTTAGAGAAACTTCATAGAGTTCTTCAAATGGAGAGAAATGAGCTCAGTGAGAAGGTGGAAATCTTGAAGAAACAGGTCTCTGTAAATGGAGCTAATGTAGATTTAGGAGCACCTGTGATAGAGTCCTACACTGTTCTTGAAGAACTAGAAACTGAGCTCAAGGAAAGGAATGAAACGAAACGCAGCTCAGAAGACACTTTCCACATGATCTGTTCCAAGCATTGATTAATTTGACTAAGATGAAGTGTGATCACTATATTGAGAGATATTTTGTGTCTAACTTTTTGTGTAGAAGTTACTATTGCTTTTCTGATGAAAATTTTCTTACTTTTCTACCATATCTGTATTTTCTTACAACTTTTGGACTACATGGTCCAGGAAGGCACTTAACTTTGCACTGTTTTAATATATGCATTTTCAACATCTGTATTGCACATCTCCTTTATTTTCCCCTTCATCAAATGCATGTGTTCATCACTTTGTCCTTTGAGGGTATTGTGAGTTCATTGCTTTATCCCACCCCTGTTGTGTATTGGTATCATAGAGACTATTTATGTTAATGGTTCCCTGTGTAAAAAATACTAATTTAAATCTGAGGTCTATTGATATGAAAAGGAGAAAATATGAAGATGATTAGGTTTGACTGGTAGCTTATTTTAAAACACCAAGTGAAAATAAATCTTGAGCATGGGATATGAGACAAGCAAATACAGTTGACTACTTTACTTTTTTGATAGTGTGCTTATCACATAACAAACTGAGATGACTGGAGGTTTTGACTCCTTCAAAGTTTATATGTAGAATATGTGTATGTTCTCATTTGTAAAGTAGATAGTAAATGCAAGCAAGTCATTGGACCAAACAGTGTTTATGTGACTGAAAATAGTTACACTGCTTTAGTTTCAGATTAGATCAAATGTTTAAAGAAAAAATCATTCTACATCTCTGCATTTAGAAAGGGGAAATTGATGAACTTTGTAATTTTTGTTCCTTATTTTCCTTTGTTACTTCAATATCTAAAAGCTGATCTGTTTTATATGTTCCTATCACATTTATGATCTAAGTTGGGTTGAAAATTGGAATTTATCTAATAGATAAAAGAGCGACAGTGTGGAATATTTACAGATTTCTATGTTAATCAAGGGGATAGACAGTAAAAGAAAAAAGTTAGACATGAGGTTTGAATATTTTAATTACTAAGCCAAAATCAAAACACCAGAAAAGACTTTCCAACAACTTTTTATAAATCTCCTTCAGTTACTAAAAAAATTACTGGACCCACTTCTTTGATAGGAAATGAAGATATATGTCAGAAATATAATTTGTTTCAAAATTACTACTAATGATCATATTCCTCAGAACCCTGCTCATACGCAAGCTCTTTACATTTTATTAAAATAATTGTATGGCCTACCTCACTTCTTTATGGCATTTGTTTTGTGTGGAAGGTAAGTCTTGGGTTGGAAGCAGTGTAAAGATTTGGTCTAAGGTATCCTGCAGTATGGGAGAATATATTCATAAATGACAGACCTGATAAAGGATTGAAATCCAAAATATATAAAGAGCTCACACACCTCAACAAACTAAAAGCAAATAATCCAATTAAAAAATGGGCAGAGGAGCTGAATAGACAGGTCTCTAAAGAAGAAATCCAGATGGCCAATAGGCACATGAAAAGATGCTCCATATCACTAATCACCAGAGAGATGCAAATTAGAACCACAATGAGATATCACTTCACACCAGTGAGGATCACCATCATCAAAAAGACAAGAACAAATGTTGGCGAGGTTGTGGAGAAAGGGGAACACTCCTACACTGCTGGTGGGAATGTAAATTAGTTAACCATTGTGGAAGGCAGTATGGAGGTTCCTTAGAATGCTCAAAATAGAAATACCATTTGACCCAGGAATTCCACTTCTAGAAATTTACCCTAAGAATGCAGCACTCCAGTTTGAAAAAGACAGATGCACCCCTATGTTTATCGCTGTACTATTTACAACAGCCAATACATGGAGGCAACCTAAATGTCCATCACTAGATGAATGGATAAAGAAGATGTGGTACATATACACAATGGAATATTATTCAGCCATAAGAAGAAAAAAACAGATCCTACCATTCGCAACAACATGGATGGAGCTAGACAGTATTATGCTCAGTGAAAGAAGCCAGGTGGAGAAAGACAAGTACTGAATGATTTCACTCATATGTGGAGTATAAGAACAAAGGAAAACTGAAGGAACAAAACAGCAGCAGAATCACAGAACCCACGAATGGACTAACAGTTACCAAAGGGAAAGGGACTGGGGAGGATGGGTGGGAAGGGAGGGATAAGAGTGGGGAAAAAGAAAGAGGGCATTATGATTAGCATGTATAGTGTTTGTGGGGCACGGGGAGGGCTGTGCAACACAGAGAAGACAAGTAGTGATTTTACAGCATCTTAGTACACAGATGGACAGTGACTGTGAAGGGGTATGTGGACGGGACTTGGTGAAGGGGGGAGCCTAGTAAACATTATGTTCTTCATGTAATTGTAGATTAATGATACCAAAATAAAAAATAAATAAAAATAAAAGGAGTTGGTCTACTGCAATTATATTAGTGAAATAATATAAGGATCTAGATTCTCTTTGGGAAGCTTTTGGTTTCCTTACAGAATTGTTCCTGTGGTTACCAAGTGGGGGAAAGAAGAAGAACCCTCTGAGAAAAGTTCCCTTCTAAATGGCTCTGGATCTACTGTATTCTATCTAGAACAGGAATTATCAAACCACCTCTGTGTTGTCTGTAAGGTTGAAGGCATTGGGGGGAGGGGGGAGCATGTCAGACACTGATGACGTGCCAAAGTCCATGGCTGCTGCCGCCTTCCAACCTGAAAAATGTGCCTTAAGCTAGCCAGTCCTGACCCCGCTAAATCTAAGCTCTGCCTCCCCCTATGTTCTTTAAAAACTTGCTGCCTGTCTACTTTTGTGCGACTTCCCCAGCCTCCATTTCAATAACTAGGGAGCCTCGCCCAGGGGCATTCAAATACACTGCCTGGCCCTTTGTTGCCTCTCTTGGCCTGCTTATTTTGGCTAAAATTTATCCTATATTTGGTGCCAAAACCCCAGGAAGGAGCATGAGCATGGGGCCCCGACTGGCCATCAGCAGCCCCACTCCTCCTTCCCAGACCCGTGACCTCAGCCTGCTCTCCACTGCGTGGACTATTTTCCAGTGAGTCCCTCAGTTTCCCCCAGTCTGCGTCCCTTCCTAACTCCGTTTCACCTGGTCCATTAAAAATTGTACATACGTCCAGGTTTGGGCATCCAGCCCATCCATTGTGGGTACCCAGGATACCTGCCCCTGGCCCTGCAGTGTGGGAGACGTCCCTCACCCAGGCTCCCAGGGCGTCTCCCCTGACTTGGTGCGCTTGGGACGCTGGGCGCTCCTCTCAATGGGATTAGTTGGGAAGTGGCACTGACATGGAGAACCAGCCCTCAAAAGCAGAGGCTCAGACCCCGTTGCAGTGTCTCATCTCTAATTTGGCTTCTCTCCATTTGTCCCAGGAAGTTTGCAAATGGAAGCTCATCCTTCTTTGCTCTGAGGCCGGGCCTCAGTATCCCTTGGACAATCAATCTCGCTGGCCCCCTGAGGGAAGTTTCAATTTTAGCCTCCTCACCGACTTTATCAATTATTGCCACTGGAGTGGAGAGTAGAATGAAATCCCATATGTGCAGGCTTTTTGGATTTTGTGTCCCCCACCCCCCAGACCTTTATGTTAAGTGTTCAATGACTCAGGTTCTCCTGGCCCGATCTCTAGCTGAAGATTTTCAGCCTCTTACTCTGCCCAGTCATTCCTTTTCAGATCCCCCAGAAGACCTCAGCTGCCCGCCTCCCTCAGCTCACGATTCCCCCTCCACCACCATCTTTAAGTCCTTTGTCTTCACATGTGTCACCACCATCTTAAAGTCCTACATTCTCAACAATGCCGCTGTCCTGCTCTCCTCTTCTGCTGGCTGCACCACCCCCTCCCCCTCTCCTTCCGCCTTCACCGCCCTCTTCCCCCACCAGAACACGCTCCTCCCGCCCTCCGGTTCCAGAAGTCACAGACAAGAAGTTGACGAAGAGAAATGAGATATCATTAACTCAAGCCTTTATATCAGTTTGTCTGTGTATATGTTTCTGTGTAACAAGTGTTGCTGACTGTAGTCATTGTGTCTCTGTATGTTTGTATGTCTAAGTGTATAGATGAAAACTATATTCCCACCACTGGATGGTATTAATAAAAATCATTTTAAAAACAAGCACTTGTGAAAATTGAGCATTCTAAAACTTCCAGAAAATCTGATAAAAAATGTTAAGCATTAATGCTAATTTGGGTTTGGCTGAGGCGGGCATATCCTTGTAGTTATCAGCCACCTAAGTTTACCTAAGGTCATTTTAGTTGATGTTACCTGCTAAATCTTTTAATAATAAAATGCTTAAAAGCTTGGCTTTCTTTAATATTCACTAAAGGTCTTGTAAGTCATCTAGCATAGTTGTTACGAATGAGTGAACTAAGTGTGGCAAGTGAACACCTTTTAATTGTGTGTTACAGTGTGTATACCTATGTATAGCCTAGAAATATTTATAGTAACCTAAAACCTTAAAGTTTTGCTAAGTTAAGAAGATATACTTTGTGCTTAGTGAAAGATTGTGCTGTAAAGCTTATGGTTACAGAAATTACAAAATGTGTTTATAAATTTGTCAATCTAAAGAATGTTAGTTTGACAGTTTACAATAGTCTACATCTCAGTGTTTACTGAAACTTAAGGTACCTAATAGTTTTAAGTTCTAATTAAAACTACTTAAAGTAATAAGGAAAGTATTTTTGCATGCTAAAGAATGTGTCATTTGAAAAAAGAAAGTAACTTTGTTTGGAAACAGCTGTTTATTTAGAAGGAGAAATCTAAATGTAAAAAGGTTGTAGAAAGTTTGTAGAGGAATTTAATATGGTCATGCTATATAAAATTAAGGCAAATGAGTCTCAGTACAAAGCACACCGCAAAATTAAACATTTTTTTTCAGTTAAAAAGACAAAGTTTTCTTAACTGTTAATCTGCTCTTAATATTAAAATATTGCAATGAGTTCTCAAATTGTTTTATCAAAGCAGTTTCTCATTCTTAAAGTCTCAATGAGTTGTCCGAGTATTTTAAAAAATAAGATCTTAATATTAAAAAGACTAAGAGAATGTCAAAGAAATAATCAATCTTCCCATGTTTTCTTCCGCCTGCTACTTCTATAGCTTTTCTTCTTCCTACCTAATCACAACCTTTAAATAGAACTCGTGCCACATGTCGAATTTACCGAGTATCATAATTCTTCCAAGAGGTAAAGACACCTCAAGACAAATGCTGGGCATAGAAGCCACAGGGCATAAATATGCAAAGAAGTAAAAAGCTAACCTTTTCAAACAATAAGGCTTCTCTCTCACTTACCAACTTCACATTTCCCTGTATGGCCCCGGAAGATGACTGGTTAGCCAGAGACGGGTAAGATTCCTCAGGGGAGGAACAACCTAAGACAGGCACAGTCGCAGGGGGGCCATCAGGTGAGAAATTGGGGGTCAACAGAGGTGAGGCTTAGAACCTCACCCCCCCTGTTCTGAGAGAAATCTTCTGCATACGTGGATGTTTTATTGCCCTGGTCTAGCTTGGATTAACACATAGTCTACAGGCACACACCTGATCATCTACATTTGCTCTCTTACAACACTAAACTCTGTTTTCTACCTTTATCTCGTATCTACCTACTACTTCAGCATTTTATTAAAAATAATAATAATAGAGAAATGTGGTATCCACATATAAATCAAGTTTAAAAATCAAATGAATATTCATATTTGAACTGACTGTTTATAGTTCATAATGCATGAACAAAACCGAAAGTTTCTGTGATGACTGCCCTTGTACTGTTCACTATGTAACTTATTCATTATGTAAGAATTTGTTCTCCATGTAAGAACTTGTTTGTTATGCCTCAGAAGATTGGAAACTGACGAAAATTAGGCTCGGGGTGGATTAATGATTGTGCATTGAGCATTGACCCCCCTATACAGAAATTTATTGTTGTTAACAACTATTTGATCAATAAATACGAGAGATGCCCTCACAAAAAAAAAAAAATATATATATATATATATATATATATATATATATATATATACACTTCCAATTGTAAAATAAATAAGTAACTGTGATGTAATGTATAGCATAAGGAATATAGTCAAAATATTGTAGAGAGGAGTGGGAAGATGGCGGCGTGAGTAGAGCAGCGGAAATCTCCTCCCAAAACAGCATATATGTATGAAAATATAACAAAGACAACCCTTCCTAGAATAAAGACCAGAGGACACAGGACAATATCCAGACCACATCCGCACCTGAGAGAACCCAGTGTCTCGCGAAGGGGTAAGATACAAGCCCCGGCCCCGCGGGAGCCGAGCGCCCCTCCCCCCAGCTCCCTGCGGGAGAAGAGCAGGCAGAGCGGGAGGGAGACGGAGCCCAGGGCTGCCAAACACCCAGCCCCAGCCATCCGGGCCAGAGTGCAGGGCCCTCGATACTGGGAAAACAGGGCAGCAAGAACAGTGAGCAGGCACTGGAGGCTGGGCGACAGAGGACATAAGAAAAGCGCGCGACCATTTTTTTTTTTTTTGCTTTTTTGCTGCTTTGTTTTGGCGAGCGCTTTTTGGAAGTCTTAAAGGGACAGGGACCCCAATATTAGGGAAACAGGGCAGAAAGACCGGTGAGCAGAGGCCTGAGGCTGGCACCGGAGAATAAAGAAAAACGAACGACCACCTTTTTTTTTTTTTAATTAAAAAAAATTTTTTTTTTTTTTTTTAATTAAAAAAATTTTTTTTTCTTGTTTTTTTTGTGGTCGTTGTTTTGTTTTGGCGGGTGCTTTTTGGAAGTCTTAAAGGGGCAGGGCGGGCCACTTAATCCAGAGGTAGGGAATCCGGGATCTCTGGGCACCCTAACCCCTGGACTGCAGGGAGCAGGGAGGCCCCTTACGGAGATAAATAGCCTCCCAGCAGCTCCTGCTCCAACGCGACTCCACCATTTTGGAGTAGCTGCCCGAGCCAGGCCACGCCCACAGCAACAGAGGAGATTAACTCCATAGCAGCCGGGCAGGAAGCAGAAACCCTGTCTGCGCGCAGCTGCGCAGCACAAGCCACTAGAGGCCGCTGTTCTCCCAGGAGAGGAGGGCCACAAACCAACAAGAAAGGAAGTCCTTCCAGCCGTCACTCGTCCCAGTTCTGCAGACTATTCCTATCACCATGAAAAGGCAAAGCTACAGGCAGACAAAGATCACAGAGACAACACCAGAGAAGGAGACAGACCTAACCAGTCTTCCTGACAAAGAATTCAAAATAAGAATCATAAACATGCTGACAGAGATGCAGAGAAATACGCAAGAAAAATGGGATGAAGTCCGGAAAGAGATCACAGATGCCAGAAAGGAGATCGCAGAAATGAAACAAACTCTGGAAGGGTTTATAAGCAGAATGGATAGAATGCAAGAGGCCATTGATGGAATTGAAATCAGAGAACAGGAACGCATAGAAGCTGACATAGAGAGAGACAAAAGGATCTCCAGGAATGAAACAATATTAAGAGAACTGTGTGACCAATCTAAAAGGAGCAATATCCGTATTATAGGGGTCACAGAAGAAGAAGAGAGAGGCAAAGAAATGGAAAGTATCTTAGAAGAAATAATTGCTGAAAACTTCCCCACACTGGGGGAGGAAGTAATCCAACAGACCACGGAAATACACAGAACCCCCAACAGAAAGGATCCAAGAAGGGCAACACCAAGACACATAATAATTAAAATGGCAAAGATCAAGGACAAGGAAAGAGTGTTAAAGGCAGCTAGAGAGAAAAAGGTCACCTATAAAGGGAAACCCATCAGGCTAACGTCAGATTTCTCAACAGAAACCCTACAGGCCAGAAGAGAATGGCATGATATATTCAATACAATGAAACAGAAGGGCCTTGAACCAAGGATACTGTATCCAGCACGACTATCATTAAAATATGACGGTGGGATTAAACAATTTCCAGACAAACAAAAGCTGAGGGAATTTGCTTTCCACAAACCACCTCTACAGAACATCTTACAGGGACTGCTCTAGATGGGAGCACTCCTAGAAAGAGCACAGCACAAAACACCCAACATATGAAGAATCGAGGAGGAGGAACAAGAAGGGAGAGAAGAAAAGAATCTCCAGACAGTGTATATAACAGCTCAATAAGCGAGCTAAGTTAGGCAGTAAGATACTAAAGAGGCTAACCTTGAACCTTTGGTAACCACGAATTTAAAGCCTGCAATGGCAATAAGTACATATCTTTCAATAGTCACCCTAAATGTTAATGGGTTGAATGCACCAATCAAAAGACACAGAGTAACAGAATGGATAAAAAAGCAAGACCCATCTATATGCTGCTTACAAGAAACTCACCTCAAACCCAAAGACATGTACAGACTAAAAGTCAAGGGATGGAAAAACATATTTCAAGCAAACAACAGTGAGAAGAAAGCAGGGGTTGCAGTACTAATATCAGACAAAATAGACTTCAAAACAAAGAAAGTAACAAGAGATAAAGAAGGACACTACATAATGATAAAGGGCTCAGTCAAACAAGAGGATATAACCATTCTAAATATATATGCACCCAACACAGGAGCACCAGCATATGTGAAACAAATACTAACAGAACTAAAGGGGGATATAGACTGCAATGCATTCATTCTAGGAGACTTCAACACACCACTCACCCCAAAGGATAGATCCACTGGGCAGAAAATAAGTAAGGACACGGAAGCACTGAACAACACAGTAGAGCAGATGGACCTAATAGACATCTATAGAACTCTACATCCAAAAGCAGCGGGATATACATTCTTCTCAAGTGCACATGGAACATTCTCCAGAATAGACCACATACTAGGCCACAAAAAGAGCCTCAGAAAATTCCAAAAGATTGAAATCCTACCAACCAACTTTTCAGACCACAAAGGCATAAAACTAGAAATAAACTGTACAAAGAAAGCAAAGAGGCTCACGAACACATGGAGGCTTAACAACACGCTCCTAAATAATCAATGGATCAATGACCAAATCAAAATGGAGATCCAGCAATATATGGAAACAAATGACAACAACAACACTAAGCCCCAACTTCTGTGGGACGCAGCAAAAGCAGTCTTAAGAGGAAAGTATATAGCAATCCAAGCATATTTAAAAAAGGAAGAGCAATCCCAAATGAATGGTCTAATGTCACAATTATCGAAATTGGAAAAAGAAGAACAGATGAAGCCTAAGGTCAGCAGAAGGAGGGACATAATAAAGATCAGAGAAGAAATAAATAAAATTGAGAAGAATAAAACAATAGCAAAAATCAATGAAACCAAGAGCTGGTTCTTCGAGAAAATAAACAAAATAGATAAGCCTCTAGCCAGACTTATTAAGAAGAAAAGAGAGTCAACACAAATCAACAGTATCAGAAACGAGAAAGGAAAAATCACGACGGACCCCACGGAAATGCAAAGAATTATTGGAGAATACTATGAAAACCTATATGCTAACAAGCTGGGAAACCTAGGAGAAATGGACAACTTCCTAGAAAAATATAACCTTCCAAGATTGACCCAGGAAGAAACAGAAAATCTAAACAGACCAATTACCAGCAACGAAATTGAAGAGGTAATCAAAAAACTACCAAAGAACAAAACCCCCGGGCCAGATGGATTTACCTCGGAATTTTATCAGACATACAGGGAAGACATAATACCCATTCTCCTTAAAGTTTTCCAAAAAATAGAGGAGGAGGGGATACTCCCAAACTCATTCTATGAAGCTAACATCACCCTAATACCAAAACCAGGCAAAGACCCCACCAAAAAAGAAAACTACAGACCAATATCCCTGATGAACGTAGATGCAAAAATACTCAACAAAATATTAGCAAACCGAATTCAAAAATACATCAAAAGGATCATACACCATGACCAAGTGGGATTCATTCCAGGGATGCAAGGATGGTACAACATTCGAAAGTCCATCAACATCATCCACCACATCAACAAAAAGAAAGACAAAAATCACATGATCAACTCCATAGATGCTGAAAAAGCATTTGACAAAGTTCAACATCCATTCATGTTAAAAACTCTCAGAAAAATGGGAATAGAGGGCAAGTACCTCAACATAATAAAGGCCATCTATGATAAACCCACAGCCAACATTATATTGAACAGCGAGAAGCTGAAAGCATTTCCTCTGAGATCGGGAACTAGACAGGGATGCCCACTCTCTCCACTGTTATTTAACATAGTACTGGAGGTCCTAGCCACGGCAATCAGACAAAATAAAGAAATACAAGGAATCCAGATTGGTAAAGAAGAAGTTAAATTGTCACTAATTGCAGATGACATGATACTGTACATAAAAAACCCTAAAGACTCCACCCCAAAACTACTAGAACTGATATCGGAATACAGCAAAGTTGCAGGATACAAAATCAACACACAGAAATCTGTGGCTTTCCTATATACTAACAATGAACCAACAGAGAGAGAAATCAGGAAAACAACTCCATTCACAATTGCATCAAAAAAAATAAAATACCTAGGAATAAACCTAACCAAAGAAGTGAAAGACTTATACTCTGAAAACTACAAGTCACTCTTAAGAGAAATTAAAGGGGACACTAACAGATGGAAACTCATCCCATGCTCGTGGCTAGGAAGAATTAATATCATTAAAATGGCCATCCTGCCCAAAGCAATATACAGATTTGATGCAATCCCTATGAAACTACCAGCAACATTCTTCAATGAACTGGAACAAATAATTCAAAAATTCATATGGAAACACCAAAGACCCCGAATAGCCAAAGCAATCCTGAGAAAGAAGAATAAAGTAGGGGGGATCTCACTCCCCAACTTCAAGCTCTACTATAAAGCCATAGTAATCAAGACAATTTGGTACTGGCACAAGAGCAGAGCCACAGACCAATGGAACAGACTAGAGAATCCAGACATTAACCCAGACATATATGGTCAATTAATATTTGATAAAGGAGCCATGGACATACAATGGCGAAATGACAGTCTCTTCAACAGGTGGTGCTGGCAAAACTGGACAGCTACATGTAGGAGAATGAAACTGGACCATTGTCTAACCCCATATACAAAAGTAAACTCAAAATGGATCAAAGACCTGAATGTAAGCCATGAAACCATTAAACTCTTGGAAGAAAACATAGGCGAAAACCTCTTAGACATAAACATGAGTGACCTCTTCTTGAACATATCTCCCCGGGCAAGGAAAACAACAGCAAAAATGAGTAAGTGGGACTATATTAAGCTGAAAAGCTTCTGTACAGCAAAAGACACCATCAATAGAACAAGAAGGATCCCTACAGTATGGGAGAATATATTTGAAAATGACACATCCGATAAAGGCTTGACGTCCAGAATATATAAGGAGCTCTCACGCCTCAACAAACAAAAAACAAATAACCCAATTAAAAAATGGGCAGAGGAACTGAACAGACAGTTCTCCAAAAAAGAAATACAGATGGCCAACAGACACATGAAAAGATGCTCCACATCGCTAATTATCAGAGAAATGCAAATTAAAACTACAATGAGGTATCACCTCACACCAGTAAGGATGGCTGCCATCCAAAAGACAAACAACAACAAATGTTGGCAAGGCTGTGGAGAAAGGGGAACCCTCCTACACTGCTGGTGGGAATGTAAGTTAGTTCAACCATTGTGGAAAGCAGTATGGAGGTACATCAAAATGCTCAAAACAGACTTACCATTTGACCCAGGAATTCCACTCCTAGGAATTTACCCTAAGAATGCAGCAATCAAGTTTGAGAAAGACAGATGCACCCCTATGTTTATTGCAGCACTATTTACAATAGCCAAGAATTGGAAGCAACCTAAATGTCCATCAATAGATGAATGGATAAAGAAGATGTGGTACATATACACAATGGAATACTACTCAGCCATAAGAAAAGGGCAAATCCAATCATTTGCAGCAACATGGATGGAGCTGGAGGGTATTATGCTCAGTGAAACAAGCCAAGCGGAGAAAGAGAAATACCAAATGATTTCACTTATCTGTGGAATATAACAACAAAGGAAAAACTGAAGGAACAAAACAGCAGCAGAATCACAGAACTCAAGAATGGACTAACAGGTACCAAAGGGAAAGGGACTGGGGAGGATGGGTGGGTAGGGAGGGATAAGGGGGGGAGAAGTAGGGGGGTATTAAGATTAACATGCATGGGGGTGTAGGAGAAAAGGGAGGGCTGTACAACACAGAGAAGGCAAGTAGTGATTCTACAACATTTTGCTATGCTGATGGACAGTGACTGTAAAGGGGTTTATAGGGGAGACCTGGTATAGGGGAGAGCCTAGTAAACATAATATTCGTCATGTAAGTATAGATTAGTGATAGCAAAAAAAAAAAAAAAAAAAAGGGCAGTTCCTGTGTGGTAACCTCCAACGAGTTCTACACAAGTGTATAAAGGGCATATAAAAGTGTAGGCAAAGGGTCTGTTTGTGTTTATACAGAGGATCAAAGCCTAATTGGGCTACCCCGAAAATGAACTAACATACGATGTGAAAAAGAACTTCCAACATCTGCACTCTCTGGAAGACTCATGCCAGAAGATGATCGTCAAAAAACCCCAACAAAGATCCACGCACTGCTACAGCTGTAGATGCACTCATCCCACCAGTTCCTGGACTGGCCATGGGAATGAGGAAGGAGATATCTAAGCTGGCCTGTGCATACAGTAAAACAACAAAATTGGACTAGATCTATACTGTTGGAACTCAACCATGAATTTGGAGAAGTGCAAATTGTAGCGCTCCAAAGTCTTACAACTACAAACTATTTATTGTTAAAAGAACATATGGCATGTGAACAGTCCCCAGGAATGGGTTGTTTTAATTTGTCTGATTTCTCTCTGACTGTTCAAGTTCATTTGGACAATATCCACCATATCATAGATAAGTTTTCACAAATGCCTAAGGTGCCTAACTGGTTATCTTGGTTTCACTGCAGATGGCTGGTAATTACAGATATGCTTTGGTTATGTAACTATACTCCTATTATGTTAATGTGTGTGTGCAATTTAAGTAGTAGCTTAAAACCTATACATGCTGAAGTTACTCTACAAGAAGATATATCAAAGAAATAATCAATCTTCCCATGTTTTCTTCTGCCTGCTACTTCTATAGCTTTTCTTCTTCCTTCCTAATTACAACCTTAAATCGAATTCGTGCCTCATATCAAATTTACCGAGTATCATAATTCTTCCAAGTGGTAAAGATACCTCAAGACAAATGCTGGGCATAGAAGCCACAGGGCATAAATATGCAAAGAAGTAAAAAGCTAACTTTTTCAAACAATAAGGCTTCTCTCTCACTTACCAACTTCACATTTCCCTGTATGGCCCCGGAAGATGACTGGTTAGCCAGAGACGGGTAAGATTCCTCACGGGAGGAACAACCTAAGACAGGCACAGTCGCAGGGGTGCCATCAGGTGAGAAATTGGGGATCAACAGAGGTGAGGCTTAGAACCTCACCCCCCCGTTCTGAGAGAAATCTTCTGCATATGTGGATGTTTTATTGCCCTTGTCTAGCTTGGATTAACACATAGTCTACAGGCACACACCTGATCATCTACATGTGCTCTCTTACAACACTAAACTATGTTTTCTACCTTTATCTTGTATCTACCTACCACTTCAGCATTTTATTAAAAATAATAATAATAAAGAGAGAAATGTGGTATCCACATATAAATCAAGTATAAAAACCAAATGAGTATTCATATTTGAACTGACTGTTTATAGTTCATAATGCATGAGCAAAACCGATAGTTTCTGTGATGACTGCCCTTGTACTGTTCACTATGTAACTTATTCATTATGTAAGAATTTGTTCTACATGTAAAAACTTGTTTGTTATGCCTCAGAAGATTGGAGAGTGACAAAAATTAGGCTTGGGGTGGAATAATGATTGTGCATTGAGCATTGACTCCCCTATACAGAATTTTATTGTCGTTAACAACCATTTGATCAATAAATATGAGAGATGCCCTCACAAAAAATAAAAAAAATAAAAAATAAAAAAAAATAAAAAAATAAAAAAAATCATAGGTGTGTTTTAAACTGCAAGCAGTCTTTGGTAATTATAAGTTTATTATAGGCCTTGGGAAAATGACTTATCCTATAACAGGGGCAAGAAATATACAATTTGAACCAGAAAGTAAGGAAGAGGTGCCCGGAATTAGGAAAGTGCTCAAAGAAAGAAAACCAAACATTCCACAATGGCAAGGGTATGTCAAAAGGATAGAGTAGTCAGCAGAAAGAGCTCCCAACAGCCAAATCTGGAACAATTTGAACAAACCTGAAGTAGCATTGGATTATAACCCAAAGTCTAAAATAAATATCAATAAGCCCATACTGATATAAATAAATGGTTGAACAAAAATAATAAAAATGGGGGAGAACAGACAAACATCTCATACAGAAGAATTCCAAGTAATTTAATAGATAATCAACTTTTAAAGAGATGAAGCATAAATCTCCAGTTTGTTAGCTTGGGTTTTTCATAGTGACTTTCCACCAAAGCATAAATTATGGAAAGAGACTTAAAAAAGAGAGAGAGAATGTGATTTTACAGTGGAGAATCCTGACAAATACTATCTCAAGACAGGTGACCAAGGCTGGCAACAACAGTGTGATAGTCACCATATTGATGTGATTTGATAAGAGTGACATTTTCCCTCTGTGGTCTTCCTCCTCCAAACCTGTAACTTCAGTTTATTCATTAGAAGAACAGCAGGAAAATTCCACAAAAGATGTATATGGTCCTGTGTTTATTGCAGGATTGTTTACAATAGCCAAGATAGGGAAGCAACCTAAGTGTCCATATAATAGATGAATGGATAAAGAAGATGTGTATATATGTGGCACATATATACAATGACTATTACTCAACCATAAAAATGAATGAAATCTTGCCATTTGTGACAGTGTAGATGGATCTAAAGGGTATCATACTAAATAAAATAAGCCAGATAAAGATAAACACCGTATTTCATTTATATGTAGAATCTAAAATACAAAACAAATAAACAAAAAAGAAATAGACCCTTAAATACTGGCAACACACTGTTGGTTACCATAGGGAAGCAGTGTAAAGGTGAAATAGGTAAAGGGAATAAAAAGGTACAAACTTAACATTATAAGTTAGTCACAAGAATGGAAGTGCGGCATAGATAATATAACCAATAATATGTAATATCTTGGTATAGGAACAGGAGGTAACTACACTAACTGTGGTGAGCATTTAGTAATGTATATAATTATTGAATCCCTATGCTGTGCCTTTGAAACCAATATAATATTGTATATTGACTATATTCCAATAAATAAATAAATAACAGTTCCCCTTTAAAAAAAAAAAAAAAAAAAAAATATTGTAACAACTTGGTATGGTGATAGCTGGTACCTAGAATTATCATGTATATAAATGTTGAATCACTGTGTTGTACACCTGAAACTAATGTAAGGTAATACTGTTGTCAACTACCCTTCAATAAATAAATAAATAAATAAATAAATAAATAAATAAAATTTAAAAAAAAGAAAATCAAGTAAAAAACATTAAAAATTTATTATGGGAGAATTAAAAAAAAAAGACTAAGAGATAAACTATGCTAACAACTGTGTAACTTTCTTTATTTGCCTTTGAGGTATTTTGGCTCTGGTTAAGTAGATAACTATTGCTTCATAGCAACTTACAATCCTATTTAAGCAAATGCCAAAGAAACTTTCTTCTGACAACTTCCCAAAACCAAATTCAAAAAGGTACTTTTACCTCTAGTTAATTCTGATATTTTCCAGAGGCCCCCTGGAACATGTCAGAGGAATTTTTCTTATTGAGGAAAGTTATTTCGCTAATTTGGCTTACTTATCTGATATATAATTATCTGCAAAGCACTGTCAAAAAGAATGATGCCAAACTTTGTTACTTAATCTTTTGTGGTAAAGAAATATCTGAATTTTCTTATATCAACGGTCTTATAGTAAGCTCTCATCAGATCTTTAGCCATTGTCATTTGTAAGTCTTTTGTCATTTATAGTCACTGTTTTATTACTCCTAAACTAGAAAAGAACTAGATTTCAGCAGAACAAGTGTTAGTTACATAGGATTAAGTAAACTAAAAGAGATGATTTTGTGGTTTTTTGTTTCAAATGTTGCTGATAAAGTGTTTTAAGCTTTTTCTCTTAAGCTGACAACAGTTTAGTAAATGACTGCCTTTATAAGCAGAATTGAAACTTTATCTTTCTCTCTACCTGATCCCTCCAGAATTTAAAAAAAAACCATCAGTGACTATTTTTATATTTCATGGCAGTATGTTTATTTGTGCAAGTTCAATAAGAATCTGCTTTCCTTGTAAGAAGACCAATTAGAACCACTAGTTATATTACCAAAGCTTTAACTGGAATGTCATACCTCAGAGACATATACATAAACTCAGATATGAACAGCTTTAAGGAACTAAGGTTGACTTTATAAAGCCAACAAAGCCCCTTAGAAGAACTGGCCTGGTACCTTGCTTACAAGGTTCACAGCAGCCTTACCAGGTGAGTAAAGAAGGTCACTTCCTGGCAGGTGCAAGAACCTCAAGATGTCTTGGAAACCTCAAGAAGAGAGGAATTCACCCAGATCTACAGGTACTGCAGGCAAAACCTGATGGCAAGTCTGGCTTGGCTGTCTAGCCTCAAGAGGCCTTTGAAAGTTGAACCTGAAATTCCTTACAAAAAGTTCCATCAAAGCACATTTAAAAGAGCTTATGTAATCGATTGCTCTTCTTGCTGCACTTCTGCAAATAAATTAGCCAAGTCAGGGAATTTATTGTACACTCTGTCCTCACTTAGGTTTCCAAGCAATGAGCTGTGCAGACCCTAGGTGTCATCTTGCTGCCTGCATGGAAAGGGAAACAAATTCATAGACCCACATATTCCTGAATATAGTACATAGTCCCAGCCATCTTGTAAACCTGACCAGAGAAGCCAGGCAACCATGGAACTCACCTACCATCTCACTTGTACTGGGAAACAAGTCAGAGTACTATACAATTTTCTCAGAAAATGGCACCCTATTGTTGCCATCCTTAGTGCTCAAACACTTGCGTCACCCCCAAATAGACCATAATAGCAGGTCTTACCTGCCAACGATATTACCAGCAAATACATAGAAACCAAAACTGAGCTGCTTGGTGAAGAACTATCTCTAAAAAAGCTAACCTGTAAAGTATGGAAGAGGAATCCAACTATTCAAATACAGATACTAATGTAAGGGAGTGAAGGGTCACAAAACATCAAGTAAATAATATACCATCAAATGAAATTAATATAACTCCAGCAACTGACCCTAACGCATGTAATCTATGCTCTCAAAGAATTGTTAAATTCTTTTAAGGAAGTTCAGTGAACTACAAGAAAGCACAGGCCGACCACTAAACAAGTCAGGAAAACAATGTATAGACAAACCATGAACTTAGACAAGGAAATCCCAATCATCAGAAAAGCCAACTCCTAGATTTGAAAAAATAAACAGTAAAGGGAAGGTGGTGGCATACTAAAAGCCTGAATCTGCATTCTCCAACCTTCACACTGAATCCATACTTATACACAGAGAAATTCATCTTGACAAATAACTGAGGGCTGAATGAGCACCTGCCCAATGAAAGATAAAACATCTCATGAAAAAAAGGGAGGAGAGAAAGAGACATGTTAAAACATGGAGCACCCCCAACACAGCAACCCTCAGTTGGGAGGGATATTACTGAGGTACCTGGATGCAGATTCACTTCCCTAAGGAACAGAAGAAAAGTCTCACTTTAAAATGCATCTGAGTTATGAAGAAAAACCCCAAAAGCATCCACACTTTGGCAGGAGAGCTGCAAGATTGTACATGGTCTCAGATACAGAGGGGTGCTTGACCCTCACCTAGTGTTGTATTCCTTTCCCACATTGATAGTGCCATGCAGAGCAAGGCACACACACCAATTCCAGACTTGGTTTAGGTGGCCTCTCAGGCCATGCCCACACACAGACACATCAGCCAGAGAGTGCACCAAGGCCACCACTACACAATGAACACAATGGACACAAGCAGCTGTGATTCCTGGAAGGGTCACTGAGGCCACATCTGCACTGATGACATGGAGACAGTAGCCATGGAGGTAAGGCTTTCCTGGAGGGTGCTCAGGGAACCTGGCTGCACTATGGGTACTGAGCCCTTCATTCACTGCCCCCTAGAGAGCGTGTTCTAACAATGTTGCACAGTGTGGAGCCAGTAGCCACAGATGCACAGGAGACCTGAGAATGAACAGCCAGCTAATTCCCTGACAGGGAAGACCCCACCAGGATCGAATTCGGAGCCTCTTGGATTGTCCCCATCTGACAATGATACACCCAACCATGGTCTGAGATCCCTGGCACAACAATGTTTCTTTCTCACACTCTTTATGCTTCCAGCCAGCCACACAAAGCCATCAGGAACACACAGTCTGCCCAGGGGATGTTCCAACACAATGCAAATCCCTTAAGACCAGGAGAGGCAGGCCTTTCTACTAACTCATAGAATTAAGTATGAAGTCAAAATGAGGAGAGAGGAATATGGTTGAAATGAGAGAACGTCATAAAACTTCAGAAAAACAACTAAGTGAAAAGAGCTAAGCAATCTTCTAGGTAAAGAGTTCAAAGTAATCATTATAAATATGGCCACCATATTTGGGAGAATAGTGGATGAACTCAGAACCTCAACAAAGATAGAAAATATTTAAAAGAAATGATCAGAGATGAATATAATAAATGAAAATTAAACAGAATCAGCACACTTGAGGATGCAGAAATACAGGTTAGCAATTTGGAAGATAATGGGCAACACTCAAGCTGAAAAGAAGAATTAAAAATTAATAAAAAGAAATGAGGATAGTTTAGTGTAACTCTGGAACAATCTCAATTGTCCAAACATTCACACTATAGGAAACCCAGAAAGTGAAGAGAGTGAGAAAGGAGTGGAAATCTTTTTTAAAGGAAAAGTAGCTAAAAGCTAACATAAAGAAGAAAAGGGACTTCCAGGTCCAGAAAATACAAACGGCTCCAACAAGATAAACTGAAGGAATAATGTTAAAACTAGTGAGAAGAAAGTGACAACTTACCCACAAGGAAAAACCAATAGGGTTATCAGCTGATTTTACAGGAGAAACTCTATAGGACATAAGAGAGTGGTGTGATATATTCAAAAGTGCTGAACAGAAGAAAACCTCCAATGAAGAATACCCTACAATAAGATTATTACTTGGGATAGGAGGGGAGATAAAAAAATCTCTGAGAAGAAAAGAAATGACCCTAAGTAGGGGCAAGGAAAATTAAAGGAAAAATTTCACTAGTAAACACAAACACATAGGAACATAGTAGGTCAACATTTAAAAACTACAATGATTGTCAAAAATACAAAAGTAGTAAAATGAATTATGTATAAAAATTAGTTAAGGAGATTCCTAAAAGAGAACAGAAGACACAGGACAACAGCCAGACTACAACTACACCTGAGACAAACCAGTGCCTCGCGAAGGAGGTTAGCCATGGCCCTGCAGGACCTGAGCGCCCCTCACCCCAGCTCCTGGTGGGAGGAGAGGAGTCAGAGCGGGGAGGGAGAGGGAGCGCAGGACTGCTAAACACCCAGCCCTAGCCATGTGCACTGGGGTGCAGACACAGTGCGTGCGTGGGGTGCTGCATACTAGGGAAGCAGGACAGCAGGACCTGTAAGCAGGTCCCCACAGCCAGTGCACCTGGGACAAACAAAAGTGAGGGCTTTTTGGAAGTCTTAAAGGGACAGGGACCCCACAGCTGGACTGAAGCACCCCGGGACACTTAGTCCAGCAGCTGGGAATTCCGGAGAACACTGGGTGCCCTAACCCTGTGAAAGGCAGCACAGTTAGTAGGTCCCTCACGGTGATAAATAGCCTCCTGCCTGTTTCCCCTCTGAAGTGGCTCCACCATATTGGAGCAGCAGACTGAGACATTCCATGCCCACAGCAACCACGGAGCTAAACTCCATAGCTGCCGGGCAAGAATCAGATGCCCCATCTGCATGCAGCTGCCCAGCACAAGCCACTAGAGGCCGCTGTTCTCCCAGGAGAGGAGGGCCACAAACCAGCAAGAAGAGACGTTCCCCCAGCCGTCATACATGCGCCAGCTCCCCACAACTACCTCTATCGCCATGAAAAGGCAGAAGAATTTGATACAGACCAGACTAAACCAGACTTCCTCCCCTGAGAAGGAATCTTGGGAGAGAGACCTAACCAAAACCCCTGAAAAAGAATTCAAAATAACGGTCATAACCATACTGATGGACCTGCAGATAAATATGCAAGAGCTAAGGGATGAAGTCCAGAAGGAGATTAAAGAAATGAAACAATCTCTGGAAGGATGTATAAGCAGAATGGATAAGATGCAAGAGGACATTGATGGAATAGAAACCAGAGAACAGGAACGCATAGAAGCTGATGCAGAGAGAGGTAAAAGGATCTCCAGGAATGAAACAATATTAAGAGACCTGTGTGACCAATCCAAAAGGAACAATATCCGCATTATAGGGGTTCCAGAAGCAGAAGAAAGGGGATAGAAAGTGTATCTGAAGAAATAATTGCTGAAAACTTCCCAAACCTGGGGGAGGAAATAATCACTCAGACCACAGAGGCACACAGAACTCCCAACAGAAGGGACCCAAGGAGGACAACACCAAGACATATAATAATTAAAATGGCAAAGGTCAAGGACAAGGATAGAGTATTAAAGGCAGCTAGAGAGAGGGAAAAGGTCACTTACAAAGGAAAACCCATCAGGCTATCATCAGACTTCTCAACAGAAACCTTACAGGCCAGAAGAGAATGACATGATGTATTTAATGCAATGAAACAGAAGGGCCTGGAACCAAGGATACTGTATCCAGCACGATTATCATTTAAATATGAAGGAGGGATTAAACAATTCCCAGATAAGAAAAGTTGAGGGAATTTGCCTCCCACAAACCACCTCTACAGGGTATTTTAGAGGGACTGTTCTAGACGGGAGCACTCCTAAGGCTAAATATATATCAGCAGAGAAAATAAAATCACATCAAAGCAAGCAGACCAAACCAAATACTAACTAAAGGCAAAGATAAAATCAACTACTCATGAAAGCAGTCAAAGGAAACACAAAAGAGCAAAGAATAAAACAACGAACAAATAAATAATTGAGGAGGAGGAACAAGAAGGGAGAGAAATAAAGAATCACCAGACAGTGTTTATAAAAGCTCAATAAGTGAGTTAAGTTAGACAGTAAGATACTAAAGAAGATAACCTTGAACCTTTGGTAACAACGAATCTAAAGCCTGCAATGGCTATAAGTACATATCTTACAATAATCACCCTAAATGTAAATGGACTGAATGCACCAATCAAAAGACACAGAGTAATAGAATGGATAAAAAATCAAGACCCATCCATATGCTGCTTACAAGAGACTCACCTTAAACCCAAAGAAATGGACAGCCTAAAAGACAAGGGACAGAAAAAGATATTTCATGCAAACAACAGGGAGAAAAAAAGTAGGTGTTGCAGTACTAGTATCAGACAAAATAGACTTCAAACAAAGAAAGTAACAAGAGATAAAAAAGGACATTACATAATCATAAAGGAGTCAGTCCATCAAGAGAATATAACCATTAAAAATATATATGTGCCCAACACAGGAGCACCAACATAAGTAAAACAAATACTAACAGAACTAAAGGAGGAAATAAAACGCAATGCATTTGTTGTACGAGACTTCAACATGCCACTCACTCCAAAGGACAGATCCATTAGACAGAAAATAAGTAAGGACACAGAGGCACTGAACAACACACTAGAACAGATGGACCTAATAGACTTCGACAGAACTCTACATCCAAAAGCAGCAGGATACACATTCTTCTCAAGTGCACATGGAACATTCTCCAGAATAGAACACATACAAGGCCACAAAAAGAGCTTCAGTAAATTCAAAAAGACTGAAGTTCCACCAACCAAATTTTCAGACCACAAAGGTATAAAACTAGAAATAAATTGTACAAAGAAAACAAAAAGGCTCATAAACATGTGGAGCCTTAACAACATGCTCCTACATAATCAATGGATCAATGAACAAATTAAAATAGAGATCAAGGAATATATAGAATCAAATGACAATACAAAGGCCCAACTTCTGTGGGACTCAGTGAAAGCAGTCTGAAGTGGAAAGTATATAGCAATCCAGGCATATTTAAAGAAGGAAGAACAATCCCATATGAATAATCTAACATGATAATTACAGAAATTGGAAAAAGAAGAACAAATGAGGCCTAAACTCAATAAAAGGAGGGACATAATAAAGATCAGAGAAGAAATAAATAAAATTGAGAAGAATAAAACAATAGCAAAAATCAATGAAACCAAGAGCTGGTTCTTCGAGAAAATAAACAAAATAAATAAGCCTCTAGCCACATTTATTAACAGAAAAAGAAAATCAACACACATCAACAGAATCAGAAATGAGAAAGGAACAATCATGACAAACCCCCAGAGAAATACAAAGAATTATTAGAGAATATTACAAAAAACCTATATGCTAGCAAGCTGGAAAACCCAGAAGAAATGGACAACTTCCAAGAAAAATACAACCTTCCAAGACTGACCAAGGAAGAAACACAAAATTTAAACAAACCAAATACGAGCAAAAAAACTGAATTGGTAATCAAAAAATTACCCAAGAACAAAACCCCCGGGCCAGATGGATTTACTTTGGAATTTTATCAGACATACAGAGAAGACATTATACCCATTCTTCTTAAAGTTTTACAAAAAATAGAAGAGAAGGGAATACTCCCAAACTCATTCTATGAAGCCAACATCACCCTAATACCAATACCAGGCAAGGACCCCAGCAAAAAAGAAAATTACAGACCAATATCCCTGATGAATGTAGATGCAAAAATACTCAACAAAATATTAGCAAACCTTATTCAAAAATATATTAAAAGGATCATACACCATGACCAAGTGGGATTCATCCCAGGGATGCAAGGATGGAACAACATTCGAAAATCCATCAACATCTTCCAGCACATAAACAAAAAGCAGGACAAAAACCACATGATCATCTCCATAGATGCTGAAAAAGGACTCAACAAAATTCAAAATCAATTCATGTAAAAACTCTCAACAAAATGTGTATAGAGGGCAAGTACCTCAACATAATAAAGGCCATATATGATAAACCCACAGCCAACGTCATACTGAACAGCGAGAAGCTGAAAGCTTATCCTCTGAGATCAGGAACATGACAGGGATGTCCACTCTCCCCACTGTTATTCAACATAGTACTGGAGGTCCTAGACACGGTAACCAGACAAAACAAAGAAATACCAGGAATCAGATTGGTAAAGAAGAAGTTAAACTGTCACTATTTGCAGATGACATGATATTGTACATAAAAAACCCTAAAGACTCTACTCCAAAATGACTAGAACTGATATCAGAATACAGCAAAGTTGCAGTATACAAAATTAGCACACAGAAATCTGTGGCTTTCCTATCCACTAACAATGAGCCAATAGAAAGAGAAATCAGGAAAACAATTCCATTCACAATTGCATCAAAAAGAATAAAATACCTATGAGTAAACCTAAACAAAGAATGAAAGACTTCTACCCTGAAAACTATAGGACACTCTTAAGAGAAATTAAAGAGTACACTAACAAATGTAAACTCATCACATGCTCTTGGCTTGGAAGAATTAATATCATCAAAATGGCCATCCTGCCCAAAACAATGTACAGATTGGATGCAATCCCTATCAAAATACCAACAGCATTCTTCAATGAACTGGAACAAATAGTTCAAAAATTCCTATGGAAACACCAAAGACCTCAAATAGCCAAAGCAATCCTGAGAAGGAAGAATAAAGTGAGGGGGATCTCACTTACCAACTTTAACCTCTACTACAAAGCCACATTAACCAAGACAATTTGGTACTGGCACAAGAACAGACCCACAGACCAGTGGAACAGAATAGAGTCTCCAGACATTAACCCAAACACAAATGTCAATTAATATATGATAAAGGAGCCATGGACATACAATGGGGAAATAACAGTCTCTTCAACAGCTGGTGCTGGCAAAACTGGACAGGTACATGTAAGAGAGTGAAACTGGATCACTGTCTAACCCCATACAGAAAAGTAAATTCGAAATGGATCAAACACTTGCATGTAAGTCATGAAACCATAAAACACTTAGGAAAAAAAAGGCAAAAATCTCTTGGACATAAAAATGATTGACTTCTTCATGGACATATCTCGCCAGGCAAGTGAAACATAAGCAAAAATGTACAAGTGGGACTATATCAAGCTGAAAAGCTTCTGTACAGCAAAGGACACCACCAATAGAATAAAATGGTACCCTACAGTAAGGGAGAATATATTCATAAGTGACAGATCTGATAAAAGGTTGACATCCAAAATTTATAAAGAGCTTATGCACCTCAACAAACAAAAAGCAAATAATCCAATCAAAAAATGGTCATTGGAGCTAAATAGACAGATCTTCAAAGAAGAAATTCACATGGCCAACAGGCACATGAAAAGATGCTCCACATTGCTAATCATCAGAGAAATGCAAATTAAAATCACACTGAGACATCATCTCACACTAGTAAGGATTGCCACCATCCAAAAGATGAACAAAAACAAATGTTGGCGACGTTGTGGAGAAAGGGGAACCATCCTACACTGCTGGTGGGAATGTGAATTACCTCAACCATTGTGGAAATCAGTATGGTGGCTCCTCAAAAAGCTCAAAATAGACTTACCATTTGACCCAGGAATTCCACTTCTAGGAATTTACCCTAAGAATGCAGCAGCCCGGTTTGAAAAACACACATGCACCCCTATGTTTATCGCAGCAGTATTCACAATAGCAAAGAAATGCAAGCAACCTAAGTGTCCATCAGTAGATGAATGGATAAAGAAATGTGGTACATATATACAGTGGAATATTATTCAGCCATAAGAAAACAAATCCTACCATTTGCAACAACATGGATGGAGCTAGAGGGTATTATACTCAGTGAAATAAGCCAGGTGGAGAAAGACAAGTACCAAATGATTTCACTCATATGTGGAGTATAAGAACAAAGGAAAAACTGAAGGAAGAAAACAGCATCAGAAACACAAAACCCAAGAATGAACTAATAGTTAACAAAGGGAAAGGTATTGGGGATGACAGATGGGAATGAGGAGATGAGGGTGAGGGAGAAAGAAAAGGGGCATTATGATTAGCATGTATAATTAGCATGTAGGTGGGGGGTCAGCACGGGGAGAGCTGTGCAACACAGAGAAGACAAGTAGTGATTCTACAATGTCTTACTACACTGATGGACAGGGACTGTAATGCGGTATGTAGGGGGGGCTTGGTGATGGAGGGTATCTAGTAAACATAATGTTCCTCATGTAATTGTAGATCAATGATACCAAAAAAATACATCAAGAAGGTCATCCAACATGAAGTGAGATTCATCCCAGGAATGCAAGGATGATACAACATTCGAAAATCCATCAACATCATCCACTACATCAACAAAAAGGTCAAAAACCACATGATCTTCTCCATAGATGCTGAAAAAGCATTCAACAAAGTTCAACACCTGTTCATGATAAAAACTCACAACAAAATGGGCACAGAGGACAGATACCTGAACATAGTAAAGGCCAATATATGATGAACCCACAACCAACATTAATCTTTACAATGAGAATATAAAACCTTTATTTAAGATCGGCAACAAGACAAGGATGCCCACTCTCATCACTTCTATTCAACATAGTTCTGTAGGTCCTTGCCATAGTAAACAGACAATATAGAGAAAAAAATGGCCTCCGGATTGGCAAGGAATAAGTTAAACTGTCCCTGTTTGCAGATGATATGATACTATAAATAAAAAGTCCTAGAGAGTCCATCCCAAAACTACTATATCTAATAGCTGAACTCAGCAAAGTTGTGGGATAAAAAATTAATACACAGAAATCTATTGCATTCCTATACAATAATGCTGAAGTAGCAGAAAGAAAAATCAGAAAAGTGATCCATTCACAATTGCATCAAAAAGAATAAAATACCTTGGAATTAATCTAACCAAGGAAGTTAAAGACTTATGCTCTGAAAACTACAAGACACTCAGGAGAGAAATTAAAGTAGATACCAATAAATGGAAACATATCCTGTGCTCATGGATAAGAAGAGTTAATATTGTCAAAATAAACATCCTGCCTAAAGCAATCTACAGACTCAATGAAATTCCAATCAAAATACCAACATCATTCTCCAATGAACTACAGCAAATATTTCTGAAATTCATATGGAACCACAAAAGACCCCAAATAGCCAAAGCAATCCTGAGAAGGAAGAATAAAGTGTGGGGAATTACAGTCCCTGACTTCAAGCTCTACTCAAAGCCACAGTAATCAAGACAAATTGATACTTGCACAAGAACAGACCTATAATCCAATGGAACAGACTAGAGAGCCCAGATATAAACCCAAGAATATATGGTCAATTAATATATAATTAAGGAGCCATGGATATACAATGGGGAAATGACAGTCTCTTCAACAGCTGGTGTTGGCAAAACTGGACAGCTACATGTAAGAGAATGAAATTGACTCATTGTCTAACCCCATACACAAAAGTAAACTTGAAATGGATCAAAGACCTCAATACAAGTCATAAAACCATAAAACTCTTTGAAAATAACAGGCAAAAATGTCTTGGACATAAACATAAGCAACTCCTCATGAACATATTTCCCCAGGCAAGGGAAATGAAAGCAAAAATGAACAAGTAGGACTATGTCAAACTGAAAAGTTTCTGTACAGCAAAGGACACCATCAGTAGAACTAAAAGGCATCCTACAGTATGGAACAACGTATTCATACATGACATCTCTGAAAAGGGTTGACATCCAATTATGTAAAGAGCTCACATACCTCAACAAACAAAAAGCAAATAAACCAATTAAAAAATAGGCAGAGGAGCTCAACAGACACCTCTCCAAAGAAGAAATTCAGATGGCCAATAGGCACCTGAAAATATACTCCATATTGCTAATCATCAGAGAAATTAAAATTAAAACCACAATGAGATACCACTTCACACCAGTTAGGATGGCCACCATACAAAAGATAAACAACAAATGTTGGTGAGGATGTGGAGAAAGGGAAACCCTCCTACCCTGCTACAGGGAATGTAAATTACTTCAAAACTCAAAATAGAAATACAATTTGATCCAAGAATTCCACTCCTAGGAATTTACCCTAAGAATGCAGCAGCCCAGTTTCAAAAAGACATATGCACCCCTATGTTTATTGCAGCACTATTTACAATAGCCAAGAAATGGTAGCAACCTAAGTGTCAATCAGTAGATGAATGAAGATGTGGTACATATACACAATGGAATATTATTCAACCATAAGAAGAAAACAAATCCTACCATTTGCAACAACATGGAAGGAGCTAGAGTGTATTATGCTCAGTGAACTAAGCCAGGCAGAGAAAGACAAGTATCAAGTGATTTCCCTCATCTGTGGAGTATAAGAACAAAGAAAAAACTGAAGGAACAAAACAGCAGCAGACTTACAGAGCCCAAGAACGGACTAATAGTTACCAAATGGAAAGGGACAGGGAAGGGTGGGTGGGAAGGGAGGAATAAGGGGAAAAAAGCAGCATTACGATTATCACACATAATGTGGCAGTGGGCACGGGGAGGACTGTGCAACACAAAGAAGACAGGTAGTGATTCTACAGCACCTTACTAGGCTGATGGACAGTGACTGTAATGTGGTATATGGTGGGGACTTGCTAATAGAGGGAGTCTAATAACCATGATATTGCTCATGTAATTGTTCATTAATAGCAAAATTAAAAAAAAACAGCAGGACTCATCGATATGTGCCTTACAAGACACTCACTTCTAGCCGAGAGATACACATATGCAAAAGTCAAGAGATGGAAAAGATATTTCACACAAACAAAAGGAGAAAAAAGATGGAGTTGCAGTAGGGGTATCAAACAAAATAAACTTCAAAACAAAGAAAGTAACAGGAGACAAAGAAGGACATTATGTAATAATAAAGGGGTCAGTCCAAGAAGATGATCTAACCACTATAAATACCTATGCATTAAACTTAGGTGTACCTAAATATGTGCAACAAATACTAACAGAATGACAGGAGGAAATAAAATGCAAAGCATTCACTTTAGGAAACTTCAACATACCACTCACTCCAAAAGACAGATCAATGACATAGAAAATAAGGAGACAGAGGCACTGAACAACACATTAGAACAGATGAACCTCACAGACATCTACAGAACACTCCACCAAAAAGCAGCTGGATACACATCCTTCTCAAGTGAACATGGAACATTTTCCAGAATAGGTAATATATTAGGCCACAAAAAAAGCCTCAGTAAATTCAGAAAGATTAAAACCAACCAGTTTCTCATGCCACAAAGTTATGAAACTAGAAATATATTATGCAAAGAACAAAGAGCCCACAAACACATGGAGGCTTAACAACATGCTCCTAAATAATCAGTGGGTCAATGACTGAATAAAAACAAAGCAAGCAATATATGGAGTCCACTGAAAACAACAGCTCAACACTCCTAATTCTGTGGGAAGCAGTGAAGACATTTCTAAGAGGCAAGTATTCAGAAGTACAGTCTTACATCAAGAAACACAAACAATCCTAAATGAACAATCTAAACTCACAATTGATGAAACTAGAAAAATGATTAAGTGTAGCCTAAAGTCAGTAGAAAGAGGGACATGATAAAGCTCAGAGCAGAAATAAACACAAAGGAATATTAGAGAATACTATGAAAAATAGTATGCTAACAAATTGGATAATCAAGAAGAAATGAACAACTTTATAGAAAAATACAACTTTCTGAGGCTGACCCAGGAAGAAACAGAAAGTCTGAACAGAACAATTACCAGCATGAAATTGAATTGGTAATCAAAAACCTACCTAAGAACAAAATCTCTAGATCAGATGGCTTCATTGCTGAATTTTAACTTAGAGAAAACATTCACTCACCTTTAAGTTTTCAGAAACTACAAAAGGAGGGAATACCTAAAAACTCATTGTATGAAGCCAGCATCACTCTAATACCAATACCAGGCAAAGACATCACACACACACACATAAAAAAATTACAGACCAATATTCTTGATTAACATGGATGCAAAAATGCTCCATAAAATATTAGGAAACAGAAATTTAAAAATACATCAAAAAGATCATCCATTATGATCAAGTAGGATTTATTCCAGAGATGCAAGGATGGTACAGCATTAAAAAATCCATCAACGTCATCCCCACATCAACCAAAAAAAAAAGACAAAAACCACATGGTCATCACCATATATGCTGAAAAAGCATTCAACAAAATCCAACATCCATTCATGATAAAAACACTCAATAAAATGGCATAGACTGCAAGTACCTCAACATAATAAGGGCTACATATGACAAACCCACAGGCAGTGTATCTTACTTAATAGTGAAAGGCAGAAAGCTTTTTCTGTAAGGCTGGGAACAAGACAAAGATGCCCCCTCTCCCCACTGTTATTCAACATAGTTCTGAAGGCCCTAGCCATGGCAACCAGACAATACAAATTTAAAAAGTCATCAAGCTTTGTAAGGAAAAAGTTAAACTGCTACTATTTGCAGATGACATGACATTGTACATAGAAACCCTAAACAATCCACTCCAAAACTACTAGAAGTAATAACTGAATTCAGCAAAGTTGCAGGATACAAAATTAATACACAGAAATCTGTTGCATTCCTATATACTAATGATGAACTACCAGAAAGAGAAATCAAGACAACAACTACATTTATTGCATCAAGAAGAATAAAATATCTATGAATAAACCTAAACAAGGAGGTGAAAGACCTATACTCTGAAAACTACAAGACACTCATGAGAGAAATTGAAGAACACACCAATAAATGGAAATCTATCCCATGAACATGGATAGGAAGAATAGATTCTACCAAAATGACCATTGTGCCCAAAACTATTTACAGACTCAATACAATCCCAATCAAAATACCAACAGCATTCCTCAGTGAACTAGAGCAAATAGTTCTAAAATTCACACAAAACTGCAAGGACTCCAATAGCCAAATCAACACCAAGAAAGAAGAACAAAGCTGGGGAGAGTAAACTGCCTGACTTCAAGCTCTACTACAAAGCCACAGTAATCAACACAATTTGGTACTGGTACAAGGACAGACCCATAGACCAGTGGAACAGAATAGAGTGTCCAGTCATTAACCCAAATATATGTGGTCAATTAACATATAATTAAGGAGCCAAGAATATATAAGAGGGAAAAAACAGCCACTTTGACAACTGGTGTTGGGAAAAGTGGACAGCTACATGTAAGACAATGAAACTGGATTATTTTGCCACTCCATTACATAAAAGTAATCTTGAAATGGTTCAAATACCTAAATGAAAGTCATGAAACCATAATACTTTTACAGGAAAACATAGGCAAAAATCTCTTGAATGTAAACATGAGTAACTTTTTTTCTGAACACATATCCTCTTGCAAGGGAAACCAAATAAAAAATAAATCATTGATACTACTTCAAACTACATTCTCTACAGCAAAGCAAACCATCAACAGAATAGAAAGTCATTCTATGTTATGGGACAATGTATTCATAAATGACTCATCTGATAAGGGGCTAACATCCAAAATATATAAAGAACTCATACACCTCAACACCCAAAAAACCAATAACTGTGCCAAAAAATGGGTGGAAGACCTGAACAGATGCTTCTCCAAAAAAGAAATTCAGAATGCCAACATGCACATGAAAAGATGCTCCACATCACTAAATATCAGGGATATGCAAATTATAACCCAATGAGATATCACCGCACACCAGTTAGGATGGCCAACATCAAAGAGACCAGGAACAACAACTGCTGGCTAGGATGTGGAGAAAGGGGAACCCTCCTACACTGCTGGTGGGAATAAAAACTACTACAACCACTGTGGAAAGCAGTATGGAGGTTCCTCAAAAAACTCAAAATAGAAATACAATTTGACCCAGGAATTCCACTCCTAGGAATTTGATGTAAGAATGTAGGATCCCAGTTTCGAAAAGACATATGCAAGCAACCTAAACGTCCATCAGTAGATGAATGGATAAAGAGGAAGTGGTACATATTCACAATGGAATATTATTCAGCCATAAGAAGAAAACAAATCCTATCATTTGCAGCAACATGGCTGGAACTGGAGGTTATTGTGCTCAGTGAAATAAGTCAGGCAGAGAAAGACAAATAGCAAATTATTTTCCTCATTTGTGGAGTATAACAATGAAGCAAAACTGAAGGAACAAGATAGCAGCAGACTCACAGAGTTCAAGAAGGGACTAATGGTTACCAAAAGTGAATGGTGAGAGAGAGGGAGGGAGAAGGGGATTGTGGGGTATCATGATTGGTGCCCATGGTGTGTGGAGGGTCACATGGAAGACAATGTAGCTCAGAGAAGATAAATAGGGACTTTGTGGCATCTGTCTGCAATGGGGTAACGGGAGGGGACTTGATAATAAGGGTCAGTGTAATAACCACATTGTTTTCCTGTGCAGCCTTCAGAAGAGTATATATCAATGATACTTTAATTTAAAAAGTAAAAGGTGGATCATTCTAAGAGGATATAAAAACCATGAATATCTATGCAAACAACACATGAGAGCCTGAATATGTAAAAAAGAGACTAGCAGACCTAAGAGGGAAAATAGGCAGCAACACAATCATATTAGATTTTAAAACCCCACTTACATGAATGGATAGATCATCCACAAAGAAAATAAAAAAGAAAACTGAGACACTGAATATGAGACATACAAGACCAGATGGACTTAACAGATATGTATAGAATATTCCACCCAAAGTAGCAGGATACACATTTTTCTCAAGTGCACATGGAGATTGTTCTTTCAGAATAGATCATAAATTAGGACACAAAAAAAGCATAGTTAAATTAAAATGACTGATATTGTAGCAAACATATTTTCAGGTCACAAGGGTATTGGTTATATGAAGAAAACAAACAAAACTACACAAACCCTTGGAATCTATGCAGTATACTACTCAAAAATCAGGGGATCACTGGACAAGTCAGAGGAAATGCAAAAATACCTGGAGACAAATTTAAAAATACAACAGTTCAAACTCTGTAGGATGCCATAAAAGAGGGTCTAAAACAGAAGTACCTAGCAATAAAGGCCTAACTCTATTAGACAGGAACAACCCCAAATAGTATACTCACAACTGAAGAAACAAGAAAAAGAACAAATATAATGTAAGTTAGTAAAAGAAGGGCCATAATAAAATCAGAGCAGAAATAAAATAGTGAATAAAACAATAGAAAAAATAAAATAAAAAATAGAAAATAGAAGTTAAAAATAGAAAAAAATGAACCCAAAAGAAAAAGAGAGACCAATATCCCTAAAGAACATAGATACATATATTCCAACAAAATATTAGCAAATGAATAAAAATACATCAAGAGGAACATGCATCACACCAAGTGGGATTTATGTCAGGGATGCAAACATGGTACTATATTTGTAAATCAATGTGATATGCCACATTAATGAAAGGAAAGATAAAGCCATATTAACATCTTAAAAGATGCTGAAAAAGCACTTGAAAAAAGCAACATTCATTCATGATAAAACTTTCAACAAAATGGTGATAGAGGGAATATACTTCAATATAATGTGTATAGAGGGGATAGACTACAAACCACCTCAACATCATATGCAAAAGCAAAAAGCTAGCTGAAAGGTTTTCATCTAATTTAGGGACAAGACAAGAACATCCCCTTAAGCCACTTTTATTCAACATAGTACTGGCAGTCCTAGCCATGGTAATCTGACAAGAAAAAGTTATAAAAGGCATCCAAATCAGTAAGGAAGAGAGGAACATCGGCTTAAACCACTCTTATTCAACATAGTACTGGCAATCCTGGCCATGGCACTCTGACAAGGAAAATATCTAAAAGATATCCAAATTGGTAAGGAAGAATTCAAACTATCACTATTAGCAGATGACATTTTACTCTATATAGAAACCCTAAAAGCTGCCACCAAAAATCTGTGAGAACTAATAACAGGATTCAGCAGAGTTGCAGGATATATAGTAAATACACAGAAATCTGTTGCATTACCATATGCCAAAAACAAACAGAAAGAGAAATCAGGTAACAATTGCATTTACAATTGCATCAAAAAGAATAAACTACCTAGGAATAAGCATCACCAGGGAGATGAAAGACCAGTACTCTGATATTGTAAGACCCCCATGAAAGAAACTGAGAAGATGCAAATACATGGAAATATATCCCATGTTCATGGAAATTATTATTATCAAAATGGCCATCCTACTAAAAGCAATTAACAGATTTGAAATCCCTACCAAAATACCAATGGCATTTTACAATGAACTAGAGCAAAGAAATCTAAAATTTATATGGAGACACAAAAGACGCCAAATATCCTAAGCAATGCTGAAAAATAACAAAGGTTGTGAGGATTACACTCCCTGACTTCAAGCTATACTACAAAGCTCCAATAATCAAAACAGTATCATTATGACACAAGAACACACCCATACATCACAGGTTCAGAACACAGAGCTGAGAAATAAACACACACAAATATTCTCAATTATTACATGACAAAGGAGCAAGGACTATGCAATGGGGATTACACAGTCTCTTTAATAACCAGTGTTGGGAAAACTGGAGAGCTATATGCAAGAGAATGATACTGAATTAATGTCTAACTCCATATACAAACTTAACACTGAAATGTATCAATGACCTAAGTAGAACTGTTAAATCCTAAAAGTCTTAGAATACAGGCAAAATCTGTGAAAATGAACATAAGCACGAATAAAATTTTCTTTTTGCTGGACATATTTCCATGGGCAGGGGAAACAAAATAAAAATGAACAAATGGATGAGATTAAACTTAAAAGCTTCTGTACAGCAAAGGACTCCATCAACAAAACTGTAAGACAACCTAATTATGGGAATCTACTACAATATAGGAGAATATATTCTTAAGAGATTTATCAGATAGGGGTTAACATCCAAAACATGTAATGAACTTGTGCAACTCGATGCAAAACAAAAAAAACTAACCTGATTTAAAAATGGGCAGAGGACTTGAACAGTCATTTTTCCAAAGGATAATATTTTTTCTTGGTACTATGTTTTCATGGCCAAAAGTCATATGAAAAGATATTCCATATCACTAATCATCAGGAAATTACAAATCAAAACCAAAGTAAGATATAACCTCACATTTTTCAGAATGGTCATTATCCAAAAGACTATAAATAAGTGTTGGCAAGGGTGTGGAGGAAAGACAACCCTCCTACACTGCTGTGGAAATGTAAATTGGTGCAGTCTTTATAGAAAGCAGTATGGAGCTTCCTCAAAAAACTAAAAAGAGAAATATCATATGACCCCATAACTCTACATCTAGGAATTTACCCAAAGACAACAAAATCTCTCACTTGAAAAGATATATGCACTTGTATGCTTATTTCTGCATTGTTTACAATAGACAAGTTCATGGTTATTTCTGCATTGTTTACAATAGACAAGCTGGAGGCAACCAAAATGCTCCATCAATAGATGAATGGATAGTGAAGATGTGGTACATAAATGCAATTGAGTATTATTTATCCATAAAAAAGAAAAACATCCTGCCATTTGTGACATGGATGGATTTAGAGGGTATTATGCTAAGTGAAATAAGCATAGACAGGGTATTATGCTAAGTGAAATAAAGCAGAGAAAGAAAAATACCATATAATTTGACTTAGATGTGGAATATAAAAAACAAACCAAACAACAGTATACTCATACACACCAAGAAGTGATGGGTGTTTACTATTCAGGAGGCTTGTGGATGGGTGCATGAAATAGGTGAAGGGGTTACAGAGGCATAAAATATCAATCATAATATAAATTCATCATGGGGATGAAAGTACAACCTAGAAAATTAGTCAATGGTTCTGTAATACCTTTGTTGACAGATAGTAACTACCCTAGTTGGGGATTCAATGAAATACATAACTATTGAATCACTATGTTGTACTTGAAACCAATTCTACATCAACTATAATAAATTTAAAAAAAACAATACAAAGAGGAAAGGGTGGCAAATATTAGTAACAAACACAAGTAGGCTTTAAGTCAAATATTGTTAAATTGAAACTGGACATTATATACTAAAAACAGAGAGCCATTCCATCAAGAAGATACAACAATTATAAATATACATACATCTCATAACAGAGCCTTATGATGCAAAAACAGAGAGAAGAAGAGAATGGCCAATTGCACAAAGGTAACTGTAGAGTTATTAGTATACTTTCATTAATGGGTAGAGCATCCATGGAGAAGATCAATAGGGAAATAAAGAATTTAACAATATAAACCTAACAGACATATACAGAATACTCCACTCAGCAAAAGCAGAGTGCCTAATTTTCTTAATGACCTATGGTACATTCTAAGGAATGGGCCATTACTTAAGCCACAAATAACAATATATTTTAATAGACTTTATAGTTGAGAGTGACTTTAGGTTCACAGCAAAACTGAAACTTATTGCCATCATATCTACATTTGCTGTATTATCTTGTAAAAGTTTTATAGTTTTTCATTTACACTTAACTTTATAGTGCATTCTGAAGTGACATTCGTGCATAGTGTAAAATTTTTTTTCATGTGGATGTCCAGTTCTTCAAAACAATCGGTTGAAAATACATTTCTTAGAGCTCTATTCTGTTTGGTTTATTCTCACCCATATCACACTACCCTAAGTACTGTAGCTTCGTATTGTTGGATTCGGGTAGTGCATTCCTCCAACCCTGGCATTCTCCTTCAATACTGGGTGGCCATTTTGGGTATTTTGCCTCTCCACATAAACTATAGTATCAGAGTGTTGATGTCTGCAATATAACTTGCTGGAATTTTTACTGAGATTGCATTGGAAAGTTGAGAAAATTGATATCTTGACAATAAAGATTCCTGTGAACAGAAATTATTCTCCACTTACTTTGTTCTTTGATTTCTTTCATACAGTTTTTACTTAATCTCATAGAATTGCTGTAGATATTTTGTTAAACTTATTCCACAAGTTTTCATTTTCGGTTGATGGTGAGGAAACTGGCATTGTATTTTCTCCTTTAAGTTACACTTCTTCATTACTGGTATATAGGAGAGTGATTGGCTTTTGCATCTTAATTTTGCATCCTGCACCTCTGCTGTAATTGTTTATTAATTCAAGTATATTTTTGGCAATTTTTTAGATTACTTACATAATCATGTCATCCATGAATAAAGATGGTATATCTTTTACTTCCAACTTGCTATAACTTGTTTCCTTTCATGTCTTATTGTATTGGTTGTTATCCAGTATATTAAAAGACTGATAGGAATGAACACACTGACCTTGTTACTGATTTTAGTGGGAAAGCTTCCAGGTTCTCATCATTCCCTATGATGCTAGCTGTAGAGATTCTGAGGTTTTTTCTAAATTAAGATATCACTGATTCACAACCTTAGCAGGGTGTCACATGGGCAACATTGTGGTGACAACATTCACAAATATTATCAAATCCTCCTGCACACTCCCCATTGCAGTTACTGTCCATCAGCACAGTAATACGCCATAGAGTCCTGACTTGTCTTCTCCATGCTATACTGCCTTCTCTACGACTTACCTGCATTATATGTGCTAAGTATAATGCCCCTTATTCCTTATCTCCCTCCCTCCCCATCCACCCTCCCCAAACCCTCCCCTTTGGTAACCGCTAGTCCCTTCTTGGAGTCATGATCTTGCTGCTGTTTTGTTCCTTCAGCTTTTGCTTTGTTCTTACATTCCACAGACTCCACAGGTGAGTGAAGTCATTTGGTACTTGTCTTTCTCTGTGTGGCTCATTTCACTAAGCATAATACCTCTAGCTCCATCCATGTTGTTGCACACGGTAGAACTTCTTTTCTTCTTGTGACTGAAAATATTCCATTGCATTTATGTACCACATCTTCTTTAACCATTCATCTACAGATGGACACTTAGGTTGCCTCCATATCTTAGCTATTGTAAACAGTGATGTGATAAACACGGTGCATATGTCTTTTTGAATCAGGGATCTTGTTTTCTTTGGGTAAATTCCTAGGAGTGGAATTCCTGGATCAAATATTTCTAAAAATATAAATATTTTAGTTATTTGAGGAGGCTCCATATTTCTTTCCGCAATGGTTGAACTAATTTATATTCCCACCAGCAGTGTAGGAGGGTTCCCCTTTCTGAGCATCCTTGCCAGCATTTGTTGTGCCTTGTCTTTTGGATGTTGGCCATCCTAACTGGTGTGAGGTGCTTTCTCATTGTGGTTTTAATTTGCATTTCCCTGATAATTAGTCATGTGGAGCATCTTTTCATGTGCCTATTGGACATCTGAATTTTTTCTTTGGAGAACTAGTCCAGATCCTCCATCGATTTTTTTTTAATTGGGTTATTTGTGTTTTGGTGGTTGAGGCTTGTGAGCTCTTTATATATTTTCGATGATAATCCCTTATCAGATGTACCATTTACTAATAGATTCTCCCATACTTGTTCTGCTGATCATATCCTTTGCTGTACAGAACATTTCAGTTAATGTAGTCCCATTTATTCCTTCTTTGCTTTTGTTTTCCTTGCCCAGGGAGATGTGTTCAGGAAAAAGTTGTTCATGTTTATATTCAAGAGATTTTTGCCTATGTTTTCTTCTAACAGTTTTGTGGTTTCATGGCTTACATTCAGGTCTTTGTTCCTTCTGAGTTTACTTTTGTGTTTGGAGTTAGACAATAGTCCAGTGTCACTCTATTGCATGTAGTTGTCCAGTTGTGCAAACACCAGTTGTTGAAGAGGCTGTCTTTCCCCACTGTATATTCATGGCTCCCTTATTGTAACTTAACTGGTCATATATGTGTGAGTTTATATGTGGGCTCTGTATCTATTCCATTGATCTATGGGTCTGTTCTTGTGCCAGTATCAAGTTGTCCTGATTACTATGGCTTTGTAGTAGAGCTTGAAGTTGGGGAGTGTAATCCCCTCAGCTTTTTTCTCAGGATTGCTTTGGCTATTGGGGGTCTTTTGTGATTCCATATGAATTTTAGAACTATTTGTTTTAGTTCCTTGAAGATGGCTGTTGGTATTTTTATAGGGATTACATTGAATCTATAGATTGCTTTAGGCAGCATGGCCATTTTGACAAAATTAATTCTTCCTATCCACGAGCATAGTATGTATTTCCATTTATTGCTCTGTTCTTCATTTTCTCTCATGAGTGTCTTGTAGTTTTCAGGGTATAGGTTTTTCACTGCATTGTTTAGATTTATTCCTAGGTATTTTATTCTTTTTGATGCAATTGTGAATGAAATTATTTTCCTGATTTCTCTTTCTGCTAGTTCATCATTAGTGTATAGGAATGCAACAGATTTCTGTGTATTAATTTTGTATCTGTAACTTCACTGAATTCAGTTATTAGTTCTAGTAGTTTTGGGGGTGGATTCTTTAGGGTTTTTCATGTCATTTCTATTCATTTTATCAAGTAACTTTTCTCCATCTGTTCATGAGATTTTATTTTTCTCCTTTAGCTTACTGATGTAATGTATTCCAGTATTGATTTTAGAATGTCAATCCAGCCTTGCATGCCTATAATAATTCCCACTTTGTCATGGTAAATAAAGTTTTTCATACATTTCTGGACTCAAATTGCTCGACACAGGAATCTTCATACATTTTGGATATTAAACCCTTACCAGGTATATGATTTGTAAAGGTATTCTCCTATTCCATAGGTGGGGCTTTTACTAGAGCTGATCTTTTATTATAAAAGCTTATAAGCATCTTCATTTGTTGTTGTCTGTCTTGTTTGCTTTATTTTGTTTCTTCTGCTTTAGGAGGCATAAACCAAAAAATTCATGGCCAGGCCCAAGACCAAGAAGCTCCTGCCTGTTTTCTTCTAGGAATTTTATAGTTTCTGGTCTCACATTTTTCTTTAATATATTTCAGGCTAAATTTTTGAGTGTCATAACACAGGAGAATAATATAAGTCATCAGTCTATTACATTCTAACATGCAGTTTCTCCAGCCCCAATTATTGATTAGACTTTCCTTCCTCTATTACCTTCATCCCAGTCAAATATTAGTTGACTGTATATGCATGGATTTAATTCTGGGCACTTAATTCTGTTTAACTGATTTGTATGTCTATTTTAGGCCAGGACCATATTGTTTTTATTAATAAAGCTTATTACTTTATTATTATAAAGTAGCTTTATAATATAGTTTGAAATCAGGAAGTGTGATATCTCCTACTTTCTTCTTTCCCAGAATTGCTTTGGTTATACGACGTCTTCTGTAGGTTTCATAATGTTTGTACCATTTTTACTAATTCTGTAAATAAGCAAATGAAAACAAATATAAAGTATTGGGATGTTGATAAAGGTTGCATTAAACCTACAAGTGTCATTGAATAATTATGGTCTTTCTAAAATTTCTTCCAATCCAAGAATTTGAGACATCTTTCCATTTTTGTCTCTTCATCAGTTTCTTTCATCAGTGTACAGTGAAGAGATATTTCATTTCCTTGATTATATTCATATATAAATATCTTGTATTTGATGTATTGCAAACAGAATTGCTTTGCTATTTCTACTTCAGATAAAACGCTGTTAAGCCCTGCTGTTTCTTTATGTTGATTTTCTATCCTGCACTTATACTGAAATCATTTTCAATACTGGATAGAAGCAGACAGAGAGCAATAAGGGAATAAAGACAAAGAAAAGCAATACAGGCCAATAGGAAACAACAGAACAGTCCACCCAACCACAGCAGAACACACAGAATACACAGAGGGAGCAGTCTTCAGGATAGAGCACATCTTACGCCACAAAACAAGTCTTCAAGATCATGCAATTCACACAAAGTACTTTTTCTGATCACAAGATGATAAAACTAAAATCAAGAGCAGAAGGAAAATACAGAAATATGTGGAAATTGAACAATATACTCACAAAAACAGTGAGTCTATTGTTTCGCTTAGTTGTGGAAATCAAAACAAAACACATCAACAAAACAGGAGTAGACTCATAGACACTGAGAAGTTGACTTATGCTTATCATTGTGGAGGGGCTGGGGTAGGTGGCTATGGGGTATGTGAGGGATAAAAGAGCATGAAAATCTCAATCATAATATAAGCTGGTCGTGGGTATGGAAAGGCAGCATGGAGAATATAACTAATGATTCTGTAGTACCTTTCCATATTGACAGATAGTAATTGCACTAGTGGGGGTGAGGATTTAATAATGTGTGTAACTGTTGAACCACTGTATTGTGTACTTGAAACAAATATGATCTTGCATGCCAACTATACCTCTACAAAAAATATTCTTTAAAAAAGACCCAATGAGTTAAAGAAGTTATTACAAAGGAAATTAGAAAATTACCTGAGGCAAGTGAGAGCAACACAACATACAGAACTACATGGGATGTAGAAAAGGGGTGCTAAAAGAGATGTCATCACTGTAAAAATGTACACAAACAAAGGAAGAAAGGTATCAAATCAAGAAGCTAACTTTATACCTCAGGAAACCAGAAGAGGAAGAAAAAACTAAATGCAAAGCTAGCGAAAGGTCAAAAATAGGAAACATTAGAGCAGAAATGAACAAAGCAGAATATTGAAAGAACCTTAGAGTAACTAAGAGTTAAATTTTTGAAATGATTAGCACAATTGATGAATCCTCACCTACATTAACTATGAAAGGAAGAGAGAAAGTGTGAATACATTACATAAAAGATGATAAACAAATAGTGAAGAAGCACATGAAAATATAGTCAACATCACTAATCAACAGGGAAATGAAAATCAAAACCACAGTGAGATATCACTTCTCACCCATTAGAAGGTCTGCTATCAACAAAAGAAAGAGAAGGATAGGGAAGAAGTGGAGATGGAAGATGTTGTAGTGGAGGAACAGGATAATGAGGAGGAGAAGGAGCAGGTAATGGGGGGGAAGAAGAAGGAGGATATCTAAGGAAAGAAGGAGGAGGGAAGGAAGAGAAGAGGATGAAGGAGGGAGAAAAAAATCACAGATGTTGCCAAGAAATGGAACCCTTGGAGACAGGGCATGAGATTACAAAATGATAAAACTGCTGTGGAAAACAGTACAGAATTTCCTCCAAAAATTAATAATAAAATTACCATATGATCCAGCAATTCTATTTCTGGCTATACATACAGAAGAGCTGGAAGCAGAGTGTTGAAGAGATATTTTCACATTCATATTCATAGCAGCAGTGTTCACAATTGCTGGGAGGTAGAAGCAAGCCAAATCTCTGTAAATAGATGAATAAACATATACATATAATGGAATGTTATTTCGTCTTAAGAGGGAAGGAAATCCTGTCACATGCTACAATATTGATAATCCTTGAAGACATTATGCTAAACAAACTTAATTTGGTCACAAAAAAGACAAAACCTGGATTGTTCCACACATATGAGGTATCTAAAGCAGTCGAATTCACAGAGAAATAAAGTAGAACATTGGATACCAGAGGCTGTGGAAGGAGAATGGGCAGTTACCATTTAATGGGCTTGCAAAAAGAGTTCTTGAGGTCTGTTTCACAAAGAGGTGAATATATGTAACACTGCTTAACTGTACATGTACAAAGGATTAAAATGGTAAATGTTATGCTGTATGTTTTCTACCACAATAAAAAATGATTAATTTTGTGTTGTGTGTTTATGCCACAGTAAGGAAGAAAAAAAAGCCATTGCATTTCTACTGCAAAATAAAGAATGCTTCACATTTGGGAAAGGAGCCTTCAGTATTGCCAGGATGTCAGTCCTACCCAACTTGCTCTACAAATGAAATCCCATTCAAAACTAATTACCAAGTTAATTTCTGAATACAGACAAACAGATTCTAAAGTGTACATGGAAATGGAAAAGACACAGAATAGCCAAGACATATTGAAGAACATAGCCAGAGAACTGATACTATCCAACTTCAAGATGTTATGAAGCTACGTAATCCACATTGCAAAAGTAATAGAGCAATAGATCGATGAAACAGAACAGAGGGTGTAAAAATACCCCCACACATAGAGTCAATTAATTTTTTTGACAATAAAGCAAAGATAATTCAGTGTTTTTTTAAAGATAATTCAAAGGTAATTTAAAGAAAATTCAATGATAATATTTTCAATACATGGTATGAGAATATTTTTAAGCCTGGGTGAAAAAAATTAAAAATAGAATCAACATATAGTCCTTACAGCTTCCATAAAAACTCAAAGTGAATGGTAGACCTCAAATGTAAAACTGTAAAATTTTATGATCAGAAATGCAAGAATCTAGGTGACCTTGAGTGTGGTGATGAGCTATCAGTTACCACAGCAGCGGTATGTTTGAAAAAAAAAGAGTTGAATACTTGAGTTTTATTGTAATTAAAACTGTATATCCTATGAGGAACGCTGTAAAGAAAATGATAAAAGGTGCTTCTTCCTCTGAGGTCGCCTACATTTTCTAAGTGTGTAACCTTTTAATCTTAAACTTTCTCTGTCCAACCTTTCAGGGTGCCTCTTCTTGCTGAGGTGGCCTGTACTTTTTCTTCCTGTAGTAACTTTAAATAAAACATTTCCTCCTCTTCACTACTTCAATTCAACAGCCCTTCAATTCTTTGTTGTGGCGGTGATAAGGACAGAGGAACGTACACAACACTCCCCCAACATATTTGGTGCCTCAGATGGATTTCCATTTCCAGTAAGCTGAACCAACCTCTCCCACCAACATATTTGGTGCTGCCTGACTCTGATGGATTTCCACCCCCCACTACTAACCCTCAAGATTAAAGTCCTGTTACCTTGAAAATTCAAGTCCTTACCAACTGGTAAGTCAAGCCAACTTCATGAGGCCATATGCCATGTCTACACATCAGTTACAACAGGGTTTAAGAGAATTGGAGTTCACCCAGGCCACAGTCTCTGACCCATCATAGAACAGGCCATTCTATAGCCCAGGGACACGAGTCCTCATCAAAGTCTGGAAAGAGAGGGTCACCCCAATCTCAACTGCAACCTATTTGGAAAGGACCCTACCGAGTCTTTATTATCTACCCTTTCAGCTGTCAATGTCCCTGAAGTCGTCAGCTGTGGAAAGATACAGCAGTGCAGAGTCACGAGATCCACGGACCTAGCTACACTTGTGAGCCTATAGAAGATCTAAAATACCTCTTGAAGTGACAGCCACCTAAGATAAGTGCTCTGTAACTCCAGTTCCCTCACCCTTTCTGGGCATCCTTATGAGAGTGGGACTTAATCATTTCCTATGCTATTGTAAAACCCCTTTTCTTTAGCCAACAGTATTTCTGCCCTTATTAAGTTTAAATCTTTAAAAAATGGCCTTAAACATGCCATCATTATTATTAACCTTCACTTCACTAGTTCCTCTCCTGGCAGGCATACAACTGACTACTTTTAACCCTGGGAGACCATGGGATCCCTTTACTTTAACCAAACAAAATAGCTTCCTAACTTCACATGAAAATGCTAGGCTACAAGAATAGTCCACTAGAGCTATGCTGGCAGGAACAGGAGGACTATTATTCCTTTGTGGAATAAATGTATAGTTAACCCTGCCTGCAGGATGGAGAGGAAGGTGCACAATAATTGCAGCCTTCCCTAATGTATTAATTCTTAACAGCACCCCCTTCCCAACAGCTGGGAAGCCACCTAGCTTAGGTTCCTTCCTGGATGAGTCAATGCAGCATCGGCCCAAAAGAAGCCTAGTGCCCCAGTCTAATTTTAACGAAAAAGAAACACAAAACTCCTGGATAAGCCAAATCTTTAAATCCTTCATGGGGTGAGTGTTTCTCTGGCTGGGTCCTTTTATTACCCTCCTTGGACTAGTAATATTAGCCATCAGATTTAGACTGTATTTACTTAACCCTTGAATCCAATTTATGTCTTCTTGCCTAAAAAGCAAACTGTAAATGGTTGTAAGACAAGGACTCCAACCCATACCTTCCAATGACCACACCTCCATCTTCATGGGACCACTTGACAGACACTCCTACATCCGATCTGAGTCCTCCTTGCCTCCACTGACAGCAAGCAACTAAAACCCCTAACTGGCTACCCTTCCTATCTTCCTATCCTAATCTCCACCATACCAACAGTCAGCAAGGAGGGGGCCAAATAACTACACCATCCATCCCAAGCAGGAAGCAACCAGAGTGGTCATCACCCCTCACCCCAATGATTTGGGTCCCAAATGCTCAAGGGGGGGAATGTTAAGCAGGACAATAGATATGAGCAGGGTGAAAAGAGACTAAGACAAGGAAAACCCAGAGTTAATCAGTTAAAGCTCAAAATCCAGGAGCATCTTGGCCTGGAATGTTTAAATACTCAACAGCTAAAGAAGGGTACCTCAGCATATCACATGTCTTTATTGTGTTAATTATGCAGGCCCAGCTTTTTTTTTTAACTTTACCTATATGTTGCTTTTTTCCTCCTTCAGACTAATCAAGTAGTTTGCAACCAAGGCAACTAATTTAGCAGGCAGGCATAGTTGTAAACAACATAGCAAAAGCCAGGAAGTTAAGAAGTAAGATTCTTAATTTACTCTTTAGCAAACAGACAATACCTCAGCCCACCTTGGGGGCTGCGCAGGCATTCTGTTTGATATGCTCCCAGACCAAGACACCAGTATCCCAGGGAGAAATCAGAGCAGGAAGTTCCTTGTCTTACTTCTACATATTCAAAAGCTGCTTAACAAGTCTGCACCCTCAGCCCTTTGTTACATTCCTGAAAAATTCTTAAAAGGGGGAACCATCAACCTTTTGGGGGTGCTTCTCTCTCTGAGGTTGCCCACACTTTCTAAGTGTGTAACTTGTTAATCTAAACTTTCTTTCTCCAACTTTTCAGGGTGTCTCTCCTTGCTGAGGTGTCCATACTTTTTGTCTCTTTAAGTAACTTTAAATAAAACTTTCACTCTGCTTAAAAAAAAAAGAAATTGAGAAAAATAACTACAGGCTAAGAGAAAATACTTGCAAAACACATCTCTGATCAAGGATTTCTGGACAAAATAGTCAAGACAGTATAGCATTTTCTTACAACACTAAACATGTCTTACCATATAATACAGCAATGTGTTCCCAGGTATATGCCCTAGTGAGTTGAAAAATTATAGCCATACGAAACCTGTACATGAGTGTTTATAGCAGCTTTGTTCATAATTGCCAAAAACTGACTGCACCAAGATCTCTTCAAAACCTGAACGGATTAAACAAATTGTGGTGTAGCCATTAAGACATGAAAAGACATGGAGGAGGCTTCAATGCATATAGCTAAGTGAAGACAACATGAAAAGGGTACATACTGTATTATTAGAACTACATGACATTTTGGAAAAGGCAAAGCTGTAGAGGAATTAAAATGATTAGTGGTTGCCAGGGGTTTGGAGGAGAAAGACAGAGATAAATATTTCAAGCATGTAGAATACTTAGGGGTTGTGAAGGTTTTTGTATGATACTATAATGGTTATTCATAACATTACGTAGTTGTCAAAACCTGCAGAAATCTACCAACCAGAGTGAAACCTAAAGGCAACATATGACCCTTAGTGTAACAGTACCAAATCATTATTGACCCATCACCCTGCTTGCTACACACGCTGAAAAGACACATATATGAAAACAAAATATTATAAATTGCCCCCCTTGTTCATGTTCAGAGCTCAGACTTTAGAGATAACTCCCCTCCACTCTCCAAGACTTCTGAGAATCACTTGATTCTTCTATCAGTAATCCAGTCCAGGTTTTCCAGTTTTCTGTAACACAACCAGAATCATGTCCCAGCAGGAACTGCAAGATGAAGAACAAAGTGTGGGGTTGGACTACACTCCAAAAGAGCTGCATGATTTTTCAGAAATACAGAAAAGGATGTTAAGAGTAATAAAGGATGCGTAATTGGAATAGAAAGACTCAGTAACTGACACTGGGATAATGGTAGTGGGAACATGAAGTTGGATCAGGTAGAGTTTATTGACGTGGGCCTACTAAGCAGAGATTCTGGAACTAATGTTGTAGCTCAAGGGTAAGAAGGAACTCTAGCAGTATGTTATGTTTGATTTGTTGGCTGAACCATGGATAACAAAATATCCTGCACAACTCCCAGAGTATGTTATATAGGAAGGGATGCGCTAAACAGATGGGAGTTACATAAGATTTACCATGTGAGAAGTGCTCACCCACCCTGATAGGATTCAGGATATACCTCTCTTGCTGCAGAAATGAGGAATAAGTTTGTGAGGGTGAGCCCCAGCACCCCTCAGTCACTCTTCTCTGTAGGTTAGAAATTACTGTGTCACTGAACTGGGAAACCTAAATGCAGTTGGGGATGATTAGCTCCTGGGTTGCAGGGGCCAAGGGGCAGCACTTAATCACCAAAGGCAGGGTTTGACTGGGGTTTCTGAAATGAGCAGCAGAATTAAAGCTGTAGCAATCAGACCTGTCTGACTGACAGAGACAGTCAATTGCTCCAGTTGTCACTAGAAGTGAACTGGATGGGAAGCCTACTAAAGTTTTACTTGACCTTTACAAGCAGAAGAGTTCTAGGCCAAGGGAATAAATGTCAAGCTTGAATCAAAAACACAGTCGGGGCTCCTCATCTTCAGGTAGTTTAGAGCCCCAGAACTCTGAATGAAGGAAAGGCTGAAGGCATCTGCATCCTCTGCTTGGCTGGACATTTGTGGAGTCTATTTCTAGGTCTTTAAAAGGGGCAACTTCTGCCATTTGGACACCTGTCAGGGATTGCACTGCAGATCAAGTGTTATTTCTGGCACAAGTCATGCAGATTGCCCCATGTATGTGTACTGTGGCAAAGGCATATCAAGAGTCAGTGTAGATGTTGGCTCACTTGCTCTTGCTGATGGTGAGGGCTTGGATTAAGGAATCCAGTTTAGCCCATAGTGCTGAACATCTGACCAGCAGGGCTTTTGCTCCTAAGACCTCAGTGGCAGTAAATACTGCATAACCTGCTCTATGAAGACTCTCCTGTAGGTAACTGTTGCCATCACTGGATAGCATGAGTTCTGTATTTTGTATTGCTTGATCCCACAAATCCAGATGACTTGCATAGACTTTGTCAGTTACTTTGGAGAGGTCATTATCTGGTTTCACCTCTTCGGTGGGGAGCAAAGTTGCTGAATTTACTGTCCTTACTGTTTTGAGTGTGTCTTGTGGGTTTCCACAGAGGAGCCCTTGGTGTTGCACTAGCCAATCTTTGGAGAGGAAGTGGTGTCCCTGTGTGTTCATGAGGAAAACAACAGCATGGGGGACCTTGACATTCAGTTCTTGTCCCAGGGTGAGTTTATCTGCTTCTTTAGTAAGTAGAACTGTGACTGCCAGCTCCCTGAGGCAGGGTGGCCATCCTATTGCAACCGGGTCTAGATTCTTTGACGTGTATGTGTCTGGCCACACCAAGGACCAACAGTTTGCATGAGAAACCTGAGGGCCACATTTTTTTTTCAAGTATGAAGAGATTGAAGGGCTTTTCTATATTTGGAAGACCTAGGGTTGATGCCTGCCATAAGGCAGCCTTTATTTCCAGGAAGGTAGCTTTGCCTTTTCCGTCCAGTCAAGGGGCTCTTGGTCTGGCCCCTGCAGGAGGCTGTAGAGGGGTCTTGCCATTGCCAAGAATCCAGGAATCCAGATACAGCAGAACCCTGCATTCCCCAGGAACTCTCGTATGCCCTTCTTCATCTGGCACTGGGGTAAGGAGATAACGACTCTTTTCCTCTCCAGCCCTAGTGTCATCTTCCTCTGTGTGAGGAGGAAGCCCAAGTACCAGACTTGTTGCTGGCACATTTGTACCTTTTTCATGAGACTCAGTATCCCAAGTCTGACAGAAGTTGCAGGAGAGCCTTTGTGGTCTCTATACTGTTTCATCGGTGTCACTGGCAAAGAGGAGTTCATCTGCATTCTGGAGGAGGGCATGGCTCCCCTCAGAAAGCTGGCAAGGTCTACAGCCAATCCCTCTGCAAAGAGAGGGGTGAGTTCTTGACCCTTGAGGAAGCCGGGTCCATGTTAACTGCGTCTGCACCCACCCTCCTCATATTTGGTTCAGTCCATTTGAAGACAAACAAGAGCTGGCTCTTGGGGGCCAGCCAGAGGAAGAAAAAGGCATCCTTTAAATCTAGGTAAGTGAACCATGATCTGGCTGAGTAGGATATATGAGTTTGGGACTACCGGGTACAGAAAAACATTCACCTTGTAGATGGCTCTCAGGCCTTGCACTGGTTGGTACCCTCCTACTGGCTTTTTGACTGGTAGGGGTGGGGTGTTTCAGGGCAACTGGCACAAGACCAGAATGCCTGCTTCTTTGAACCTAGTCAGGTGTTCCTGGATGCCTGCTCTCACCTCTTGTGAGAGGGGGTACTGCTGCACTCTTTGTGACTGGGCCCCTGGACTCAATTCTACAATGACAGGGGCTCAGTTATGAGCAAGTTCAGGTGGGTTGTCTTCAGCCCATAGTGGGGGGAAGGCAGCTTGTAATTCAGGTGGGCTACTTGAGGGGGTCTGGGCACAGAATAGCTTCCATTTCTCTTCCTTTGAGTATGGGTATTGCCACTATGAGAAACCCTGGCCTTTCTTGGCATGGGTTTAGTTTGAGGCTGGTGTGCCCAGTTCGTTCAAAAGTTATTTGAGCTCCAAGCTTCAAGAGTACATCTCGGCTGAGGAGACAAATGGGGTAGTCAGGTGAGTAGAGAAACTCATGTCAGATCTTGTAGCCTCCAAGTTCATATTGGAGAGCTGGTAAAAAAGTGTTGCTGGACTGCTTTTGTCCTGGTGGCTCCTAGAATAGTTGCAGTCTTTTCACTGAAGGGGGCTACAGGGAGGGTGACCACAGAGTGTTCTGCCCCTGGGTCAACCATAAAAGTCATGTTTTGCCCCCCAACCTTCTTTTTGACTGTGGGCTCATGGGGGCCGAGTGCGAGAGAGCCCGGTCCTTGTCAGTCTGCGACTGCTCCTGCCAGGCAAGTGATCCTTTCTCCATGAGGCTCCTTCCAGTAGCGACTGGGTTTCAGGGCTTTGCCTCGGTTGGGGCATTCGTTCTTCCAATGCCCCTTCTCTTTACAGTAAGCACACTGGTCCCTGGCTAGGGATGTCCTAGCCTTCCCCACTCTTGGAAGCCAGCTTTTCTCTGACTTTTGGTCATCTCTTCCTTTTAGGGTAGCTACTAGGAGGCTGCATTTTCCTTCATTCTTCTTCCAGCCTCTCTGTCAGCCTCAGCTTCTCTGTTTTGATATAGTTTGTGGACAATTTCAATCAGCTGAGTGATATTCATCCTGGCAAAGCCCTCAAGTTTCTGAAGCTTTCATTTGATCTCTGGGCAGCTTGGGCCACGAATGAGGTGTTGACCATCTGCTGGCTCTCTTGTGCCCCACAGTCAAAAGGGGTGTAGATGCGATAAGCTTCACACAGTCTTAAAAATAGTCCCCAGGAATCTCTCCTGGTTCTTGAGTGACTTGAAAATACTTTGGTCATGTTCATAGGCTTTTTGGACCTGGCTTTGATCCCCTGGAGGAGGGCGTCCTGATATCAGTAGACCTGGTGCTGCCTGTCAGGGGTGGTGAAGTCCCACTCAGGGCGCTCCTCAGGGACAGCAGTTTCAGCCCATGCACCTTGATCAAGGCCCCCAGCTGGTGGATGCTCTTCCAGGTATTGCTGAGCCTCTTATAATTTGCATCCTCTCTTCTGTGTTGAACAGGGTTCACATAAGCTGTTGGCAGTCTTCCCAGGTCAGTTGATGGGTCTGGAAGATGGATTCCATGAGATCAAATATGGCCTGTGGCCTCTCTGAGTATGTCCTTCCAGTTGAGGAGAAGGGTTGATAATAGAGCATAGACTGGCCAGGATGGGTAGTCCTGTCTTCTTTGTATCTCTTGGGCTCCCATGCTTCTTGTATTGATATTTGAAGGGTAATTGCGTGTCTGGTCAGGGGTGTAACCTGGCTGCTGTTCCAGAGGAGAGTAGTTCTGCCAGTTGTGGAGGTGGCCAGGACGCCAATGGCAGCAGAGTGTCTGTGACCAGGGGAGCTGGGTGCTGAAGAACTTGAGGGTGCATAAGCTGTAGGCAATATAGATTCTTCCTAAGGATCACTAGTTAGAATTTGCAGAGCCTTAGGATTTTGTTGGTTTTTGCAGGCTGCTTTGAAGAGGTGACTAAGACCCTACCTTGTCCCTGCCTCTTGCAAATGAATCACACCCAAGCAGGAGGGGTCTGGGCAACTCCTAACCAGGAGAAAATGTACGGAAACTGATCAGAATGACATGGATCTGCAGTGATGACCTGCCAGACTCAGCAGACTGTTGGGACATCTAGGATCCCTCCCAAAGGCCACTCTATGCTAAAGGTGGGCCATTCAGATTCACACAGGGTGTTCAACTTGCTGGGGGTTAATTTTAGTCCATAGTCTCCCAAAAAATCTCTTCCTGAAGTTTTTGATCATGGTGTCGAGAACTGTGGATTTGCTGTGCCCTTGATCCCATGACATGTCCATGTAACAGTGCCATGACAAGAGGCAAAAGAGGGGGTGCCCCTTCAGAAAGGAGACCAGTCAGATGCCCATCCATTCACTCTCCTAGTGGAGAATATGGTCAGCCTTGATTAAGGTGCACCTATATAAGTTCTGGGCCAGGTCAACCGAAGCTGAGTCACCTTTATGTCATGGCAGCTGACCACAAATATGGCAAAGGGCCCACGCAGATTCCATAGTTCAGGCTGTGGAATCACAGATTCAGTGCAGACTCAGTGACTTCAGCTGCCCTGCACACTCACTTATACACTCAGACCAGAGTTTAAACATTTCCCCCCTGGGAATGTCTACGTGTGAGACTTTTAAGAAGTGTCCAGGAAGTGATCAGGCTCCCCCTTCCACCCCAACAGGTGATACTGGCTGGGTCAGGTGCCCCGGGGCCTTACCGGATTCAATGTCGGAACCAGGTCCTCACATGCCAAGCCTCCTTGAGTTCCTCCAGTGGGAACAGCGGAGTGGGGCTGGTCCAGGGTGACCCGGCAGGAGACTGAGGAAAGATCAGGCAAGGCACGCCTTCTCTGTTTTGATTGCCCGTTCCATCACTGCTCTGCCATTGCTCCAAACTGGAGGCAACAATGGGCTTTGCCAAAGCTTTCTCATCCTGAGTTGCAATTCTCTGTTCTCAGATAAGATCATTTTGCTGGTAAAATAATTGCCATCTTCATTGTTGTAAGGTTAAGAAATCAAAGAGAAATGGAAAGGATAAGTCCTGAGTACAATCAGCAGTGCCTTGCAATGTAACTACCTTGGGGTGGAGGGGTGGAGTGGGGCATTAGTGTTAAGGGGAAAAGTGGGGTTAATCTGCTCATATGGTGAGGGGGAACTGCTTGTATTGGCAAATGAGGGTCATCAGAATTTACAGGTTCACTTTTCCCATGTGTCTAAATTTCAGTTTTCAGGGTCCCTTTCCTTCCCAATCAATGTCCTCACTTCAACAGCAGACACCACATATGGTTGGAAAATCAATTTGTGTTGTAATGCAGCCACTCCCTTTTGACTTTTAGCGATTTTAGCCCTATGGCTACAGGAGACAAAGGTAACTTTGGAAGAGACACAGAACTTCCTGCATGCTTATGAAGCACTTCAACTGGAAATTTGAATTCCTGAGCTCATCCTTTTCTGTATCAAGTTTGTTAGGTCCAATTACATCTACAGGAAATCAAAATATCCCACCCCCAAAGTGCCACTCTTGCAAAGATTATCTTGGGTTGAAGACAATTGAGGAAAAGCATTCCCGCAATGACTTATCTCCCTGCAAGTATAACATAAATTCCAGATGTGAAGTTGTCTTCCTGTCCCCCCATCCTACCTGCTCCTGCACTTCTCATACCAGGGAAAGGATAATAGCTTGCCTAGATGAGCTGGCGCCAGTAAAAAGTGTACACAAATAAACCTCGCCAATGAGCCCATTCCTTACTGTCAGTTTACCAGGTATTACCCTTCACACAATTTGACACCCCTAAAAGCCCAAAGTCCCTTTCCTCTGTCTTCTCACTTCTCTTTAAAGTTACTGTCTGTTGCCCAAAGGGCATAAGAGCCTGCAAGCCCTGCTTTTTCTTTGAGGGTCTTCTCTTCTCTCTCTGAAACCCTCCCAGAGACAACTGGCAAAGCAAACAAAAAGTAGGAATTCTTACCAATTACCTTCAGGCATTCTGTCCGTAGAGTTCAGTCAAGAAAGAGTGAGGGGGAACTGCTTGCATTGGCAAATGAGGTAATAATTTATTTTGGTCTCTTCCTTTTCAAGTTTAGGAGAGGAAAACATTTGTGCCAACTTGACCTTTGGATTTGTGTGCCTCTGGCTATTTGTTATGGATCCTTCTTTTTCAGGATGGCCACTGTTTTCCTTTGTCTGTCTCTGTTGTGTCATTTTTAGATAGAGAACAGATAGGAGACAAGCATCATGGTTAATTTTTCAAAAAAGCTGAGTATAGTAAAAACTGGAGGAACTCCATCTTAAGGCTAATATCCCATTTTTTAAAACCAGGGAGCTAGGAATTAAAATTCCTAATATTTTCTTTAGTAAATACACAATAATTCAACCTACCTTAAGCAAAGCAAACAATCTTAACTGATATATTCATTCCCTAAAGGAAGCCATTATATTGGTGAGGAACCAGATCAGTAAATTTCTTGTGTTAGGTTTATTTTACAGAATTATCAGGAGGACTGATAATGGAGGAGACATGGTGTTTCTCACAGGAGATAAGCATCTTGAGACTGCTTGACATGTCAACACCCTTTGCCCTTTGCCACATTCCTGAAAACCCTCAAAAGACAGAATTCCTGTGTGAGGTTGCTCGCATTTTCCTTTCTTCAAGTGCATATTTTTAAATAGGACTTTCTCACTGCTCAACTTGACTGGGTTTTACCTCTGCACTCTTCCAATGCTAAGCATCTCTTTGCTGTTTCATACTATTTGAGACTCTTCACCTTATGTCTGCTTTACTACTGATGAGTAGGATGGTCGGCTGAGACCTCTGATTTGAGCTTGCAAGGTCCTTTCATCTGGGTGACCTGGACAGAATTGCAGCTGTGTGAACTGCTGTATAATAGCCTGCCTGAAAGTTTCACTTCTTTGGCAAGGTCTAAGAACTGTCCCATGCTCCATGGCTCTCCCAAATCCTGAAGTGGTGGGGGCTATTCCCCATGCTGTGGCATATCCAAGCACATACAGGATGCTAGGTAACCCTAGCTGCAGAAGCTGGCAAAGGGGACACACATACCCTGTGCCGAGGGGTTCAGTGAACTTCCCCTCCTTCCCTCTGCACTTTCCTGCTCTCTGCCACCTGCAGGGTGGTTGACATTCATTACGATTCTCACTCTAATGAATTCCTTCCTTACCTATATTCATCCAACCTGGTTGTGAATTCTTTCTTGATTAGCATCATGAGCCACCTCCCAGGTTGAGTTCTAACCAAGGGTGCAGGGACATCTCCCCCAATTGGATTGCCTGGCAACAATTTGTCTTATGTGGAGAGTCATAGTGTCAAACACAGGCAAAGATACTACAAGCCTGTTGTTAAAGCCAGCCTCACAGAATGATGACTTTATAGTTCTCTGGACCAGCATCCATCTGGACAAACCCTGATACTGGTCTGAAAAAGAAGGAAAAGAGGAGGTGAGAAATTAAAACCTGCAAGAGCTTTTCCTTCTTCTGTGCCTTCAGAACTGGGCTTGGATATTGTGAGAGTGTACTCTCCAAGGTTTTCACAGGCCCTGGGTGCATATTGCCATGCCTGTGCCCAGCGGTTGGCTGTCAGGCCAGAAAACCTGGGGCACAAGATGGATAGGCAACAATATCTGATTGATGCTGGGGTTCTTGTTTTGCAGATATTTGAAGAATGAACTTTGTGAATGAGCAAGGTAGGAGATTTACAGAGAAAGTTTTATAAGTCATAGGAGAAAGTTTAGAACTCCTGACAGGTGCAGGAAGGGGCAAGGCTGCTGCAGGGGGTCTCCATGTCTAGGGTTTTATGCTGATCACAGTGGGAGTGAACCTGTGTTGCAGTGCTGCAGTGAACCTATAGGTTCAGCCAGAATACTAATTATGTTTTGATCTATATTGTAAACTAAAAGGCCTATGAGACAATGGTTATCAAGCTGTTCCATATCACTGGGTCCTAGTGGGGGATACACTCTTCCACTGTTTCAACCTCAAGCACCCTGTTCTTTCTCTATATTCCTGAAGACTCAGTAAAGCTTTGTCCTTTTCCAGGGCCTCCACTGTACTCTAACTGGGCAGGAGTTTCTCCCTGCTGCTTCCCTATCTCTTGACCTTCCTACTATCAGGGAAGTTTGTCGTAGTAAACGCTCTCAGTCCCTAAGACAACTTGGTCATCTTTTTCTTCCATTGCCTTGTCATAATCCCACCCCATTATCACCTGCCCTATAACACAGATGAGCAGGACTGTGGTCAGAGGCATCTCATGATAGTGGGAGACTACAAACCTGACTTTTTACAAACACTATCCTTACTAACTGTGGCAATGTTCTTTCTTTACTCCTTTGGCCATCTTTGGGGGTGGCAACTTTAGATCATGGAAGCTACATCATCTGTACCCACACCAAGGATGCCTCTAGGGTTATGGTAAAAATTAGCTCTAAATACTTTACAGTTGACAAGTTGCCTCAGATATTTCTACATAAAGACCTCCTGAGTTGTGCCACATTTGGGATGCGTATAGCCTTGGAGTCCCATGTCTTTGATGGCCAGACAATGGATCTTTGACTTGGAAAACTTGTATTTTGTATATCTAAAAATTAATTTTTAGAGAATTCTGATTCTAAATAAACATCCTATTGGAACCTACCAAATTGGAAAGCTGTACAAAAAGCAGCGTGACTAGCCTTAGGGACTCCCTTAAAAAAAGTGAAACACACACAAAAAAACTGGAAAGAATATATCAGACCAGAGCAAAAGTTAAACTTGATGCTGATTGTAAGTTCCCTCCTACACCTCCCTCCTATACTCCCCAAATCCTGTCCCTGACTCCCCAGAAGTATTTGTTGGCCCTCTGGACCCCTTATTCAAAATTCACACCCAAAATTCTCTCCATACCTACTCAAAAGTTTCATTCCTTAAATATTTTAAAGCTATCATTGGTACATACTCTTCTGAAGGTTTCACAAGAAAAACAATCTGGTTATTACATTCACCCTTATTATTGAGTCTCCCCCCATGCCTCTGGTAATCGTTAGTCCATTCTTGGGTTCTGTGATTCTGCTGCTGTTTTCTTCCTTCAGCTCTTCTTTGTTCTTATGCACCGCAGATGAGTGAAATCATTTGGTACTTGTCTTTCTCCACCTGGCTTATTTCACTGAGCATAATACCCTCTAGCTCCATCCATGTTGTTGCAAAGGGTAGGATCTGTTTTTTTCTTATGACTGAGTAAGATTCCATTGTATATATCTATATACCACATCTTCTTTATCCATTCATTCACTGATGGACATTTAGGTTGCTTCCATATCTTGGCTATTGTAAATAGTGCAGTGATAAACATAGGGGTGCATCTTTCTTTTTCAAACTAGAGGGCTGCATTCTTAGGGTACATTCCTAGAAGTGGAATTCCTGGGTCAAATGGTATTTCTATTTTGAGCTTTTTGAGGAACCTTCATACTGCTTTCCACAATGGTTGAACTAATTTGCATTCCCAGCAGCAGTGTAGGAGGGTTCCCCTTTCTCCACAACATCACCAACATTTGTTCTTGTTTGTCTTTTGGATGGTGACCATCCTTACTGGTGTGAGGTAATATCTCATTGTGGTTTTAAATTGCATTTCTCTGATGACAAGTGATGTGGAGTATCTTTTCATGTGTCTGTTGGCCATTAGAATTTCTTTGGAGAACTGTCTGTTCAGCTCCTTTAGCCATTTTTTTTTAATTATTTTTTATTGAAGGGTAGTTGATGCACAGTATTACATTACATTAGTTTCAAGTGTACAACACAGTGGTAGAACATTTATATACATAATTCTAGGTTCCAGCTATCACCCTACCAAGCTGTTACAATATCTTGACTATATTCTTTATGCTATACATTACTTCCCGGTTACTTATTTATTTTACCATTGGAAGTCTGTCTTTTTTTGTGTGTGTGTGAGGGCATCTCTCATATTTATTGATCAAATGGCTGTTAACGACAATAAAATTCTGTATAGGGGAGTCAATGCTCAATGTACAATCATTAATCCACCCCAAGCCTAATTTTCGTCAGTCTCCAATCTTCTGAGGCATAACAAACAAGTTCTTACATGGAGAACAAATTCTTACACAATGAATAAGTTACATAGTGAACAGTACAAGGGAAGTCATCACAGAAACTTTCGGTTTTGCTCATGCATTATGAACTCTAAACAGTCAGTTCAAATATGAATACTCATTTGGTTTTTTGTTTTTTTTTTAGATAATTATTTTTTATTGAAGGGTAGTTGACACACAGTATTACATTACCTTAGTTTCAGGTGTACAACACAGTGATTCAACATTTATATACATGATAATTCTAACTACCAGCTATCACCATACCAAGTTGTTACAATATTTTGACTATATTCCTTATGCTATACATTACATCCGGGTGCTTATTTATTTTACAATTGGAAGTGTGTACTTTTTCATGGTTGTTGTTGTTAGGGCATCTCTCATATTTATTGAGCAAACGGTTGTTAGCAACAATAAAATTCTGTATAGGGGAGTCAATGCTCAATGCACAATCATTAATCCACCCCAAGCCTAATTTTTGTCAGTCTCCAATCTTCTGAGGCATAACAAACAAGTTCTTACATGGAGAACAAATTCTTACATAGTGAATAAGTTACATGGTGAACAGTACAAGGGCAGTCATCACAGAAGCTTTTGGTTTTGCTCATGCATTATGAACTATAAACAGTCAGTTCAAATATGAATACACATTTGATTTTTATACTTGATTTATATGTGGATACCACATTTCTCTCTTTATTATTTTTAATAAGATGCTGAAGTGGTAGGTAGATACAACATAAAGGTAGAAAATATAGTTTAGTGTTGTAAGAGAGCAAATGTAGATGATCAGGTGTGTGCCTGTAGACTATGTGTTAATCCAGGCTAGACAAGGGCAATAAAACATCCACATATGCAGAAGATTTCTCTCAGAACAGGGGGGTTGAGGTTCTAAGCCTCACCTCTGTTAAACCCCAATTTCTCACCTGATGACCCCCCTGCAACTCTGCCTGTCTTAGGTTGTTCCTCCCTTGAGGAATCTTACCCGTCTCTGGCTAACCATTCATCTTCCGGGGCCATACAGGGAAATGTAAAGTTGGTAAGTGAGAGAGAAGCCTTATTGTTTGAAAAGGTTAGCTTTTTACTTCTTTGCATATTTATGCCCTGTGGCTTCTATGCCCAGCATTTGTCTTGAGGTATCTTTACCACTTGGAGGAGTTATGATACTCGGTAAATTTGATATGAGCCACGAATTCTATTTAAGGGTTGTAATTAGGAAGGAAGAAGAAAAGCTATAGAAGTAGCAGGCGGAAGAAAACATGGGAAGATTGATTATTTCTTTGACATATCCTCTTGTAGAGTAACTTCAGGATACATAGGTTTTAAGCTACTACTTAAATTGCGCACACACATTAACATAATAGGAGTATAGTTACATAACCAAAGCATATCTGTAATTACCAGCCATCTCCAGTGAAACCAAGATAACAAGTTAGGCACCTTAGGCATTTGTGAAAACTTATCTATGATATGGTGGATATTGTCCAACTGAACTTGAACAGTCTGAGAGAAATCAGACAAATTAAAACAACCCATTCCTGGGGACTGTTCACATGCCATATGTTCTCTTAACAGTAAATAGTCTGTAGTTGTAAGACCTTGGAGCACTACAATTTGCACCTCTCCAAATTCTTGGTTGAGTTCCAACAGTATAGATCCAGTCAAATTTGTTGTTTTACTGTATGCACAGGCCAGCTTAGATATCTCCTTCCTCATTCCCATGGCAAGTCCAGGAACTGGTGGGATGAGTGCATCTACTGCTGTAGCAGTGCGTGGATCTTTGTTGGGGATTTTTGATGATCATCTTCTGGCATGAGTCTTCCAGGTAGTGCAGATGTTCGAAGTTCTTTTTCATATCGTATCTTAGTTCATTTTCGGGGTAGCCCAATTAGGCTTTGATCCTCTGTATAAACACAAACAGACCCTGTGTCTACACTTTTATATGCCCTTTATACCCTTGTGTAGAACTCGTTGGAGGTTACCACACAGGAACTGCCTTTTTTTTTTTTTTTTTGCTTTGTTTTTGGTATCACTAATCTACACTTACATGATGAATATTATGTTTACTAGGCTCTCCCCTATACCAGGTCTCCCCTATAAACCCCTTTACAGTCACTGTCCATCAGCATAGCAAAATGTTGTAGAATCATTACTTGCCTTCTCTGTGTTGTATAGACCTCCCTTTTCTCCTACTCCCCATGCATGTTAATCTTATTACCCCCCTACTTCTCTCCCCCTTATCCCTCCCTACCCACCCATCCTCCCTTTCCCTTTGGTACCTGTTAGTCCATTCTTGAGTTCTGTGATTCTGCTGCTGTTTTGTTCCTTCAGTTTTTCCTTTGTTCTTATATTCCTCAGATAAATGAAATCATTTGGTATTTCTCTTTCTCCGCTTGGCTTGTTTCACTGAGCATAATACCCTCCAGCTCCATCCATGTTGCTGCAAATGATTGGATTTGCCCTTTTCTTATGGCTGAGTAGTATTCCATTGTGTATATGTACCACATCTTCTTTATCCATTCATCTATTGATGGACATTTAGGTTGCTTCCAATTCTTGGCTATTGTAAATAGTGCTGCAATAAACATAGGGGTGCATCTGTCTTTCTCAAACTTGATTGCTGCGTTCTTAGGGTAAATTCCTAGGAGTGCAATTCCTGGGTCAAATGGTAAGTCTGTTTTGAGCATTTTGATGTACCTCCATACTGCTTTCCACAATGGTTGAACTAACTTACATTCCCAACAGCAGTGTAGGAGGGTTCCCCTTTCTCCACAGCCTCGCCAACATTTGTTGTTGTTTGTCATTTGGATGGCAGCCATCCTTACTGGTGTGAGGTGATACCTCATTGTAGTTTTAATTTGCATTTCTCTGATAATTAGCGATGTGGAGCATCTTTTCATGTGTCTGTTGGCCATCTGTATTTCTTTTTTGGAGAACTGTCTGTTCAGTTCCTCTGCACATTTTTTAATTGGGTTATTTGTTTTTTGTTTGTTGAGGCATGTGAGCTCCTTATATATTCTGGACGTCAAGCCTTTATCGGATGTGTCATTTTCAAATATATTCTCCCATACTGTAGGGATCCTTCTTGTTCTATTGATGGTGTCTTTTGCTGTACAGAAGCTTTTCAGCTTAATATAGTCCCACTTACTCATTTTTGCTGTTGTTTTCCTTTCCCGGGGAGATATGTCCAAGAAGAGGTCACTCATGTTTATGTCTAAGAGGTTTTCGCCTATGTTTTCTTCCAAGAGTTTAATGGTTTCATGGCTTACAATCAGGTCTTTGATCCATTTTGAGTTTACTTTTGTATATGGGGTTAGACAATGGTCCAGTTTCATTCTCCTACATGTAGCTGTCCAGTTTTGCCAGCACCACCTGTTGAAGAGACTGTCATTTCGCCATTGTATGTCCATGGCTCCTTTATCAAATATTAATTGACCATATATGTCTGGGTTAATGTCTGGATTCTCTAGTCTGTTCCATTGGTCTGTGGCTCTGCTCTTGTGCCAGTACCAAATTTTCTTGATTACTATGGCTTTATAGTAGAGCTTGAATTTGGGGAGTGAGATCCCCCCTACTTATTCTTCTTTTTCAAGGTTGCTTTGGTAATCCGGGTCTTTGGTGATTCCATATGAATTTTTGAATTGTTTGTTCCAGTTCATTGAAGAATGTTGCTGGTAGTTTCATAGGGATTGCATCAAATGTGTATATTGCTTGGGGCACGATGGCCATTTTGACGATATTAATTCTTCCTAGCCACGAGCATGGGATGAGTTTCCATCTGTTAGTGTCCCCTTTAATTTCTCTTAAGAGTGACTTGTAGTTTTTAGAGTATAAGTCTTTCACTTCTTTGGTTAGGTTTATTCCTAGGTATTTTATTTTTTTTGTTGCAATTGTGAATGGAGTTGTTTTCCTGATTTCTCTTTCTCTTTGTTCGTTGTTAGTATATAGGAAAGCCACAGATTTCTGTGAGTTGATTTTGTATCCTGCAACTTTGCTGTATTCCGATATCAATTCTAGTAGTTTTGGGGTGGAGTCTTTAGGGTTTTTTATGTACAGTATCATGTCATCTGCAAATAGTGACAGTTTAACTTCTTCTTTACCAATCTGGATTCCTTGTATTTCTTTATTTTGTCTGATTGCCGTGGCTAGGACCTCCAGTACTATGTTAAATAACAGTGGAGAGAGTGGGCATCCCTGTCTAGTTCCCGATCTCAGAGGAAATGCTTTCACCTTCTCGCTGTGGGTTTATCATAGATGGCCTTTATTACGATGAGGTACTTGCCCTCTATTCCCATTTTGCTGAGAGTTTTTAACATGAATGGATGTTGAACTTTGTCAAATGCTTTTTCAGCATCTATGGAGATGATCATGTGGTATTTGTCTTTCTTTTTGTTGATGTGGTGGATGATGTTGATGGACTTTCGAATGTTGTACCATCCTTGCATCCCTGGGATGAATCCCACTTGGTCATGGTGTATGATCCATTTGATGTATTTTTGAATTCGGTTTGCTAATATTTTGTTGAGTATTTTTTATCTACGTTCATCAGGGATATTGGTCAGTAATTTTCTTTTTTGGTGGGATCTTTGCCTGGTTTTGGTATCAGGGTGATGTTAGCTTCATAGAATGAGTTTGGGAGTATCCCCTCCTATTCTATTTTTTGGAAAACTTTAAGGAGAATGGGTATTATGTCTTCCCTGTATGTCTGATAAAATTCCGAGGTAAATCCATCTGGCCCGGGGGTTTTGTTCTTTGGTAGTTTTTTGATTACCGCTTCAATTTCGTTGCTGGTAATTGGTCTGTTTAGATTTTCTGTTTCTTCCTGGGTCAATCTCGGAAGGTTATATTTTTCTAGGAAGTTGTCCATTTCTCCTAGGTTCCCCAGCTTGTTAGCTTATAGGTTTTCATAGTATTCTCCAATAATTCTTTGCATTTCTGTGGGGTCCGTCGTGATTTTTCCTTTCTCGTTTCTGATACTGTTGATTTGTGTTGACTCTCTTTTCTTCTTAATAAGTCTGGCTAGAGGCTTATTTATTTTGTTAATTTTCTCGAAGAACCAGCTCTTGGTTTCATTGAGTTTTGCTATTGTTTTATTCTTCTCAATTTTATTTATTTCTTCTCTGATCTTTATTATGTCCCTCCTTCTGCTGACCTTAGGTCTCATCTGTTCTTTTTTTTCCAATTTCGATAATTGTAACATTAGACTATTCATTTGGGATTGCTCTTCCTTTTTTAAATATGCTTGGATTGCTATATACTTTCCTCTTAAGCCTGCTTTTGCTGTGTCCCACAGAAGTTGGGGCTTAGTGTTGTTGTTGTCATTTGTTTCCATATATTGCTGGATCTCCATTTTGATTTGGTAATTGATCCATTGATTATTTAGGAGCGTGTTGTAAGCCTCCATGTGTTTGTGATCCTCTTTGCTTTCTTTGTACAGTTTATTTCTAGTTTTATGCCTTTGTGGTCTGAAAAGTTCGTTGGTAGGATTTCAATCTTTTGGAATTTTCTGAGGCTCTTTTTGTGGCCTAGTATGTGGTCTATTCTGGACAATGTTCCATGTGCTCTTGAGAAGAATGTATATCCCGCTGCTTTTGGATGTAGAGTTCTATAGATGTCTATTAGGTCCATCTGCTCTACTGTGTTGTTCAGTGCTTCCGTGTCCTTACTTATTTTCTGCCCAGTGGATCTATCCTTTGGGGTGAGTGGTGTGTTGAAGTCTCCTAGAATGAATGCATTGCAGTCTATATCCCCCTTTAGTTCTGTTAGTATTTGTTTCACATATGCTGATGCTCCTGTGTTAGATGCATATATATTTAGAATGGTTATATCCTCTTTTTTGACTGAGCCCTTTATCATTATGTAGTGTCCTTCTTTATCTCTTGTTACTTTCTTTGTTTTGAAGTCTATTTTGTCTGATATTAGTACTGCAACTCCTGCATTCTTCTCACTGCTGTTGGCTTGAAACATGATTTTCCATCCCTTGACTTTTAGTCTGTACATGTCTTTGGGTTTGAGGTGAGTTTCTTGTAAGCAGCATATAGATGGGTCTTGCTTTTTTATCCATTCTGTTACTCTGTGTCTTTTGATTGGTGCATTCAACCCATTAACATTTAGGGTGACTATTGAAAGATATGTACTTATTGCCATTGCAGGCTTTAAATTCGTGGTTACCAAAGGTTCAAAGTTAGCCTCTTTAGTATCTTACTGCCTAACTTAGCTCGCTTATTGAGCTGTTATATACACTATCTGGAGATTCTTTTCTTCTCTCCCTTCTTGTTCCTCCTCCTCGATTCTTCATATGTTGGGTGTTTTGTGCTGTGCTCTTTCTAGGAGTGCTCCCATCTAGAGCAGTCCCTGTAAGATGTTCTGTAGAGGTGGTTTCTGGGAAGCAAATTCCCTCAGCTTTTGTTTGTCTGGGAATTGTTTAATCCCACCGTCATATTTGAATGATAGTCGTGCTGGATATAGTATCCTTGGTTCTGGGCCCTTCTGTTTCATTGTATTAAATATATCATGCCATTCTCTTCTGGCCTGTAGGATTTCTGTTGAGAAATCTGACGTTAGCCTGATGGGTTTCCCTTTATAGGTGACCTTTTTCTCTCTGGCTGCCTTTAACACTCTTTCCTTGTCCTTGATCTTTGCCATTTTAATTATTATGTGTCTTGGTGTTGCCCTTCTTGGATCCTTTCTGTAGGGGGTTCTGTGTATTTCTGTGGTCTGTTCGATTACTTCCTCCCCACTTTTTGGGGAAGTTTTCAGCAATTATTTCTTCTAAGATACTTTCCATCTCTTTTCCTCTCCCTTCTTCTTCTGGGACCCCTATAATACGGATATTCTTCCTTTTAGATTGGTCACACAGTTCTCTTAATATTGTTTCATTCCTGGAGATCCTTTTGTCTCTCTCTATGTCAGCTTCTATGCGTTCCTGTTCTCTGATTTCAATTCCATCAATGGCCTCTTGCATTCTATCCATTCTGCTTATAAGCCCTTCCAGAGTTTGTTTCATTTCTGCGATCTCCTTTCTGGCATCTGTGATCTCCTTCCGGACTTCATCCCATTTCTCTTGCATATTTCTCTGCATCTCTGTCAGCATGTTTATGATTCTTATTTTGAATTCTTTTTCAGGGAGACTGGTTAGGTCGGTCTCCTTCTCTGGTGTTTTCTCTGTGATCTTTGTCTGCCTGTAGCTTTGCCTTTTCATGGTGATAGGAAGTTTGCAGAGCTGGGACGAGTGACAGCTGTAAGGACTTCCTTTCTTGTTGGTTTATGGCCCTCCTCTCCTGGGAGAACAGCGGCCTCTAGTGGCTTGTGCTGCGCAGCTGCGCGCAGACAGAGTTCCTGCTTCCTGCCCGGCTGCTATGGAGTTAATCTCCGCTGTTGCTGTGGGCGTGGCCTGGCTGGGCAGCTACTCCAAAATGGTGGAGTCGTGTTGGAGCAGGAGCTGCTGGGAGGCTATTTATCTCCGTAAGGGGCCTCCATGCTCCCTGCAGCCCGGGGGTTAGGGTGCCCAGAGATCCTGGATTCCCTACCTCTGGATTAAGTGACCCGCCCTGCCCCTTTAAGACTTCCAAAAAGCACCCGCCAAAACAAAACAACGCCCACCAAAAAAAAAGAAAAAGAAAATTTTTTTTTATTAAAAAAATTAAAAAATAAAAATTAGAAAAAAGGTGGTCGTTCGTTTTTCTTTATTCTCCGGTGCCAGCCTCAGGCCTCTGCTCACCGGTCTTTCTGCCCTGTTTCCCTAGTATTGGGGTCCCTATCCCTTTAAAACTCCCAAAAAGCGCTCGCCAAAACAAAACAGCAAAAAAGCAAAAAAAAAAAAATGGTCGCGTGCTTTTCTTATGCCGTCTGTCGCCCAGCCTCCAGTGCCTGCTCACTGTTCTTGCTGCCCTGTTTTCCAAGTATCGAGCACCCTGCACTCTTGCCCGGATGGCGGGAGCTGGGTGCTCGGCAGCCCTGGGCTCCGTCTCCCTCCCGCTCTGCCTGCTCTTCTCCCGCCGGGAGCTGGGGGGAGGGGCGCTCGGCTCCCGCGGGGCCGGGGCTTGTATCTTACCCCCTTCGCGAGGCGCTGGGTTCTCGCAGGTGCGGATGTGGTCTGGATATTGTCCTGTGTCCTCTGGTCTTTATTCTGGGAAGGGTTGTCTTTGTTATATTTTCATAGATATATGTGGTTTTGGGAGGAGATTTCCGCTGCTCTACTCACGCCGCCATCTTCTGCCCCCTCCTTTAGCCATGTTTTAATTGGATTATTTGCTTTTTCTTTGTAGAGGTGCGTGAGCTCCTTATATATTTTAAATGACAACCCTATATCAGATCTGTCATTTATGAATATATTCTCCCATATTGTAGGGTACTTTTTTGTTCTTTTGATGGTGTCCTTTGCTGTACAGAAGCTTTTCAGCTTGATATAGTCCCACTTGTTCATTTTGCTTTTGTTTCCCTTGCCAGGGAGATACGTTCATGAAGAAGTTGCTCATGTTTATGTCTAAGAGGTTTTCGCCTATGTTTTCTTCCAAGAGTTTAATGGATTCATGACTTACAATCAGGACTTTGATCCATTTTGAATTTACTTTTGTGTATGGGGTTAGACAGTGATCCAGTTTCATTCTCCTACATGTAGCTGTCCAGTTTTGCCAGCACCACCTGTTGAAGAGACTGTCATTTCCCCATTGTATGTCCATGGTTCCTTTATCATACATTAATTGACCATAAATGTTTGGGTTAATATCTGGGGTCTCTATTCTGTTCCACTGGTGTGTGGTTCTGCTCTTGTGCCAGACCAAATTGTTTTGATTACTGTGGCTTTGTAGTAGAGCTTGAAGTTGGGGAGCGAGATCCCCCCCACTTTACTCTTCCTTCTCAGGATTGCTCTGGCTATTCATGGTCTTTGGTGTTTTAATATGAATTTTTGAACTATTTGTTCTAGTTTGTTGAAGAATGTTGTTGGTAATTTGATAGGGATTGCATCCAATATATTGCTTTGGGCAAGATGGCCATTTTGACAATATTAATTCTTCCTAGCCAAGAGCATGGGATGAGTTTCCATTTGTTCGTGTCCTCTTTAATGTCTCTTCAGAGTGTCTTATAGTTTTCAGGGTATAGGTCTTTCAATTCCTTGGTAAGGTTTATTCCTAAATATTTTATTCTTTTTAATGCCACTGTGAATGGAATTGTTTTCCTGATTTCTCTATTAGTTCATTGTTAGTGTATAGGAAAGACACAGATTTCTGTGTGCTAATTTTGATCCTGCAACTTTGCTGTATTCCGATATCAGTTCTAGTAGTTTTGGAGTGGAGTCTTTAGGGTTTTTTATGTACAATATCATGTCATCTGCAAACAGTGACAATTTGACTTCTTCTTTACCAATCTGGATTCCTTGTATTCCTTTGTTTTGTCTAATTGCCATGGCTAGGACCTCCAGTACTATGTTGAGTAACAGTGGGGAGAGTGGGCATCCCTGTCTTGTTCCCGATCTCAGAGGAATAGCTTTCAGCTTTTCACTGTTCAGTATGGTATTGGCTATGGCTTTATCATATACGGCCTTTGTTGACTTGAGGTACCTGCCCTGTATACCCATTTTGCTGAGAGTTTTTATTATGAATGGATGTTGAATTTTGTCGAATGCTTTTTCACCTTCTATGGAGATGATCATGTGGTTTTGTCCTTCTTTTTGTTGATGTAGTGGATGATCTTGATGGATTTTCAGATGTTGTAACATCCTTGCATCCCTGGGATGAATCCAACTTGGTCATGGTGTATGATCCTTTTGATGTATTTTTGAATTCACTTTGTTAATATTTTATTGACCAGTTTTGCAGCTATGTTCACCAGGGATATTGGTCTGTAATTTTCTTTTTGGTGGGGTCTTTGCCTGGTTTTAGTATTAGGGTGATGTTGGCTTCATAGGATGAGTTTCAGAGTATTCCCTCCTCTTCTATTTTTTTGGAAAACTTTAAGGAGAATGGTAATTATATCTTCTCTGTATGTCTGATAAAATTCTGAGCTAAATCCATGTTACCACGGGGTTTTGTTCTTGCGTAGTTTTTTGATACAGCTTCAATTTCTTTGCTGTTAATTGGTTTGTTACGATTTTGTGTTTCTTCCTTGGTCATTCTTGGAAGGTTGTATTTTTCTAGGAAGTTGTCCATTTCCTCTAGGTATTCCAGCTTCTTAGCATATAGGTTTTCATAGTACTCTCTAATAATTCTTTGTATTTCTTTGGGTCCGTTGTGGTGTTTCCTTTCTCATTTCTGATTATGTTGATGTCTGTTGATTCTCTTTTTCTCTTAATAAGTCTGGCTAGAGGCTTACCTATTTTGTTTATTTTCTCAAAGAACCAGCTTTTGGTTTCATTGATATTTTTATTGTTTTACTCTTCTCAATTTTATTTATTTCTGCTCTGATCTTTATTATGTCCCTCCTTCTGCTAACTTTAGGCCTCATTTGTTCCTCTTTTTTCCAATTTTGATAATTGTGACGTTAGACTATTCATTTGGGCTTGTTCTTCCTTCTTTAAATATGCCTTGATTGCTATATGCTTTCCTCTTAAGACTGCTTTCGCTGCATCCCACAGAACTTGGGGCTTTCTGTTGTTATTGTCATTTATTTCCATATATTGCTGGATCTCCATTTTAATTTGGTCATTGATCCATTGACTATTTAGGATCATGTTGTTAAGCCTCCATGTGTTTGTGAGCCGTTTTGCTTTCTTTGTACAATTTATTTCTAGTTTTATACCTTTGTGGTCTGAAAAGTTGGTTGGTAGAATTTCAATGTTTTTTAATTTACTGAGGTTCTTTTTGTGGCCTAGTATGTGATCTATTCTGAAGAATGTTCCATGTACACTTGAGAAGAATGTGTATCCTGTTGCTTTTGGATGTAGAGTTCTGTAGATGTCTATTAGGTCCATCTGCTCTACTGTGTTGTTCAGTGCTTTCGTGTCCTTACTTATTTTCTGCCCAGTGGATCTATCCTTTGGAGTGAATGGTGTATTGAATTCTCCTAAAATGAATGCATTGCATTCTATTTCCTCCTTTAGTTCTGTTAGTATTTGTTTCACATATGCTGGTGCTCCTGTGTTGGGTGCATATATGTTTATAATGGTCATATCCTCTTGTTGGACTGAGCCCTTTATCATTATGTAATGTCCTTCTTTATCTCTTGCTACTTTCTTTGTTTTGAAGTCTACTTTGTCTGATACTAGTACTGCAACACCTGCTTTTTTCTCCCTGTTGTTTGCATGAAATATCTTTTTCCATCCCTTGGCTTTTAGTCTGTGCATGTCTTTGGGTTTAAGGTGAGTCTCTTGTAAGCAGCATATAGATGGGTCTTGTTTTTTTATCCACTCAGTGACTATGTCTTTTGATTGATACATTCAGTCCATTTACATTATTAGGGTCATTATCCATAGATATGTACTTATTGCCATTTCAGGCTTTAGATTCATGGTTACCAAAGGTTCCAGGTTACTTTCCTTACTATTTAAGAGTCTAATTTAACTCACTTAGTATGCTGTTACAAACACAATCTAAAGGTTCTTTTCTATTTCTCCTCCTTTTTCTTCCTCCTTCATTCTTTTTATATTAGGTATCGAATTCTGTACTTTTTGTCTATCCCTTGATTGACTTTGTGGATAGTTAATTTAATTTTGCATTCGCTTAGTAATTAGCTGTTCTACTTTCTTTACTGTGGTTATTATCTCTGGTGACAGCTATTTAACCTTAGGAACACTTCCATCTATAGCAGTCCCTCCAAAATAGGCTGCAGAGATGGTTTGTGTGAAGTAAACTCTCTCAGCTTTTGCTTACCTGGAAATTGTTTAATCCCTCCTTCAAATTGCCAAATAAAGTAATCTTGGTTCCAGGCCCTTCTGCTTCATGGCATTAAATACATAATACTACTCCTTTCTTGCCTGTAAGGTTTCTGCTGAGAAGTCTGATGTTAGCCTGATGGGCTTTCCTTTGTATGTGATCTTATTTCTGCCTCTGGCTGCTTTTAACAGTCTGTCCTTTTCCTTGATCTTTCCCATTTTAATTACTATGTGTCTTACTGTTGTCTTCCTTGGGTCCCTTGTGTTGGGAAATCTGTGGGTCTCCATGGCCTGAGAGACTATCTCCTTCCCACCTCCTCAGAGACACTTTCTATCCCTTTCTCTCTCCCTTCTTCTTCTGGTATCCCTATAATGCAAATATTGTTCAACTTGGATTGGTCACACAGTTCTCTCAATATTTCATTTTTAGAGATCCTTTTTTCTCTCTCTGCCTCAGCTTCTTTGTATTCCTCTTCTCTAGTTTCTATTTCATTTATTGATTGTCTCCTCCACCGTATCCAACCTGCTTTTAATACCCTCCATCGTGCTCTTCAACAATTGGATCTCAGACCTGCATTCATTCCAGAGTTCTTGGATGTCTTTCCGTATCTCCATTAGAATGTTGATGATTTTTATTTTGAACTCCCTTTCAGGAAGAGTCACCAGGTCCATATCATTTAAATCTTCCTCAGGAGTTATATTAATAATTTTACTCTGAACAAGGTTCCTTTGGCGTTTCATGTTTGTATATGGCGCCCTCTAGTGTCCAGAAACTGTAGTCACTGGAGCTACTGAGCCCCTGAAGCAATGTCGGGGGTCGCAGGGGAGCGGTACTGGTGCATGGCAGGAGGAAAGATCTGTTCCCTGCCTCCCGGCTGCTGTGCCTGTCTCCACTGCCTGAGCCAGTGGGCAGGTCACACAGGTATAAGTTTTCATCCCAGAGCAGCCGGATGTGGATCCCTGCTTTCCACAAGTGGCCGGAATCCCAGTCTCCCCAGGAACTCTGTCTGTATTAACTTTCCAACCCGTTAGTCATGCGAGTCTCATGAAAGCACCATGAAATGTAGGTTTGTGCTCCCAGAGCAGATCTCCGGAGCTAGGTATTCAGCAGCTCCAAGCCTTCCACTCCCTCCCTGCTCCATTTCTCTTCCTCCCACTTTTGAGCTGGGGTGGGGGAGGGGCTCGGTCCTGCTGAGCCACAGCTCTGGTCCGTTATTACCCCATTCGGTGAGGTCTGCTCTTTTCTCCAGGTGTATTCAGTCTGACACCATCCTCTTTCCTGTTGCTCTCTCAGGATTACGTGTGCCAATTAAATTTTCTAATTGTATCCAGTTTTAGGAGGAAGCCTCTGTCTCTCCTCTCACGCTACCATCTTTAATCCCCTCAATGTGGTTTTAATTTGCATTTCCTGATAGTGATGTGGAGCATCTTCTCATATGCTTCTTGGCCATCTGAATTTCTTCTTCAGAGAAGTGTCTGTTCAGATCATCCACACATTTTTTAATTGGATTATTTGCTTTTTGGTTCTTGAGGTGTGTGAGTTTTTTTTTATATATATATTTTGTATGTTAACCCCTTGTTGCATACATCATTTACAAATATACTCTCCCATACTGTAGAATGTTTTTTGTTCTACTGATGGTGTCCTTTGTCAAAAGTTTCCTTTTATTTCCAAAACTCCTCTGGTTTCTCTAGGAAATCGCTTAATCACCCAGCTGCCTCCTTTAATTTCTCTTTCCTTATAAGAATTACAAAAAGCCCACCAACCTGACCGCCAGGCTGTATGTCTCCCAATGCAGGATGTACAAGTTCCTTACACAAATGCTGATAGCCAGAAAATAACTTTAGCAGAGGATTTAAAAAGACAGAGTAAGACTTGTTTCACTTTCAGTTGTAACTCCATGTACTTCCCAGAGCTCTGTAATGAGACTAATCTGCTCCAATGCATCCCATGAAATGGCCTTTCCAAATGCATCCTGAATGCTTACCACAGAGAATTGATGTCATCCAGATAGATGCATATCTGTTAGATGCCAAAACTCTTTTACCCTCAGTTTCAGAAAATCCCACCAAATGTAGTGGCACTAGAAAGATTGGTGGCCCAGTAGTAACCCCACTCATAGTGACCTTGATTGGTGTGTAAAGGGTATCCTTCCCACCTATGATTATAACTGCAGTTATATTGCAAGTCAGATGGCCTCTTGGGATATTCATTCATACTGTGGAAGCTAGATTCCCTTCCAGATCCTCCTGCAAGTGACCAGGAAATTGCTCAGTTGGATGCTGATATTCAAGTCTTAATAGGGGCCATCATAGAGGCTCTAACCCCAAATATGAACTGGTCTAAGGGGTTGAAATGTCTACCCAGAAAGAAAACAAGCATCCCAAAGCCTTTGTGAAATGCTTCATGCAGGCTTTCAAGGACACACTGCATTAAACTTAGAGGCCCAAGAGCATCTTTTCCTCCTTTTCTACATTAGTTAGAAATCTCCCTAATGCAAAGAAACAAATCCAAAATACTGTAGGTAGGAGAGCTTCTCAATGTTATTATAGAAGCTGTTATTGAATCTTTGAAAACCACTTACAAGAAAGCAGACAAAAACCAAAATAGAGGAAGAAAAGGAATTATAAACAACAGTCCTTACCTTGAAAATCAGGTTTATAATAAGCAGAAAAATGACACTCTAAATGAATCACAAGCTCATCATCAACCACTGAACCCACACTATTTGTCTGAAGATGTATGTGGATATTGTAAAAGGCCGGGACATTGGAAACACAATTGGTCTGCACTTCAAAGAAAGGAATAATTAAATAACAATTCCCCTAGAACACAGCACACACAGAAAGTCCATTTTACTCCTTCTGTAAGGCAATTCCCCCAAAAGACCACGATTTGGCAGGGTTAGCTGATCCTCAGCTTCAACCCCAAAATCCACCATTAAACTTGACATAAAGGATGAAGAACTGGGTTTCTTCTTCTTTTTTTCTAGTTTTATCAAGAAATGATACATCACTGTATAAGTTTAAGGTGTGCAACATTTTGGTTTGATTTACACATACTGAGAAATGATTACAACAATAGGTTTACCTAACATCAATCTCCCCATACATGTACAGAAAAAAGAAAACTCCCCCTTGTGATGAGAACTCTTAGAACCACTCTCCTAACAAATTTATTATGTATCACAACAGTGTTAATGAAGGTCATCATTCCTACATTACATTCCTACTACTTACTTATCTTATAACTGGAAGTTTGTACCTTTTCACCACACATCTCCAATTACAAGTGAGATCATTGAGTATTTGTCTTCCCAGGTCCTCTTGTACCCTGTTACTGGGAAAGTAAAATGGTACAATTGCTGTAGAAGACAGTATGAGGATTCTGTTTTCATGTTATGTTTTCTAGTCCTGTACTTGGCAGCAACCCAGTGTCATTTGCTGCTAGTGTAACATCCACCCATGTTGTTACAAATGGTAGGATATCTTCACTTTTTGTGACTGAATAATATTCTTGTGTGTGTGTGTTCATATGTGTGTACATTTTTACGCATCCATTAATGGACACATTATCATTTCCATATCTTGTCTATTGTGAATAGTGCTGCCATGAACATGGGAGTGCACCTCTTTTTCAGTTAGTGTTTCCATATCCTCTGTGTTTTTTTCCAAGAAGCGGAACTGCAGAATCATATGGTACTTCTCTTTTTGGTTTCTTCATGGTACTTCTGTTTTATTTCTTGAGGAATCCTCATACAGTGATTGTACCATTTTACCTTCCCAGTAACAGAACACAGGAGGAACTGGACTTCTTAACTGACACCAGTGTGACTTTCCCTACTACCCCTTCAGAGGATTTAGCTCTACCAACCACTTCTAATTCCACTGAAAGTGCAGTCTCTCTGGATAACTTGCTGTGTGGCCCATATTTAGGCCACACTTTAGGCTCTTTTCATGCCACCATGAGTTTATGGTTTCTGACTCCTCGCCAGTAAGTCTTTAATTTATGTAAATTTGATGCCACCATACAGGGTAATAAAAAGGCTATTTTTATGTACCCACCTGGAGGCTGACACAGAAATTCTTCTTTTCCCATATAAGAACCGCCATGGAGGTGGGAGCCAAGATGGCAGCATGAGTAGAGCAGTAGCAATCTCCTCCCAAAACCACATATATTGATGAAAATATAACAAAGACAACTCTTCCTAGAATAAAGACCAGAGGACACAGGACAACATCCAGACCACCTCCACACCTGAGAGAACCCAGTGCCCTGTAAAGGGGGTAAGATACAAGCCCCGGCCCCGCAGGACTCGAGTGCCCCTGCTCCCAGCACCCAGCGGGAGAAGAGTAGGCAGAGCGGGAGGGAGACGGAGGCCAGGACTGCTGAACATCCAGCCCCAGCCATCCAGGACAGAGTGCAGACACAGTGCGTGCACGGGGAACCCTGGATAATAGGGAAACAGGTCAGCAAGAAGAGAGAGCGGATACCGGAGACCTGGCACCGGAGGACGTAAGAAACACGAGTGGCCATTTTTCTTTCTTTTTTTTTTGTTTTCCTTTGGAGAGTGATTTTGGAAGTCTTAAAAGGATAGTGAACACAATACTAGGGAAACAAGGAAGCAAGACCGGTGAGTAGATGCCTGAGGCTGGCGCCAGAGAATAAAGAAAAACGAGCAGTTATATTTTTTTTAATTAAAAATTATTCTTTTTTGTCGTCATTATTTTGTTTTGGCGGATGCTTTGTGGAAGTCTTAAACTGGCAGGGTGGGACACTTAATCCAGAGGTAGGGAATCCGGGATCTCTGGGCACCCTAACCCCTGGGCTGCAGGGAGCAGGGAGGCCCCTTACGGAGATAAATAGCCTCCCAGCCGCTCCTGCTCCAACGCGACTCCACCATTTTGGAGTAGCTGCCCGAGCCAGGCCACGCCCACAGCAACAACGGAGATTAACTCCATAGCAGCCGGGCAGGAAGCAGAAACCCTGTCTGCGCGCAGCTGCGCAGCACAAGCCACTAGAGGCCGCTGTTCTCCCAGGAGAGGAGGGCCACAAACCAACAAGAAGGAAGTCCTTCCAGCCGTCACTCGTCTCAGCTCTGCAGACTATTCCTATCACCATGAAAAGGCAAAGCTACAGGCAGACAAAGATCACAGAGACAACACCAGAGAAGGAGAAAGACCTAAACAGTCTTCCTGACAAGGAATTCAAAATAAGAATCATAAACATGCTGACAGAGATGCAGATTAATATGCAAGAGATACGGCATGAAGTCAGGAGGGGGATCACAGCTGCCAGAAAGGAGATCGCAGAAATGAAACAAACTCTGGAAGGGTTTATAAGCAGAATGGATAGAATGCAAGAGGCCACTGATGGAATTGAAACCAGAGAACAGGAACGCATAGAAGCTGACATAGAGAGAGAGAAAAGGATCTACAGGAATGAAACAATGTTAAGAAAACTGTGTGACCAATCCAAAAGGAACAATATCTGTATTATAGGGGTCCCAGAAGAAGAAGAGAGAGGAAAAGGGATGGAAAGTATCTTGGAAGAAATAATTGCTGAAAATTTCCCCAAACTGGGGGAGGAAATAATCAAACAGACCACAGAAATACACAGAACCCCCAAGAGAAAGGATCCAAGGAGGACAATACCAAGACACATAATAATTAAAATGGCAAAGATCAAGGACAAAGAAAGAGTTTTAAAGGCAGCTAGAGAGAAAAAGGTCACCTATAAAGGAAACACATCAGGCTAACATCAGACTTCTCGACAGAAACCCTACAGGCCAGAAGAGAATGGCATAATATATTAAATGCAATGAAACAGAAGGGCCTTGAACAAAGGATACTGTATCCAGCACGACTATCATTCAAATATGATGGTGGGATTAAACAATTCACACACTAACAAAAGCTGAGGGAATTTGCTTCCCACAAACTACCTCTACAGGACATCTTACAGGGACTGCTCTAGATGGGAGCACTCCTAGAAAGAGCACAGCACAAAACACCCAACATATGAAGATTCGAGGAGGAGGATTAAGAAGGGAGAGAAGAAAAGAATCTCCAGACAGTGTATATAACAGCTCAATAAGCGAGCTAAGTTAGGCAGTAAGATACTAAAGAGGCTAACTTTGAACCTTTGGTAACCACGAATTTAAAGCCTGCAATGGCAATAAGTACATACCTTTCAATAATCACCCTAAATATTAATGGACTGAATACACCAATCAAAAGACACAGAGTAATAGAATGGATAAAAAACAAGACCCATCTATATGCTGCTTACAGGAAACTCACCTCAAACCCAAAGATATATACAGACTAAAAGTCAAGGGGTGGAAAAACATATTTCAGGCAAACAATAGTGAGAATGAAGCCGGCAGGGTTTGCAGTACTAATATCAGACAAAATAAACTTCAAAACAAAGAAAGTAACAAGAGATAAAGAAGGACACTACATAAAGGGCTCAGTCCAACAAGAGGATATAACCATTCTAAATATATATGCACCCAACACAGGAGCACCAGCATATGTGAAACAAATACTAACAGAACTAAAGGGGGAAATGGACGGCAAAGCATTCATTCAAGGAGACTTCAACACACCACTCACCCCAAACGAAAGATCCACCGGGCAGAAATTAATTAAGGACATGGAAGCACTGAACAACACAATAGAGCAGATGGACCTGATAGACATCTATAGAACTCGACATTAAAAAGCAACAGAATATACATTCTTCTCAAGTGCACATGGAACATTCTCCAGAATAGACCACATACTAGGCCACAAGAAGAGCCTCAGTCAATTCAAAAAGATTGAAATCCTACCAACCAACTTTTCAGACCACATAAGCATAAAACTAGAAATAAACTGTACAAAGAAAGCAAAAATGCTCAAACACATGGAGGCTTAACAACACGCTCCTAAATAATCAATGGATCAATGACCAAATCAAAATGGAGATCCAGCAATATATGGAAACAAATGACAACAACACTAAGCCTCACTTCTATTGGGACACAGCAAAAGCAGTCTTAAGAGGAAAGTATATAGCAATCCAAGCATATTTAAAAAAGGAAGAGCAATCCCAAATGAATGGTCTAATGTCACAATTATCAAAATTGGAAAAAGAAGAACAGATGAGGCCTAAGGTCAGCAGAAGGATGGACATAATAAAGATCAGAGAAGAAATGAATAAAATTTAGAAAAATAAAACAATAGCAAAAATCAATGAAACCAAGAGCTGGTTCTTAGAGAAAATAAACAAAATAGATAAGCCTCAAGCCAGACGTATTAAGAGGAAAAGAGAGTCAACACAAATCAACAGTATCAGAAACGAGAAAGGAAAAATCACGACAGACCCCACGGAAATGCAAAGAATTATTAGAGAACACTATGAAAACCTATATGCTAACATGCTGCAGAACTTAGGAGAAATGGACAACTTCCTAGAAAAATACAACTTTCCAAGAGTGACCCAGAAAGAAACAGAAAATTTAAACCGACCAATTACCAGCAACGAAATTGAAGTGTTAATCAAAAAAATACCAAAGAACAAAACACCCGGGCCAGATGGATTTACCTTGGAATTTTATCAGACATACAAGGAAGACATAATACCCATTCTCCTTAAGTTTTCCAAAAAACAGAGGAGGAGGGGATACTCCGAAACTCATTCTATGAAGCTAACACCACCCTAATACCAAAACCAGGCAAAGACACCACCAAAAAAGAAAACAACAGACCAATATCCCTGATGAACGTAGATGCAAAAATACTCAAGAAAATATTAGCAAACCGATTTCAAAAATACAGCAAAAGGATCATACACCATGACCAAGTGGGATTCATTCCAGGGATGCAAGGATGGCACAACATTCGAAAAGTCCATCAACATCATCCACCACATCAACAAAAAGAAAGACAAAAACCACATGATCATCTCCATAGATGCTGAAAAAGCATTGGACAAAGTTCAACATCCACTCATGATAAAAACTCTCAGCAAAAGGGGAATAGAGAGCAAGTACCTCAACATAATAAAGGCCATTAATGATAAACCCACAGCCAACATTATATTAAACAGTGAGAAGCTGAAAGCATTTCCTCTGAGATCGGGAATAAGACAGGGATGCCCACTCACCCCACTGTTATTTAACATAGTACTGAAGGTCCTAGTCACGGCAATCAGACAAAACAAAAACATACAAGGAATCCAGATTGGTAAAGAAGAAGTCAAATTGTCACTATTTGCAGATGACATGATACTGTACATAAAAAACCCTAAAGACTCCACCCCAAAACTACTAGAACTGATATCGGAATACAGCAAAGTTGCAGGATACAAAATCAACACACAGAAATCTGAGGCTTTCCTATACACTAACAATGAACCAATAGAAAGAGAAATCAGGAAAACAACTCCATTCACAATTGCATCAAAAAAAATAAAAATAAAATAAGAGGGGCGGAAGATGGCGGCGTGAGTAGAGCAGCGGAAATCTCCTCCCAAAACAACATATATCTATGAAAATATAACAAAGACAACCCTTCCTAGAATAAAGACCAGAGGACACAGGACAATATCCAGACCACATCCACACCTGAGAGAACCCAGCGCCTCGCGAATGGGGTAAGATACAAGCCCCGGCCCCGCGGGAGCCGAGCGCCCCTCCCCCCAGCTCCCGGCGGGAGAGGAGCGGGCAGAGCGGGAGGGAGACGGAGCCCAGGGCTGCCGAACACCCAGCCCCAGCCATCCGGGCCAGAGTGCAGGACCCTCGATACTGGGAAAACAGGGCAGCAAGAACAGTGAGCAGGCACTGGAGTCTGGGCGACAGAGGACATAAGAAAAGCGCGGGACCATTTTTTTTTTTTTTGCTTTTTTGCTGCTTTGTTTTGGCGAGCGCTTTTTGGAAGTCTTAAAGGGACAGGGACACCAATATTAGGGAAACAGGGCAGAAAGACCGGTGAGCAGAGGCCTGAGGCTGGCACCGGAGGATAAAGAAAAACGAATGACTACCTTTTTTTTTTAATCAAAAAAATTTTTTTCTTGTTTTTTTTTGTGGTCGTTGTTTTGTTTTGGCGGGTGCTTTTTGGAAGTCTTAAAGGGGCAGGGCGGGCCACTTAATCCAGAGGTAGGGAATCCGGGATCTCTGGGCACCCTAACCCCTGTGCTGCAGGGAGCAGGGAGGCCCCTTACGGAGATAAATAGCCTCCCAGCAGCTGCTGCTCCAACGCGACTCCACCATTTTGGAGTAGCTGCCCGAGCCAGGCCACGCCCACAGCAACAGCGGAGATTAACTCCATAGCAGCTGGGCAGGAAGCAGAAACCCTGTCTGCGCGCAGCTGTGCAGCACAAGCCACTAGAGGCCGCTGTTCTCCCAGGAGAGGAGGGCGACAAACCAACAAGAAAGGAAGTCATTCCAGCCGTCACTCGTCCCAGTTCTGCAGACTATTCCTATCACCATGAAAAGGCAAAGCAACAGGCAGACAAAGATCACAGAGACAACACCAGAAAAGGAGACAGACCTAACCAGTCTCCCTGACAAAGAATTCAAAATAAGAATCATAAACATGCTGACAGAGATGCAGAGAAACACGCAAGAAAAATGGGATGAAGTCCGGAAAGAGATCACAGATGCCAGAAAGGAGATCGCAGAAATGAAACAAACTCTGGAAGGGTTTATAAGCAGAATGGATAGAATGCAAGAGGCCATTGATGGAATTGAAATCAGAGAACAGGAACGCATAGAAGCTGACATAGAGAGAGACAAAAGGATCTCCAGGAATGAAACAATATTAAGAGAACTGTGTGACCAATCTAAAAGGAGCAATATCCGTATTATAGGGGTCCCAGAAGAAGAAGAGAGAGGAAAAGAGATGGAAAGTATCTTAGAAGAAATAATTGCTGAAAACTTCCCCACACTGGGGGAGGAAGTAATCCAACAGACCACGGAAATACACAGAACCCCCAACAGAAAGGATCCAAGAAGGGCAACACCAAGACACATAATAATTAAAATGGCAAAGATCAAGGACAAGGAAAGAGTGTTAAAGGCAGCTAGAGAGAAAAAGGTCACCTATAAAGGGAAACCCATCAGGCTAACGTCAGATTTCTCAACAGAAACCCTACAGGCCAGAAGAGAATGGCATGATATATTTAATACAATGAAACAGAAAGAAGGGCCTTGAACCAAGGATACTGTATCCAGCACGACTATCATTCAAATATGACGGTGGGATTAAACAATTCCCAGACAAACAAAAGCTGAGGGAATTTGCTTTCCACAAACCACCTCTACAGGACATCTTAGAGGGACTGCTCTAGATGGGAGCACTCCTAGAAGGAGCACAGCACAAAACACCCAACATATGAAGAATCGAGGAGGAGGAACAAGAAGGGAGAGAAGAAAAGAATCTCCAGACAGTGTATATAACAGCTCAATAAACGAGCTAAGTTAGGCAGTAAGATACTAAAGAGGCTAACCTTGAACATTTGGTAACCACGAATTTAAAGCCTGCAATGGCAATAAGTACATATCTTTCAATAGTCACCCTAAATGTTAATGGGTTGAATGCACCAATCAAAAGACACAGAGTAACAGAATGGATAAAAAAGCAAGACCCATCTATATGCTGCTTACAAGAAACTCACCTCAAACCCAAAGACATGTACAGACTAAAAGTCAAGGGATGGAAAAACATATTTCAAGCAAACAACAGTGAGAAGAAAGCAGGGGTTGCAGTACTAATATCAGACAAAATAGACTTCAAAACAAAGAAAGTAACAAGAGATAAAGAAGGACACTACATAATGATAAAGGGCTCAGTCAAACAAGAGGATATAACCATTCTAAATATATATGCACCCAACACAGGAGCACCAGCATATGTGAAACAAATACTAACAGAACTAAAGGGGGATATAGACTGCAATACATTCATTCTAGGAGACTTCAACACACCACTCGCCCCAAAGGATAGATACACTGGGCAGAAAATAAGTAAGGACACGGAAGCACTGAACAACACAGTAGAGCAGATGGACCTAATAGACATCTATAGAACTCTACATCCAAAAGCAGCGGGATATACATTCTTCTCAAGTGCACATGGAACATTCTCCAGAATAGACCACATACTAGGCCACAAAAAGAGCCTCAGAAAATTCCAAAAGATTGAAATCCTACCAACCAACTTTTCAGACCACAAAGGCATAAAACTAGAAATAAACTGTACAAAGAAAGCAAAGAGGCTCACGAACACATGGAGGCTTAACAACACGCTCCTAAATAATCAATGGATCAATGACCAAATCAAAATGGAGATCCAGCAATATATGGAAACAAATGACAACAACAACACTAAGCCCCAACTTCTGTGGGACACAGCAAAAGCAGTCTTAAGAGGAAAGTATATAGCAATCCAAGCATATTTAAAAAAGGAAGAGCAATCATAAATGAATGGTCTAATGTCACAATTATCTAAATTGGAAAAAGAAGAACAGATGAGGCCTAAGGTCAGCAGAAGGAGGGACATAATAAAGATCAGAGAAGAAATAAATAAAATTGAGAAGAATAAAACAATAGCAAAAATCAATGAAACCAAGAGCTGGTTCTTCGAGAAAATAAACAAAATAGATAAGCCTCTAGCCAGACTTATTAAGAAGAAAAGAGAGTCAACACAAATCAACAGTATCAGAAACGAGAAAGGAAAAATCACGACGGACCCCACTGAAATGCAAAGAATTATTGGAGAATACTATGAAAACCTATATGCTAACAAGCTGGGAAACCTAGGAGAAATGGACAACTTCCTAGAAAAATATAACCTTCCAAGATTGACCCAGGAAGAAACAGAAAATCTAAACAGACCAATTACCAGCAACGAAATCGAAGCGGTAATCAAAAAACTACCAAAGAACAAAACCCCCGGGCCAGATGGATTTACCTCGGAATTTGATCAGACATACAGGGAAGACATAATACCCATTCTCCTTAAAGTTTTCCAAAAAATAGAGGAGGAGGGGATACTCCCAAACTCATTCTATGAAGCTAACATCACCCTAATACCAAAACCAGGCAAAGACCCCACCAAAAAAGAAAACTACAGACCAATATCCCTGATGAACGTAGATGCAAAAATACTCAACAAAATATTAGCAAACCGAACTCAAAAATACATCAAAAGGATCACACACCATGACCAAGTGGGATTCATTCCAGGGATGCAAGGATGGTACAACATTCGAAAGTCCATCAACATCATCCACCACATCAACAAAAAGAAAGACAAAAACCACATGATCATCTCCATAGATGCTGAAAAAGCATTTGACAAAGTTCAACATCCATTCATGTTAAAAACTCTCAGCAAAATGGGAATAGAGGGCAAGTACCTCAACATAATAAAGGCCATCTATGATAAAACCACAGCCAACATTATATTGAACAGCGAGAAGCTGAAAGCATTTCCTCTGAGATCGGGAACTAGACAGGGATGCCCACTCTCTCCACTGTTATTTAACATAGTACTGGAGGTCCTAGCCACGGCAATCAGACAAAATAAAGAAATACAAGGAATCCAGATTGGTAAAGAAGAAGTTAAACTGTCACTATTTGCAGATGACATGATACTGTACATAAAAAACCCTAAAGACTCCACCCCAAAACTACTAGAACTGATATCGGAATACAGCAAAGTTGCAGGATACAAAATCAACACACAGAAATCTGTGGCTTTCCTATATACTAACAATGAACCAACAGAGAGAGAAATCAGGAAAACAAATGCATTCACAATTACATCAAAAAAAATAAAATACCTAGGAATAAACCTAACCAAAGAAGTGAAAGACTTATACTCTGAAAACTACAAGTCACTCTTAAGAGAAATTAAAGGGGACACTAACAGATGGAAACTCATCCCATGCTCGTGGCTAGGAAGAATTAATATCATTAAAATGGCCATCCTGCCCAAAGCAATATACAGATTTGATGCAATCCCTATGAAACTACCAGCAACATTCTTCAATGAACTGGAACAAATAATTCAAAAATTCATATGGAAACACCAAAGACCCCGAATAGCCAAAGCAATCCTGAGAAAGAAGAATAAAGTAGGGGGGATCTCACTCCCCAACTTCAAGCTCTACTATAAAGCCATAGTAATCAAGACAATTTGGTACTGGCACAAGAGCAGAGCCACAGACCAATGGAACAGACTAGAGAATCCAGACATTAACCCAGACATATATGGTCAATTAATATTTGATAAAGGAGCCATGGACATACAATGGCGAAATGACAGTCTCTTCAACAGGTGGTGCTGGCAAAACTGGACAGCTACATGTAGGAGAATGAAACTGGACCATTGTCTAACCCCATATACAAAAGTAAACTCAAAATGGATCAAAGACCTGAATGTAAGCCATGAAACCATTAAACTCTTGGAAGAAAACATAGGCGAAAACCTCTTAGACATAAACATGAGTGACCTCTTCTTGAACATATCTCCCCGGGCAAGGAAAACAACAGCAAAAATGAGTAAGTGGGACTATATTAAGCTGAAAAGCTTCTGTACAGCAAAAGACACCATCAATAGAACAAGAAGGATCCCTACAGTATGGGAGAATATATTTGAAAATGACACATCCGATAAAGGCTTGACGTCCAGAATATATAAGGAGCTCTCACGCCTCAACAAACAAAAAACAAATAACCCAATTAAAAAATGGGCAGAGGCCAGGAAGATGACTGGTTAGCCAGAGACGGGTAAGATTCCTCAAGAGAGGAACAACCTAAGACAGGCACAGTCGCAGGGGGGCCATCAGGTGAGAAATTCGGGATCAACAGAGGTGAGTCTTAAAACCTCACCCCCCCTGTTCTGAGAGAAATCTTCTGCATACGTGGATGTTTTATTGCCCTTGTCTAGCTTGGATTAACACATAGTCTACAGGCACACACCTGATCATCTACATTTGCTCTCTTACAACACTAAACCATGTTTTCTACCTTTATGTTGTATCTACCTACCACTTCAGCATTTTCTTAAAAATAATAATAATAAAGAGAGAAATATTGTGTTCACATATAAATCAAGTATAAAAACCAAATGAGTATTCATATTTGAACTGACTGTTTATGGTTCATAATGCATGAGCAAAACCAAAAGTTTCTGTGATGACTGCCCTTGTACTGTTCACTATGTAACTTATTCATTAGGTAAGAATTTGTTCTCCATGTAAGAACTTGTTTGTTATGCCTCAGAAGATTGGAGACTGATGAAAATTAGGCTTGGGGTGGATTAATGATTGTGCATTGAGCATTGACTCCCCTATACAGAATTTTATTGTTGTTAACAACCATTTGATCAATAAATATGAGAGATGCCCTCACAAAAAATAAATAAATAAATAAATAAATAAATAAATAAATAAATAAAAAAAAATAAATAAAAAAGGACAGACTTCCAATGTTAAAATAAATAAGTAACCGGGATGTAACGTATAGCATAAGGAATATAGTCAAGATATTGTAACAGCTTGGTAGGGTGATAGCTGGAAACTAGAATTATGTATATAAATGTTTTATCACTGTGTTGTACACTTGAAACTAATGTAATGTAATACTGTGCATCAACTACCCTTCAATAAAATATAATTATTAAAAAAAAATAATAATAATAATAATAAAGAGAGAAATGTGGTGTACACATATAAATCAAGTATAAAAGTCAAATGAGTATTCATATTTGAACTGACTGTTTATAGTTCATAATGCATGAGCAAAACCAAAGGTTTCTGTGATGGCTGCGCTTGTACTGTTCACCATGTAAGAATTTATTCATTATGTAAGAATTTGTTCTCCATGTAAGAACTTGTTTGTTATGCCTCAGAAGATTGGAGACTGACAAAAATTAGGCTTTGGTTTAATTAATGATTGTGCATTGAGCATTGTCTCCCCTATACAGAATTTTATTGTTGTTAACAACCATTTCATAAATAAATATGAGAGATGCCCTCACAAAAAAAAAAAAGTATACACTTCCAATGATAAAATAATAATAACCGGATGTAATGAATATAGTCAAGATATTGTAACAGCTTGGTATGGTGATAGCTGGTACCAGGAATTGTCATGTATATAAATGTTGAATCACTATGTTGTACACCTGAAACTAATGTAATGTAATACCGTGTGTCAACTACCCTTCAATAAAAAAATAATTATCAAAAAAAAAAAAAAGTGGGCAGAGGAACTGAACAGACTGGTATCCAAAACAGAAATACAGATGGCCAACAGACATATGAAAAGATGATCCACATCGCTAATTATCAGAGAAACGCAAATTAAAAGTACAATGAGGTAACACTTCACACCAGTAAGGATGGCTGCCATCCAAAAGACAGAGAACAACAAATGTTGGCGAGGCTGTGGAGAAAGGGGAACCCTCCTACACTGCTGGTGGGAATGTAAGTTAGTTCAAACATTGTGGAAAGCAGTATGGAGGTACATCAAAATTCTCAAAACAGACCTACCATTTGACCCAGGAATTCCACTCCTAAGAATTTACCATAACAATGCAGCAAGCAAGTATGAGAAAGATCAGTGCCCCCCTATGTTTATCGCAGCACTATTTACAATAGCCAAGAATTGGAAGCAACCTAAATGTCCATCAATAGATGAATGGATAAAGAAGATGTGGTACATATACACAATGGAATACTACTCAGCCATAAGAAAAGGGCAAATCCAATCATTTGCAGCAACATGGATGGAGCTGGAGGGTATTATGCTCAGTGAAATAAGCCAAGTGGAGAAAAAGAAATACCAAATGATTTCACTCATTTGTGGAATATAAGAACAAAGGAAAAACTGAAGGAACAAAACAGCAGCAGAATCACAGAACTCAAGAATGAACTAACAGTTACCAAAGGGAAAGGGACTGGGGAGGATGGGTGGGTAGGGAGGGATAAGGGGGGGAGAAGTAGGGGGGTATTAAGATTAGCATGCATGGGGGGGAGGAGAAAAGGGAGGGCTGTACAACACAGAGAAGGCAAGTAGGGATTCTACAACATTTTGCTATGCTGATGGACAGTGACTATAAAGGGTTTTATGGGGGGACATGGTATAGGGGAGAGCCTAGTAAACATAATATTCATCATGTAAGTGTAGATTAGTGATACCAAAAAAAAAAAAAAGGCAGTTCCTGTGTGGTAACCTCCAACGATTTCTACACAATTGTATAAAGTGCATATAAAAGTGTAGGCAAAGTGTCTGTTTGTGTTTATACAGAGGATCAAAGCCTAATTGGGCTACCCCGAAAATGAACTAAGATACGATATGAAAAAGAACTTCCAACATCAGCACTCTCTGGAAGACTCATGCCAGAAGATGATCATCAAAAAGCCCCAACAAAGATCCACACACTGCTACAGCTGTAGATGCACTCATCCCACCAGCTCCTGGACTTGCCATGGGAATGAGGAAGGAGATATCTAAGCTGGCCTGTGCATACAGTAAAACAACAAATTTGACTGGATCTATACTGTTGGAACTCAATCAAAAATTAGTAGAAGTGCAAATTGTAATGCTCCAAAATCTTACAACTACAGACTATTTACTGTTAAAAGAACATAATGAATGTGAACATTCCCCAGGAAAGGGTTGTTTTAATTTGTCTGATTTCTCTCAGACTGTTCAAGTTCAGTTGGACAATATCCACCATATCATAGATAAGTTTTCACAAATGCCTAAGGTGCCTAACTGGTTTTCTTGGTTTCACTGGAGATGGCTGGTAATTACAGATATGCTTTGGTTATGTAACTATACTCCTATTATGTTAATGTGTGTGCACAATTTAAGTAGTAGCTTAAAACCTACACATGCTGAAGTTACTCTACAAGAAGTAGGTCAAAGAAATAATCAATCTTCCCATGTTTTCTTCCGCCTGCTACTTCTATAGCTTTTCTTCTTCCTTCCTAATTACAACCCTTAAATAGAATTCATGCCTCATATCAAATTTACCGAGTATCATAATTCTTCCAAGTGGTAAAGATACCTCAAGACAAATGCTGGGCATAGAAGCTACAGGGCATAAGTATGCAAATAAATAAAAAGCTAACCTTTTCAAACAATAAGGCCTCTCTCTCACTTACCAACTTCACATTTCACTGTATGGCCCCGGAAGATGACCGGTTAGCCAGAGACGGGTAAGATTCCTCAAGGGTGGAACAACCTAAGACAGGCACAGTCACAGGGGGGCCATCAGGTGAGAAATTGGGGATCAACAGAGGTGAGGCTTAGAACCTCACCCCCCACCCCGTTCTGAGAGAAATCTTCTGCATACGTGGATGTTTTATTGCCCTCGTCTAGCTTGGATTAACACGTAGTCTACAGGCACACACCTGATCATCTACATTTGCTCTCTTACAACACTTAACTATGTTTTCTACCTTTATCTTGTATCTACCTACCACTTCAGCATTTTATTAAAAATAATAATAATAAAGAGAGATATGTGGTATCCACATATAAATCAAGTATAAAAATCAAATGTGTATTCATATTTGAAGTGTTTATAGTTCATAATGCATGAGCAAAACCAAAAGTTTCTGTGATGACTGCCCTTGTACTGTTCACCATGTAACTTACTCACTATGTAAGAATTTGTTCTCCATGTAAAAACTTGTTCGTTATGCTTCAGAAGATTGGAGACTGATGAAAATTAGGCTTGGGGTGGATTAATGATTGTGCATTGAGCATTGACCCCCCCTATACAGAATTTTATTGTTGTTAACAACCATTTGATCAATAACTATGAGAGATGCACTCACAGGAACAACACCAAAAAAGTACACACTTCCAATTGTAAAATAAGTAACCGGGATGTAATGTATAGCATAAGGAATATTGTCAAAATATTGTAACAACTAGGTATGGTGTTAGCTGGTACCTAGAATTATCATGTATATAAATGTTGAATCACTGTGTTGTACACCTGAAACTAATGTAATGTAATACTGTGTGTCAACTACCCTTCAATAAAAAAAGAACCGCCATGATTTAAAGTCCTCTGAGGAGTACTCAACCCGAAAAGACATCCCAATTAGCCTTTGGTCCTCACATGCAAATGAGACTGTGTTGCTGCTAAGTGGAAAACCAGTATACATAACATGAAAAAGAAGCATACCTTTCTCATAGGTGACCCAAAAGCCTCTATCCAGAGATGCAGAGTAAGGAACAGACCCCTATAACAGACCTCTTTTTTCAGTAGGGTGTTCCTACATTTACCTCACATGGAATACCCAAATCATGCCTGTAAAAAAAGAAGGGGATTTGATTATAAATGGAACCAATACTATTAATTTGTCCAAGATCCAACAGCCATAATCTTTTTTGTAATTCCTTACCACTCCATGGACCCTAATCTAGATGCCATTCTTACATCAGTTTCTGATGATATAGCCTGATTCATAGTGATTGACTGCTCAGCTTTCTTTTTAATCCATTGTACCCTGGCTCACAGTTTCTCTCTGCAATTTATGTTACAGGAAAATAATTAACATGGCCTAGTCCCTCCAGGTGTTATGGGTCCCTCTCAATATTTTCCCAAGTCCTTAAAGCTGGCCCAAGTTCTGTGGCCTTTACTCAAAGCTCCACTCTTGTTCAGTATGTTGATGACCTCCTTCCTCTTTCACCAAACTAAGCAGGGGCCTCTTACAGACTCTCTTAGTCTCCTGAAAGCACTACCTGAATGGAGCCATAAAGCCTCTGAACTGAACTGCAGTGAATACAAATGACTGTTACCTACTTATAACACTCAAACACTCACCCCTAAATTCTTTGGGTCAATTCTACCTTCCCTTTCCCAAAGGAAAAAGAACCAGCTATGCAAATTTCTAGAGGCATCTGCCAGTGTATTCCTAATTTCACTGCCCTTGCTAAACCTCATAGGCCCTCAGTCCAGATGCAACCTCAGAGCCTACATTCTGACCCTTGGAGGCACTGGCCCCATTTTAAGCCTTAAAGTTTAGTATTCTATGGTGAGCTTTGCCACCTAGATAAGTCCTATAGCACATTTCCCATGTCAGTCAGTCCTATGTCAGCAGGAATGCCACCATGCCTGATTGCCAGGCCATAGCTGCCTCCTTACATGACAAAGGAAGAACTACCATGTAGGCTCCCTTATTCTGCTCTGATCTACCATGCTGTGTCTGATCCCCTACAAGTCTATAAGACAGCACCTGTTCATACAGTGGCACAACACCTATGAACAGGTCATAGTGACCAATCTCTCCTTCATCTTACTTGTTTAAATAGTTTAAATCTAGCTGCTTCACCACTCTACCTGATGATGAACTCCACTCCACTCCACTCCATGCCACACAACAATAGAAATGCTCTCAAAGTGGAAGGAGAACCACATAGATATCCCCTTAGGCAACCCAGACTTACTTTTATTCTATGATGGTTCCTGTAAACAAAACCTCCAGGAAACATAACAGATTATGCCATAGTTTTCCCTACAGGAAACGCTGAAGACATGCTCTTTGTCCACTGGGAAGTCATCCCAGCCCACAATCAGGAGGGCACAGCTCTTACTATGGCTTGCACATTCGCAAAAATCAAAAACAAAAAATGGCTGCTATTTACTCCAACTCCAGATATGCCCTTGGAATCTGTTCTGCAGTTAGCACAATCTGGAAATCTCGCGAATTCTCAACCTCTGGGTATTCCTGTCACCAATTGGCAAGTAACTCCTTCCCTATTACAGGATATTCATCTTCCTACTGAATATGCTGTTGTTCTCTGTCCAGCTCATACCAGGAAAACTGACTCTTTTTGGAAACAACACTGCTGATAAGACTGCTAAATATACAGCTTAACTATGGATGCCTGCCTCCACCCCACTCAATCTCCTACTCAGTTTATAAACCTGCCTTTATTGCCAATGGATCACATTGACAATAAGGCAAATGTCCCACAGTCTGAAAGACACAAGTGGATACAAAACTGTACCAAACAGTTTTAACATGGATTATGCATTGGATCAGGAGAACTTCCCACAGCCTCCTGACTTGGACATTTTTGCTTGCCCATATCCCTGTCACATGGGACACATGCACACAGGAGATAAGTAAGAAACTAAAAGACAACTGGTTGTGTCCTTACATCCAGAAAACTTCTTACATGATTATTTTCCAATGTACTGCTTGTAAATCTCACCAATTTCTTTCTAGGAAACCAGTGATGCCATTGAGAGACCTGGTATATCCCTTGTAGCATGGCAAATGAATGCTGCAGATTTACCCCCACTGTAGTCTATTCCGTTTGTTTATTGTCTGCATGTTTAATGGATGGGCTGAGTGCTCTCCAGCTAAGGCACCAATGCCACAATAATGGTAAAGAAATTAATAATTCAAATTATTCCTCACTTGGGCAACTTGCTAAGAGCTCATCCTATAGCAGAAATAAACAACTTACTTACAAAAACTCTGGGGCTGGGCATAGAAGCCACAGGGCATAAATATGCAAAGAAGTAAAAAGCTAACTTTTTCAAACAATAAGGCTTCTCTCTCACTTACCAACTTCACATTTCCCTGTATGTCCCCGGAAGATGACTGGTTAGCCAGAGACGGGTAAGATTCCTCAAGGGAGGAACAACCTAAGACAGGCACAGTCGCAGGGGGGCCATCAGGTGAGAAATTGGGGATCAACAGAGGTGAGGCTTAGAACCTCACCCCCCCGTTCTGAGAGAAATCTTCTGCATACGTGGATGTTTTATTGCCCTGGTCTAGCTCGGATTAACACTTAGTCTACAGGCACACACCTGATCATCTACATGTGCTCTCTTACAACACTAAACTATGTTTTCTACCTTTATCTTGTATCTACCTACCACTTCAGCATTTTATTAAAAATAATAATAATAAAGAGAGAAATGTGGTATCCACATATAAATCAAGTATAAAAACCAAATGAGTATTCATATTTGAACTGACTGTTTATAGTTCATAATGCATGAGCAAAACCGAAAGTTTCTGTGATGACTGCCCTTGTACTGTTCACTATGTAACTTATTCATTATGTAAGAATTTGTTCTACATGTAAGAACTTGTTTGTTATGCCTCAGAAGATTGGAGACTGACAAAAATTAGGCTTGGGGTGGAATAATGATTGTGCATTGAGCATTGACTCCCCTATACAGAATTTTATTGTCGTTAACAACCATTTGATCAATAAATATGAGAGATGCCCTCACAAAAAAAAAAAAAAAAAAAAAAATGACAGACTTCCAATGGTAAAATAAATTAGTAACCGGGATGTAAGGTATAGCATAAGGAATATAGTCAAGATATTGTAACAGCTTGGTAGGGTGATAGCTGGAACCTAGAATTATGTATATAAATGTTCTACCACTGTGTTGTACACTTGAAACTCATGTAATGTAATACTGTGTGTCAACTACCCTTCAATAAAAAATAATTATTAAAAAAAAAAAAAAAAAAAAAAAAGCTAACTTTTTCAAACAATAAGGCTTCCCTCTCACTTACCAACTTCACATTTCCCTGTATGGCCCCGGAAGATGACTGGTTAGCCAGAGACGGGTAAGATTCCTCAAGGGAGGAACAACCTAAGACAGGCACAGTCGCAGGGGGGCCATCAGGTGAGAAATTGGGGATCAACAGAGGTGAGGCTTAGAACCTCTCCCTCCCTGTTCTGAGAGAAATCTTCTGCATACGTGGATGTTTTATTGCCCTTGTCTAGCTTGGATTAACACATAGTCTACAGGCACACACCTGATCATCTACATTTGCTCTCTTACAACACTAAACTCTGTTTTCTACCTTTATCTTGTATCTACCTACCACTTCAGCATTTTTTTAAAAATAATAATAATAAAGAGAGAAATGTGGTATCCACATTTAAATCAAGTATAAAAACCAAATGAGTATTCATATTTGAACTGACTGTTTATAGAGTTCATAATGCATGAGCAAAACCGAAAGTTTCTGTGATGACTGCCCTTGTACTGTTCACCATGTAACTTATTCATTATGTAAGAATTTGTTCTCCATGTAAGAACTTGTTTGTTATGCCTCAGAAGATTGGAGACTGATGAAAATTAGGCTTGGGGTGGATTAATGATTGTACATTGAGCATTGACTCCCCTATACAGAATTTTATTGTCGTTAACAACCATTTGATCAATAAATATGAGAAATGCCCTCACAAAAAAAAAAAAAAAAAGGACAGACTTCCAATTGTAAAATAAATAAGTAACCGGGATGTAATGTATAGCATAAGGAATATAGTCAAGATATTGTAACAGCTTGGTAGGGTGATAGCTGGAACCTAGAATTATGCATATAAATGTTTTATCACTGTGTTGTACACTTGAAACTAATGTAATGTAATACTGTGCATCAACTACCCTTCAATAAAAAATAATTATTTAAAAAAAAAAAAAAAAAAAAACTCTGGGGTACTCATGAAAACTTCCATGCCCTATACTGTCCTCAATTAGCAGTGCAGATAGAATAAAAAATACAGACATAAAAAGGACTCCAGGAAAAATCTGTCAACACACTGGACTTAACTGGACAGAAGCATTACCTTTGACCCTTCTAAAACTCTGAATGCTCCAAGAGAAGATATTGACTCTTCTTGAACTAGTTTCTTATATTTGTCTATGCCTAGGTCTGTCATTCCTGGACTGAATGGACACTATGGACCTGAAGGAACAATTTCATTCTATGACCAGATGCAAACAAGAACTAAACTGGCAGTTAACTCATCATCACTGATCTGCCTATCAAGAAATGCTGAAAGTTCTTTGAAATGAAGAGCAACTAATTAGATGTGAAAATAAACCACACTCTGGTAAAGGCAAATATTTACTCAGGTTCAGAATACTCTAATACTATAATATGGTAACATAATATACATATGTAATATGTAATATTATCATATTACAGCATAACATAATGTGTTAGTGTCTTAATCCATTAACCGTAGTATAAAGTTTAAAGGAGAAAAATTTCATAACACTAGCTACAATATTAAAGGATGTAAATTATGACATTAAAAAATACAAAATATGGGGGAAGGGTAGTTTTGTGTGTGATCATGGTTAAGTTGATATCTATTAAAAACAGACTGTTATGAGGTATCAAGGAACTCTCAGTGTATCCACATATGTAACAGAAACTTAGAGTAGATATACACAACCTAAAGAGAAGGAAATCAACGGATACTACCAGAAAAAAATGATTAGATCACCAAGGAACAAAGCAAGAGAGGAATAAAAGTACAAAGAGACAACAAAACAGTCACAAAACAATTAACAAGATGGCAATACTAGGTCCTTCCCTACCAAAAATTACTTTAATCTAAATAAATAAATTAGACTCATTAGAGTGGTTGAATGAATGTGAAAAATGAATAAATAACACCCAATTCCAATGCTGCCTACAGGAGACTCACTTCATCTTCAAGGACACACACAAGGTCAAAGTGAAGAAAAGGAAACAGATAATCCATACAAATAGAAAGCAAAAGACTGCAGAAGTAGCTTTCATTTAAAACAGACAATGACAAAACTGTGACAAGTGATTAAGGCAGTTCATTTTATCACAGTAAAGTGGTAGACTTGCCAAAAGTATAGGACAATTTGTACATATATATGCATCCAACCTCAGAGCACCAGAATATATTAACCAAATACAAAATACATAGAGGGAGTAAAAGACAATAATACAGTAAAAATGGGGACTTCTGTGTCCTACTTTCACAACTGAGAGATCATCCAGACAAAATAGATAAGGAAACAAAACACATTTGAACTATGCTTTAAATGAAACAGACTTAGATGTACATGAAACTGTCCGTGCAAAGCAGTAGAATACACATTATTCTAAGGCATGTATGGACCATTCTCCAGGATCAAATATGTGAGGTCACAAAACAAGCAGCTGCACTGTGAGGTGGTTAGGTTAAGGAAGTACTCCAGAGCTGGTGGTAGTTACTGATATTTTAGACATGTCTTGGTATATATGACATTTTTTAATGTGCACCTCATTCCTACTGTATATTGATTAGTGGCCAGGGATGAAGTCCACGGTAAGATAAGGTGCCATCCACTTGGTAAGTGCAATCTATTTCCACCACCCTAAATAGGGCTTGTACTGGAAGGGTGTATGGAGAGACCATTATAATGAATAGGAACAGTGTCTGATGTTTGCAAGGAGTACACTGTTGTATGGATTTACATTTATGATCATTCAAGGAATTCATAAAATCTGTAGCTGTATTCTGTAATGCAGTATAATTTCTTGGTACTCGATTTGGGTTTTAGCATATTATTTTTTGGTGTCATTAATATACAATCACATGAGCAACATTGTGGTTACTAGATTCCCCCCATTATCAAGTCCCCAACACATAACCCATAACAGTCAGTCTCCATCAGCGTAGTAAGATGCTATAGAGTCACATGACTTCTCTGTGCTATACTGCCATCCCATGACACCCAATGTCATGTGTGCTAACCATAATGTCCTTTATTCCCTTCTTCCTCTCTTCCCACCCGCCCTACCCAGTACCTTTCCCTTTGGCAACAGATAGTCCCTTCTTGGGTTCTGTGAGTCTGCTGTTGTTTTGTTCCTTCAGTTTTTGCTTTGTTCTTATGCTCCACAGAAGGGTGAAATCATTTGGTACTTGTCTTTCTCCATCTGGCTTATTTCCCTGAGCATAATACCCTCTAGCTCCATCCATGTTCTTGCAAGTGGTAGGATTTGCTTTCTTCTTAGGGCTGAATAATATTCCATTCTGTATATGTACCTCCTCTTCTTTATCCATTCATCTACTTATGGACACTTAGGTTGAATCCATTTCTTGGTAATTGTAAATAGTGCTGTGATAAACATAGGGGTGCCTATGTCTTTTTCAAATGGGTTCCTGCATTCTTAGGGTAAAATCCTAGGTGTGGAAATCCTGGGTCAAATGGTATTTCTATTTTGAGTTTTTCAGGAACCTCCATACTGCTTTCAACAATGGTTGAATTAGTTTACATTCCCACCAGCACTGTAGGAGGGTTCCCCTTTCTCCACAACCTCGCCAACATTTGTTGTTGTTTGTCTTTTGGATGGTGGCCATCCTTACTGGTGTGAGGTGATATCTCATCGTGGTTTTAATTCGCATTACTCTGATGATTAGTGATGTGGCATCTTTTCATGTGATGTTGGCCATCTCGATTTCTTCTTTCAAGATGTGTCTGTTTGGCTCCTGTGCCCATTTTTTAATTGGATTATTTGCTTTTCATTTGTTGACGTCCGTCAGTTCTTTATATATTTTAGATGTCAACCCTTTGTCGGATTTCTCATTTATGAATACATTCTCCCATACTGTAAGATGTTTTTTGTTCTTTTGATGGTGTTCTTTGCTGTACAGAAGACTTTCAGCTTGATATAGTTCCACTTGTTCAATTTTCCATTTGTTTCCCTTGCCCAAGTGGGTTTGTTCAAGAAGAAGTTGCTTGTGTTTACGTCCAAGAGATTTTTGCCTCTGTTTTTTTCTAAGAGTTTTATGGTTTCATGGCTTACAATTAGGTCTTTGATTCACGTCGAATTTACTTTTGTGTATGAGTTTAGACAATGATCCACTTTCATTCTCTTACATGAAGCTGTAAAGTTTTGGCAACACCAGCTCTTGTAGTGGCTGTCATTTCCCCATTGTATGTCCATGGCTCCTTTATTGTATATTAATTGACCATATATGTTTCAGTTAATATCTGCACTCTCTATTGTGTTCCACTGCTCTGTGGCTCTGTTCTTGTGTCAGTACCAAACTGTCTTAATTACTGTGGCTTTTCAATAGGGCTTGAAGTTGGGAAGCGAGATCCCCGCTGCCTTATTCTTCTCTCTCAGGATTGCTTTGGCTATTTGGGGTCTTTTGTGGTTCCATATCAATTTTAGAACTATTTGTTCCAGTTCATTGAAGAACGCTGTTGGTGTTTTGATAGGGATTGCATTGAATGTGTAGATTGCTTTGGGCAGGATGGCCATTTTGACAATATTAATTCTTCCTAGCCAAGAGCATGGGATGAGTTTCCATTTGTTAGTGTCCTCTTTAATTTCTCTTAAGAGTGTCTTGTAGTTTCAGGGTATAGGTCTTTCACTTTTGGGGTTAGGTATATTCCTAGGCATTTTATTCTTTTTTATGCAATTGTGAATGGAATTGTTTTCCTGATTTCTCTTTCTGCTAGTTCATCATTAGTGTATAGGAATGCAACAGATTTCTGTACATCAATTCTATATCCTGCAACTTTGCTGAATTCAGATATTAGTTCTCGTAGTTTTGGACTGGAATCTTTAGGGCTTTTTATGTACAATGTGTCATATGCAAATAGTTACAGGTTGAGTTCTTCTTTACCAATCTGGATGCCTTGTATTTCTTTGTGTTGTCTGTTTGCCATAGCTAGGAGCTCTAGTACTATGTTGAGTAACAGTGGTGAGAGTGGGCATTCCTGTCTCGTTCCCAATCTTAGAGGAAAAGCTTTCAGCTTCTCGCTGGTAAGTATGATGTCGGCTGTGGGTTTGTCATATATAGCCTGTATTATGTTCAGATATTTGCCCTGAATACCCATTTTGTTGAGAGTTTTTATCATGAATGAATGTTGAATTTTGTCTAATGCTTTTTCATTCTGAGAACTGGATTGGTAGAATTTCAATCTTTTTGAATTTACTGAGGCTCTTTTTGTGGCCTAGTATGTGGTCTATTCTGGAAATGTTCCATGTGCACTTGACAAGAATGTGTATCCTGCTGTTTTTGGGTGCAGAGTTCTGTAGATGTCTGTTAGGTACATTTGTTCTAATGAGTTGTTCAGTGCCTCTGTGTCCTTACTTATTTTCTGTCTGGCGAATCTGTCCTTTGGAGTGAGTGGTGTGTTGAAGTCCCCTAGAATGAATGCATTGCATTCTATTTCCTCCTGTAATTCTGTTAGTATCTGTTTCACATGTGTTGGTGCTCCTGTATCGGGTGTGTATATATTTATAACGTTTATATCCTCTTGTTGGACCATTCCCTTTATTGTTATATATTGTTCTTCTTTATCTCTTGCTACTGTCTTTGTTTTGAAGTCTATTTTGTCTAATATAAGTACTGCAACACCTGCGTTTTTGTCCCCATTGTTGGCATGAAATATCTTTTTCTATCTCTTCACTTTTAGTCTGTGTATATCCTTGGGTTTGAGGTGAGTCTCTTGTAAGCAGCATATAGATGGGTCTTCCTTTTCTATCCACTCTATTACTCTGTGCCTTTTGATTGGTGCATTCATTCATTTACATTTAGGGTAATTATTGAAAGATATGTACTTATTGCCATTGCAGGATTTAGATTCCTGGTTACAAAAGGTTCAAGGGTAGCTTCTTTATTATCTAACTAAATTAACTCACTTACTAAGCTGTTATAAACATAGTGTGATGATTCTTTATTGCTGTCTCCTCTTATCCTTCCTTCTCCATTCTTTATATGTTAGGTGTTTTATTCTGAACTCTTTTGTGTTTCCTTTGACTGCTTTTGTAAATAGTCGATTTTAATTTTTTCCTTTAGTCAGTATTTCGTTGTTCTGCTTTCTTTGTTGTGATGTGTTTTCTCTGGTGACATCTATTTACCTTAGGAGTGCTCCCGTCTAGAGCAGTCCCTCTAAAATACCCTGTAGAGGTGGTTTGTGAGAAGCAAATTCCCTCAACTTTTGCTTCTCTGGGAACTGTTTAATCCCTCCGTCATATTTAAATGATAATCGTGCTGGATACCATATCCTTGGTTCAAGGCCCTTCTATTTCATTGCATTAAATATATCATGCCATTCTCTTCTGGCCTGTAAGGTTTCTGTTGAGAAGTCTGATGATAGCCTGTTGGCTTTTCCTTTGAAGGTGTTCTTTTTTCTCTCTCTGGCTGCCTTTAATACCCTGTCCTTGTCTTTTATCTTTGCCATTTTAATTATTATATGTCTTGGTGTTGTCCTCCTTGGGTCCCTGTGTTCAGAGATTGTGGGCTTCCATGGTCTGAGAGACTATATCCTCTCCCAGCTTGGGGAAGTGTTCAGCAATTATTTTTTCAAAGACACTTTCTACCCCTTGTTCTTTCTCTTCTTCTTCTGGTACCCCTATGATGTGAATATTGTTCCATTTGGATTGGCCACACAGTACTCTTAACATTCTTTCATTCCTGGGGATCCTTTTGTCTCTCTCTGTCTCAGCTTCTTTGTGTTCCTGTTCTAGGATTCCTATTCCATTAACAGTCTCTTGCACCTCGTCCAGTCTGCTCTTAAGCCCTTCTATCAATTGTTTCATTTCTGTTTTCTCCTTCCAGATTTCATCCTTCAGCTCTTAGGTATTGCACTACAGGTCTATCAGCATAGTTATGAAGTTTATTTTGAGTTCTTTTCCAGGATGATTAGTTAAATCTGTGTCCCCAGGCCCTATGTCTGGGGTTGCCTGGGTGATTCTTGACTGCACCAGATTCTTCTACCTTTTCATAGTGATAGAGGTAGTCATAGGCAGGTGGCGTGTGTGTCAGCTGTGAGAAGAGAGTCCCTTCCTGCTTGCTGGTCACCTTGCCCTTCTCCACTGCCTGAGTCTATTTCCCACACACCAGGAGCAGCTTCCGGGTTAATCCCCTGGGCTGCCATGGGCAGGGAAGCCCTTAGGTTAGCCCAGAGCCCTGTGGGGGGTGGCAGGCATGCCAGGTGTGCTCTCCTGCAAGAACAGTGCCCCTTTGCACCTTGCTCCAGCTTCCTCCATCTGTCCCTGTAAGCTGGGCTCTGGGAGGAGACTCTGGGAGGCTGCTGTCGGCGCAGCCACTCTCAGGCTGTTCCGCCACTGTGGCAACACCAAGTTGGCAACAGTAGAATGAATGCAAGGATGCTTATCACTGTGAGAGGCTTCAGGGCTGGGTTAGCCTGGGGATTGGGGCATCTGGAGTTTCTTAGGATTCCCAGCCTGCTAGGCTGAGTGTGCCAGGACAATTCTGTCCAGCTGTTAAGCCCCTGTTACTTTAAGACTTTCAAAAAGCACCCGCTTTTCTTATTTCCCAGGGGAGCTGGCTGTGGGGACCTGCCCGCATATTTTACTTTTCCATTTCTCTCATATCCGGCACACCATGCCATGTGTGTCTGTGCTCCTGGTGCAGATTACTAGGGCTGGTTATTTAGCAGTCCTCGGCTTCCACTCCCTCCCCACTCTGATTCTTTTCCTCCCACTGGTGAGCTGGGGTGGGGGAAGTCCTTGGGTCCCACCAGCTTGTGGCTTTGTATCTAACTCTTTTCGTGAGATGCTGAGTTCTTGCAGATGTAGATGTAGCCTGACTGTTGTACTGTATCTTCTAGTCTCTCTGTTAGGTTTAGTTGTATTTGTTGTATTTGCAAAACTATATATGGTTTTGGGAGATTTCCACCACCCTACTTCCAGCACCACCTTTGCACCTCGATATTGTTCCTATTCTTTTCTATGTTGGCCATCCTAACTGGTGTGAGTTGTTATCTCGTTGTGGTTTTAATTTGCATTTCCCTGATAATTAGCAACGTGGAGTGTATTTTCATGTGCCTGTTAGCCTTTTGAATTTTTTCTTTGGAGAAGTGTCTGTTCATATACTCTGCCAATTTTATAGTAGGGTTATTTGCTTTTTGGGTGTTGAGGTGTGTGAATTCTATATATATTTTGGATGTTAACCCCTTGTCAGATGTCATTTACAAATATATTCTCCCATACTGCAGGATGCCTTTTTGATCCACTGATGGTGTCCTTTGCTGTACAGAAGCTTTTTAGCATGATGTAGTCCCATTTGTTCATCTCTGCTTTTGTTTCCCTTGCCTGAGGAGATGCTTTCAGGAAAAAGTTGCTCCTCTTTATATTCAAGGGATTTTGCCTATGTTTCCTTCTAAGAGTTTTATGGTTTCATGACTTACATTCAGGTCTTTGATCCAATTTGAGTTTACTTTTGTGTATTTGGATAGACAACATCCAGTTTCATTCTATTGCATGTAGCTGTCCAGTTTTGCCAATACCAATGTTTGAAAAGGCTATCATTTCCAATTGTATATATATGCCTCCTTTATCATATATTAATTGACCATATATGCTTGGGTTTATATCTGTGCCTTCTGTTCTGTTCCACTAGTCTGTGGGTGTGTTCTTGTGCCACTACCAAATCGTTTTGATTACTGTGGCTTTGTAGTATAGCTTGAAGTTGGGGAGCATAATCTCCCTCACTTTATTCTTCCTTCTCATGATTTTTTTGGCTATTTGAGATTTCTGTGGTTCCACATGAATTTGAAAACTGTTAGGACTATTTTGTTGAAGAATGCTGTTGTTATTTTAATAGGGATTGCATTGAGTCTGTAGATTGCTTTAGGCAGGACAGTCATTTTGACAATATTAATTCTATCTGTGAGCACAGGATGTGTTTCCATTTATTGGTATTTTCTTTAATTTCTCTGATGAGTGTCGTGTAGTGTTCAAAGTGCAAGACTTTCACTTCCTTGGTTAGGTTTATTCCTAGGTATTTTATTCTTTTTGATGCATTTGTGAATGGAATTGTTTTCCTGATTTCTCCTTCTGATAGTTTATCGCTAGTGTACAGGAATGCAATGTATTTCTGTATATTAATTTTGTATTCTGCAACTTTGCTAAACTCAGCTATTAGATTTACTAGTTTTGGAGTGGATTCATTAGGGGTGTTTATGTACAATATCATGTCATCCACAAAAAGGGACAGCTTAACTTCTTTCTTGCCAATCTGGATGCCTTTTATTTTTTAGTGTTGTCTGACTGCAATGGCTAGGACCTATAGAACTGTGTTGAATAAAAGTGGGGAGAGTGGGCATCCTTGTCTTGTTCCTGATCTTAAAGGAAAAGATTTCAACTTCTTGCTGTTAAGTATAATGTTTGCTGTTCTTTTCTCATATATGGCCTTCATTATGTTGAGGTACTTTCCCTCTATACCAATATACCAATTTTGTTGAGAGTTTTTAGCATGAATGGATGTTGAGTCTTGTCAAATGCTTTTTCATCATCTATGGAGATGATCATGTGGTTTTTGTCCTTCTTTTTGTTGATGTGGTATATGATGTTGATGGATTTTTGAATATTTTCCCATCCTTGCATACATGGAATAAATACTACTTGATGACAGATGATCATTTACATGTACTTTTGAATTCGGTTTGATAATAGTTTGTGAAATATTTTTACATCTGTGTTTACCAAGGATATTGGTGTGTAATTTTCTTTTTTTGTCATGTCTTTGCCTGGCTTTGGTATTAGAATGAAGCTGGTCTCATTGAATGAGTTTGGGAGTATTCCCTCCTCTTCCACCTTTTGGTAAACTTTAAGGAGAATGGGTATTAGGTCTTCACTAAATGTTTGATAAAATTCAGTGGTGAAACCATCTGGACCAGGTGTTTTATTCTTAGGTAGTTTTTTGATTATTCAGATCAATTTCCTTGCTAGTGATAGGTGTGTTCACATTTTCTGTTTCATCAGCCTTGGAAGGTTGTGTTTTCTAAAAAGTTGTCCATTTCTTCTAGGTTATCCAGTTTGTTACCATATAATTTTTCATAGTGTTCTCATATTTCTTTGTATTTTTGTGGTGTCTGTAGTGATTTTTCCTTTCTCATTTCTGGTTCTGTTTATGTGTGTAGACTCTCTTTTTTTCTTGGTAAGTCTGACGAGAGGTTTATCTATTTTGTTTATTTTCTCAAAGAACCAGCTCATGCTTTCATTGATGCTGTCTATTGTTTTATTCTTCTTGATTTTATTTATTTCTGCTATTGTCTTTATTATGTCCCTGCTTCTACTGACTTTGGGCCTCATTTGTTCTTCTTCTATTTTCATTAATTGTGAGTTTAGACTGTTCATTTCTGATTGTTCTTCTTTCCTAAGGTATGCCTCTATTGTAATATACTTCCCTCTTAGCACAGCCCTTTGTTGCATCCCACAGATATCGTGGCATTTAATTATTGTTGTCATTTGTCTCCACATATAGCATTGTTCTCTGTTCTTATTTGGTCATTGATCTATTGATTATTTAGGAGCATGTTATTAAGCCTACATGTGTTTGTGGTTTTTCATTTTCTTTGTGTAATTTATTTCTAGTTTCATACGTTTGTAGTTTGTACAATTTCAATCTTTTTTAAATTTACTGAGGCTCTTTCTGTGGCTTAGTACATGATCTGTTCTTGAAAATGTTCCATGTGCACTTGAGAATGTTTATCCCTCTACTTTTGGAAGAAGTGCTTTGTAGATGTCTGTTAGGTCCATCTGTTCTAGTGTGTTGTTCAGTGGCTCTGTCTTCTTATTTATTTTCATTTTCTGCCTGGTTGATCTGTCCTTTGGAGTGAGGGGTGTGTTGGAGTCTCCTAAAATGAAATTTTGCATTCTATTTCACCCTTTAATTTTCATAGTATTTGTTTCACATATGTGGGTGCTCCTCTGTTGGGTGTGTAGATATTTATAATAGTTATATACTCTTGTTGGACTGACCCCTTTATCATTATGTCCTTTTTCTCACTTGTTACTCTCTTGGTTTTGAAGTCCATTTTGTCTGATACAAGTAATGCAACTCCTACTTTTTTCTCCCTATTAGTTGCATGATATCTTTTCCCATCCCTTTACTTTCAGTTTGTGTATATTTTTGGATTTGAGGTGAGTCTCTCATAGGCAGCATATAGATGGGTCTTGTTTTTTTGTCCATTCAGTGACTCTATGTCTTTTGTTTGGTGCATTCAGACCACTTACACTTAGGGTGATTGTTAATAGCTTAACACAACCTAAAGGTTCCTTTTTTCCCTCTTACTTCTTCCTCCTCCATTCTGTATATATTAGGTATCATGTTCTGTATTCTTTGTCTATCCCTTGACTGACTTTGGGGGTAGTTGATTTGATTTTGCATCTGCTTAGTAATTCATTGTTCTACTTTCTTTTCTGTGGTTTTATTTCCCATGGTGAAAGCTATTCAGCCTTAGGAATATGTCCATCTGTAGCCATCCCTCCAAAATGCCTTGTAGACATGGTTTGTGGGAGGTAAATTCTCTCAGCTTTTGCTTATCTGAAAATTGTTTAACCTCTCCTTCAAATTTAAATGATGGTCTTTGAGGTTAGAGTTTTCTGGGTTTCAGGTCATTCTGCCTCATTGCATTAAATATATCATGCCACCCCATTCTAGCCTGTAAGATTTCTGTTGATAAGTCTGATTATAGCCTGATTGGTTTTCCTTTGTATGTGATGTTTTTTCTCTCTTTAGCTGCTTTTAAAAGTCTGTCCTTATCCTTGATCTTTGCCATCTTAATTACTATATGTCTTGGTGTTGTCCTCCTTGGGTCCCTTGTGTTGGGAGATCTGTGCTCCTCCATGGCCTGAGAGACTATCTCCTTCCCCACACTGGGGAAGTTTTCAGTACTTAAATCCACTTTCCATCCCTTCTCCTATCTCTTCTTCTTCTGGTACCCCTATAATATGAATATTGCCCCATTTGATTTGTTCACACAGTTCTCTCAATATCCTTTCATTCTTAGAGACCCTTTTTTTGTGCCTCAGCTTCTTTGAATTCCTCTTCTCTAATTTCTATTCTGTTTACCATCTCTTCTACTACATCTAATCTGCTTTTAAATCCATCCATTGTATGTTTCATTTTAGATATGGAATTTCTTAATGACTGAATCTCCATCCTAAATTCATCCCTGAGCTCTTTCATATTTTTCTGTACCTCTACGACTATGTTTATGATTTTTGTTTTGAACTCTCTTTCTTGAATAGTGTTGATTTCAGTTTCATTTGGCCCTTTTTCTGTGTTTGCAAGATTTTTGTTTGAACCAGTTTCCTTTGACATTTCACATTTGTATGTGGCACTCAGAAGCTCTACTCTCTGGAGCTGCTCAGTCCCTGGAATGATGCTGGGGTTGCCAGGGAGTGGTACTGATGCCTGGGGGGAGGAAAGAGCTGTTCCCTGCTTTCCGGCTGCAGTGCCTGTCTCCACCACCGAACCAGTGGGCTGGGCACACAGGTGTAAGGCTTTCCATCTGTAATTGCCATAAGAGGGGCCTCTGTCTGGCTGGACTGATGCCAGGTTAGGGACTACTGGTTGGCGAGCAGGTATCAGTGGTCTAGGAGGAAGACAGAGTAGTCTGTGTGTCACAGTGGGGAGCCTTGGACTTGAGTAGCCAGCCAGGGGAGTGGAGCACCTGAAACTCCTGAAAGTTCCCAACCTGCTGGGAGGAGAGTGCCCAGACAACCTTGTCCACCTATCCCCTCTCCCGAGCAGCAAGCTCTGGGCAAACCACACCCCTTCAGCAGCCCTCTCACTGCTAAGAAATCTCTCAGACTGCCCATCTTTCCCTTGTCCCAGAGCCACCCGATGGGGTTCCCTGCCCTTCACAAATGGCAGGAACCTTGGTCCCTCCAAGTATTCCACCTTGTCTTAGCTTTCCAACCCCACTAATCTCCAGAGCATCATGCAATATAGGTTTGTGCTCCCACAGCAGATCTCCAGGGCTGGGTGTTCAGCAGTCCCAGGCTTTCACCCCTTTCCCACTCTGTTTTTCTTCCTTCCAATGGTGAGCTGGGGTGGGGGAAGGGCTTAGGCCTTGCCTGATCAAGACTTTGGTACATTACCATTTCATGAGGTCTGCTCTGCTCTCCAGGTGTATGTAGTCTGGTGCCGCCTTCTTTTCTGTTGTTCCTTTAGGATTAGTTGTATTAACTATATTTTTGTAGTTTATGTAGTTTGGGGAGGAGTTCTCTGTCTCATGTCTGACACCACCATCCTGAATCTCCAGCTGGGTTTAAGCATTTTTAACCTGACCGAACAACCATGAGCCTCCTGAATGCAATGCTGGGTACACACTGTCACTTAATGAAACTAAACAGGTAGTCACTATTACTCAATTTTTTCAGTGGCACTAGTTAATATTAGGGTTTTTCATCTGACTTGAAATTGACGTTGGCCTATAGGGTTTAGAAGTCACAAGCACACGTATCTGAGAGTCTGGCCTAGCAAGAATGGGTGTGGCCAGTAGTAGTGAAAGTGGGAGGGTAGTGATAGCAACTGTGTTGGTGTCATGTTAGTAGTATCAACTAACCCAAATAGCCAACTCCTCCCGTTGTACTCACTCTAACCTCGGTGGTGTGTCTCCCTGTCATGTGCATGTGCCATATGATTTCCAGACAAACCGTTTCAGCACCATGATGGGGATTACTGTGGCTAGAGGGACCCCATTACAGGATATGTAGTCAACACTTGTGAGTGTAGGACATTCTTGGGAGAGGAAGCAGTGCAGCAGCAGGACAGGAATTAGGATAAGAGATCATGTGTGTGTATAATGATGAACTAGCAGAAAGAGAAAGCAGGAAAACAATTCCATTCACAATTACATCAAAAAGAATAAAACACCTAGGAGTAAACCTAACCAAGGAAGTGAAAGACCTATACCCTGAAAACTACAAGACACTCTAAAGAGAAATTAAAGAAGACACTAAGAGATGGAAACTCATCCCATGCTCCTGGCTAGGAAGAATTAATATCGTCAAAATGGCCATCCTGCCCAAAGCAATCTACACATTCAATGCAATCCCTATCAAAACACCAACAGCGTTCTTCAATGAACTGGAACAAATAGTTCAAAAATTCATATGGAAAAACCAAAGACCCCAAATAGCCAAAGCAATCCAGAGATGTGAGAATAAGGCAGGAGGGATCTCTCTCCCCAGCTTCAAGCTCTACTACAAAGCCACAGTAATTAAGACAATTTGGTACAGGCATAAGGACAGACCCACAGACCAGTGGAACAGAACACAGTATCCAGATATTAACCCAAACACAGATGGTCAATTAATATACGATAAAAGAGCCAAGACATATAATGGGGAAATGTCACCCTCTTCAACAGATGGTGCTGGCAAAACTGGACAGCTACATGTAGGAGAATGAAACTGGACCACTGTCTAACCCCATATACAAAAGCAAATTAGAAATGGATCAAAGACCTGAATGTAAGTCATGAAACCATAAAACTCTTATTAAAAAACATAGGCAAAACTCTCTTGGGCATAAACATGAGTGACGTCTTCATGAAAATATCTCCCCAGGTAAGGGAAACAAAAGCAAAAATGAACTAGTGGGGCTATATCATGCTGAAAAGCTTCTGTACAGCAAAGGACACCATCAATAGAACAAAAAGGCATCCTACAGTATGGGAGAACATATTCATAAATGACAGATCCGATAAAGGGTTGACATCCAAAATATATATAGAGCTCACACAACTCAATAAACAAAAAGCAAATAATCCAGTTACAAAATGGGCAAAGAAGCTGAACAGACAGTTCTCCAAAGAAGAAATTCAAATGGCCAACAGACACATGAAAAGATGCAGCACATTGCTAGTCATCAGAGAAATTCAAATTAAAACCACAATGAGATATCACCTCACACCAGTAAGGATCGTCACCATCCAAAAGAAAAACAACAACAAATGTTGGCGAGGATGTGGAGAAAGGGGAACCCTCCTACACTGCTGGTGGGAATGTAAACTAGTTCAACCATTGTGGAAAGCAGTATGGATGTTCCTCCAAAAACTCAAAATAGAAATACCATTTGACCCAGGAATTTCAGTCCTAGGAATTTACCCTAAGAATGCTGCAGCCCAATTTGAAAAAGGCATATGCACCCCTCTTTCTATCGCAGCACTATTTACAATAGCAAAGAAATGGAAGCAACCTATGTGTCCATCAGTAGATGAATGGATAAAGAAGATGTGGTACATATACACAATGGAATATTATTAAGCCATAAGAAAAAAACAAATCCTACCATTTGCAAGAACATGGATGGAACTAGAGGGTATTATGCTCAGTGAAATAAGTCAGGTGGAGAAAGACAAGTACCAAATTATTTCACTCATGTATGAGATATAAGAACAGAGAAAAAATCTGAAGGACCAAAACAGCTGCAGACTCACAAAACCCAAGAATTGACTAACAGTTACCAAAGGCATAGGGACAGGGGAGGATGGGTGGGAAAGGATGGACATGGGGGCAAAAGGGGCATTACTATTAGCACAAATAGTATAGTGGCAGTGGACACAGTAAAGGCAGTATAACACAGAGAAGACAAGTTATGATTCTATAGCATCTTAGTATACTAATGGACAGTGACTGTAATGGGGTATGTTGGGGGGACTTGATGATGGGGTGAGTCTAATAAACAAATGTTCTCATGTAATTATAGATTAATGATACCAAAAGAAAAAAAAGAAGAAGAAAATCCCACCAAGGAATATCATAGTTAAATTGCTTAAAAACTGTGTTTAAGAGAAAATCTTGAAGGAGGCGGAGCCAACATGGCGGCGTGAGTAGGACAGTGGGAATCTCCTCCCAAAAACATATATACTTTTGAAAATACAACAAACACAACTAGCCCTAAAAGAGAGACCAGAAGACGCAGGACAGTGGCCAGACTGCAGCTACACCAGCGAGAACCCAGCGACTGGTGAAAAGGGTAAGATACAATCCCCGGCCCTGCGGGACCCGAGCGCCCCTCCCCCCAGCTCCCGGCGGGAGAAGAATAGGCAGAGCAGGAGGGAGATGGAGCCCAGGGCTGCCGAACACCCAGCCCCAGCCATCCGGGCCAGAGCGCAGACACAGTACATGCCCAGGGGACCCTGGATACTGGGGGAACAGGGAGTAAGACCTCTGAGCGGGTGCTGAAGCGGATGCCCCTGTGACAAAGAAAAGCGGGGGCTTTTTGAAAGTCTTAAAGGGACAGGGACTTAACAGCTTGACGGAAACAACCCAGGTCACAGTACAGCAGCTGGAAATTACAGGGAAAACCGGGTGCACTAACCCCCTGGGCAACAGCTCTGAGACCCCTCACGGAGGCAAACAGTCAAGCAGCCCCCCCATCCATCACCCCACCGGGCGCTGCGAAAGCAGAGAAGCAGCCTGAGACAAATTCCGCCCACAGAAAGGGAAATTTCTCCCTCCCGGCCAGGCAAGACACAAAGACCCACTCTACACGCAATTACCCAACACAAGCCACTAGGGGTCGCAGTTGCCCCAGTAAAGAAAGGCCACTAGTAAGTGAAAATTTTGGCCCTCCCAGCTGACAGTCAATAGCACCTGTCAACATGAAAAGGCAAAAAAATATGATCCAGACAAGACTAACCCAGACAGCTTCAGCATCTGCTACATCTTCCCCTGAGAAGGAACCTGGGGAGATAGATTTAGCCAGTCTACCTGAAAAAGAATTCAAAACAAAAGTCATAACCATGCTGATGGACTTGCAGAGAAATATGCAAGAACTAAGGAAGGAGAATTCAGAAATAAAACAAGCTCTGGAAGGACTTCAAAACAGAATGGACGAGATGCAAGAGACCATTAATGGACTAGAAAACAGAGAACAGGAACGCAGAGAAGCTGATGCAGAGAGAGATAAAAGGATCTCCAGGAATGAAAGAATTTTAAGAGAGCTGAGTGATCAATATAAAAGAAATAATATAAGAATCATAGGCATTCCAGAAGAAGTAGAGAGAGAAAAGGGGATAGAAAATGTCTTTGAAGAAATAATTGCTGAAAATTTCCCCAAACTAGGGGAAGAAATGGCCTCTCAGACCACAGAGGTACAAAGAACTCCCATGACAAGGGATCCAAGGAGGGCAACACCAAGACACATAATAATTAAAATGGCAAAGATCAAAGACAAGGACAAAGTATTAAAGGCAGCCAGAGAGAAAAAAAAGGTTACCTACAAAGGAAAACCCATCAGGCTATCATCAGACTTCTCAACAGAAACCCTACAGGCCAGAAGAGAATGGCATGATATACTTAATGCAATGAAACAGAAGGGCCTCGAACCAAGACTACTGTATCCAGCACGAATATCATTTAAATATGAAGGAGGGATTAAACAATTCCCAGACAAGCAAAAGCTGAGGGAATTTGCCTACCACAAACCACCTCTACAGGGCATCCTACAGGGACTGCTCTAGATGGGAGCACTCCTAAAAAGAGCACACAACAAAACACAAAACATATGAAGAAGGGAGGAGGAGGAATAAGAAGGGAGAGAAATAAAGAATCATCAGATTGTGTTTATAAAAGCTCAACAAGCGAGTTAAGTTAGACAGTAAGACAGTAAAGAAGCTAACCCTAAACCTTTGGTAACCACAAACTTAAAGCCTGCAATGGCAATAAATTCATACTTTCAATAATCACCCTAAATATAAATGGACTGAATGCACCAATCAAAAGACACAGAGTAATAGAATGCATAAAAAGCAAGATCCATCCATATGCTGCTTACGAGAGACTCACCTCAAACCCAAAGACGCGCACAGACTTAAAGTCAAGGGATGGAAAAAGATATTTCAAGCAAACAACAGAGAGAAGAAAGCAGGTGTTACAATTCTGGTATCAGACAAAACAGACTTCAAAATAAAGAAAGTAACAAAAGACAAAGAAGGACATTACTTAATGAAAAAGGGCTCAGTCCATCAAGAGGATATAAACATTATAAATATATATGCACCCAATACAGGAGCACAAACATACCTGAAACAAATATTAACAGAACTAAAGGAGGAAATAGAATGCAATGCATTCATTCTAGGAGACTTCAACACACCACTCACTCCAAAGGACAGATACACCAGACAGAAAATAAGTAAGGACACAGAGGCACTGAACAACACACTAGAACAGATGGACCTAATAGACATCTACAGAACTCTACATCCAAAAGCAACAGGATACACGTTCTTCTCAAGTGCACATGGAACATTCTCCAGAATAGACCACACACTAGGACACAAAAAGAGCCTCAGTAAATTCCAAAAGATTGAAATCCTACCAACCAACTTTTCAGACCACAAAGACATTAAACTAGAAATAAACTGTTCAAAGAAAGCAAAAAGGCTCACAAACACATGGAGGCTAAACAACACGCTCCTAAATAATCAATGGATCAATGACCAAATCAAATTGGAGATCCAGCAATATATGGAAACAAATGACAACAACAACACTAAGCCCCAACTTCTGTGGGACACAGCAAAAGCAGTCTTAAGAGGAAAGTATATAGCACTCCAAGCATATTTAAAAAAGGAAGAGCAATCCCAAAAGAACGGTCTAATGTCACAACTATCAAAATTGGAAAAAGAAGAAAAAATGAGGCCTAAGGACAGCAGAAGGAGGGACATAATAAACATCAGAGAAGAAATAAATAAAATTGAGAAGAATAAAACAATAGCAAAAATCAATGAAACCAAGAGCTGGTTCTTCGAGAAAATAAACAAAATAGATAAGGCTCTAGCCAGACTTATTAAGAGGAAAAGAGAGTCAACACAAATCAACAGTATCAGAAATGAGAAAGGAAAAATCACAACAGATCCCGCAGAAATACAAAGAATTATTACAGACTACTATGAAAACCTATATGCTAACAAGCTGGGAAACCTAGAAGAAATGGACAACTTCCTAGAAAAATACAACCTTCCAAGACTGACCCAAAAAGAAACAGAAAATCTAAACAGACCAATTACCAGCAACGAAATGGAAGCGGTAATCAAAAAACTACCAAAGAACAAAACCCCCGGGCCAGATGGATTTACCTCGGAATTTTATCAGACATACAGGGAAGACATAATACCCATTCTCCTTAAAGTTTTCCAAGAAATAGAGGAGGAGGGGATACTCCCAAACTCATTCTATGAAGCGAACATCACCCTAATACCAAAATCAGGCAAAGACCCCACGAAAAAAGAAAACTACAGACCAATATCCCTGATGAACGTAGACGCAAAAATACTCAACAAAATTTTAGCAAACCGAATTCAAAAATACATCAAAACCATCGTACACCATGACCAAGTGGGATTCATCCCAGGGATGCAAGGATGGCACAACATTCGAAAGTCCATCAACATCATCCACCACATCAACAAAAAGAAAGACAAAAACCACATGATCATCTCCATAGATGCTGAAAAAGCATTTGACAAAGTTCAACATCCATTCATGATAAAAACTCTCAGCAAAATGGGAATAGAGGGCAAGTACCTCAACATAACAAAGGCCATCTATGAAAAACCCACAGCCAACATTATATTGAATAGCGAGAAGCTAAAAGCATTTCCGCTGAGAACGGGAACTAGACAGGGATGCCCACTCTCCCCACTGTTATTTAACATTGTACTAGAGGTCCTAGCCATGGCAATCAGACAAAACAAAAAAATACAAGGAATCCAGATTGGCAAAGAAGAAGTCAAACTGTCACTATTTGCAGATGACATGATATTGTACATAAAAAACCCTAAAGACTCCACCCCAGAGCTACTAGAACTGATATCGGAATACAGCAAAGTTGCAGGATACAAAATCAACACACAGAAATCTGTGGCTTTCCTATATACCAACAATGAACCAACAGAAAGAGAAATCAGGAAAACAACTCCATTCACAATTGCATCAAAAAAAATAAAATACCTAGGAATAAACCTAACCAAAGAAGTGAAAGACTTATATTCTGAAAACTACAAGTCACTCTTAAAAGAAATGAAAGGGGACACTAACAGTTGGAAACGCATCCCATGCTCATGGCTAGGAAGAATTAATATCGTCAAAATGGCCATCCTCCCCAAAGTAATATACAGATTTGATGCAATCCCTATGAAACTACCAGCAACATTCTTCAATGAACTGGAACAAATAATTCAAAAATTCATATGGAACCACCAAAGACCCCGAATAGCCAAAGCAATCCTGAGAAAGAAGAATAAAGTAGGGGGGATCTCACTCCCCAACTTCAAGATCTACTATAAAGCCATAGTAATCAAGACAATTTGGTACTGGCACAAGAGCAGAGCCACAGACCAATGGAACAGACTAGAGAATCCAGACATTAACCCAGACATATATGGTCAATTAATATTTGATAAAGGAGCCATGGACATACAATGGCGAAATGACAGTCTCTTCAACAGATGGTGCTGGCAAAACTGGACAGCTACATGTAGGAGAATGAAACTGGACCATTGTCTAACCCCATATACAAAAGTAAACTCAAAATGGATCAAAGACCTGAATGTAAGTCATGAAACCATTAAACTCTTGGAAGAAAACATAGGCACAAACCTCTTAGACATAAACATGAGTGACCTCTTCTTGAACATATCTCCCCGGGCAAGGAAAACAACAGCAAAAATGAACAAGTGGGACTATATTAAGCTGAAAAGCTTCTGTACAGCAAATGACACCATCAATAGAACAAGAAGGATCCCTACAGTATGGGAGAATATCTTTGAAAATGACACACCCGATAAAGGCTTGACGTCCAGAATATATAAAGAGCTCACACGCCTCAACAAACAAAAAACAAATAACCCAATTAAAAAATGGGCAAAGGAACTGAACAGACGGTTCTCCAAAAAAGAAATACAGATGGCCAACAGACACATGAAAAGATGCTCCACATCGCTAATTATCAGAGAAATGCAAATTAAAACTACAATGAGGTATCACCTCACACCAGTAAGGATGGCTGCCATCCAAAAGACAAACAACAACAAATGTTGGCGAGGCTGTGGAGAAAGGGGAACCCTCCTACACTGCTGGTGGGAATGTAAACTTGTTCAACCATTGTGGAAAGCAGTATGGAGGTACATCAAAATGCTCAAAACAGACTTACCATTTGACCCAGGAATTGCACGCCTAGGAATTTACCCTAAGAATGCAGCAATCAAGTATGAGAAAGATCAGTGCACCGCTATGTTTATCGCAGCACTATTTACAACAGCCAAGAATTGGAAGCAACCTAAATGTCCATCGATAGATGAATGGATAAAGAAGATGTGGTACATATACACAATGGAATACTACTCAGCCATAAGAAAAGGGCAAATCCAATCATTTGCAGCAACATGGATGGAGCTGGAGGGTATTTTGCTTAGTGAAACAAGCCAAGCAGAGAAAGAGAAATACCAAATGATTTCACTCATCTGTGGAATATAAGAACAAAGGAAAAACTGAAGGAACAAAACAGCAGCAGAATTACAGAACTCAAGAATGGATTAACAGGTACCAAAGGGAAAGGGACTGGGGAGGATGGGTGTGTAGGGAGGGATAAGGGGGGAGAAGTAGGGGGGTATTAAGATTAGCATCCATAGTGGGGTGGGAGAAAGGGGAGGGCTGTACAACACAGAGAAGACAAGTAGTGATTCTACAACAGGTTGCTACGCTGATGGACAGTGACTGTAAAGGAGTATATAGGGGGGACCTGGTATAGGGGAGAGCCTAGTAAACAAAGTATTCATCATGTAAGTGTAGATTAATGATTAAAAAAAAAAATGCAGTTCCTATGTGGTGACCTCTAATGAGTTCTACACAATGATATAAAGGACATATAAAAGTGTAGGCAAAGGGTCTGTTTGTGTTTATACAGAGGATCAAAGCCTAATTTGGCTACCCCGAAAATGAACTAAGATACGATATGAAAGAGAACTTCCAACATCAGCACTCTCGGGAAGACTCATGCAAGAAGATGATCATCAAAAAACCCCAACAAAGATCCACGCACTGCTACAGCTGTAGATGCACTCATCCCACCAGCTCCTGGACTTGCCATGGGAATGAGGAAGGAGATATCTAAGCTGGCCTGTGCATACAGTAAAACAACAAATTTGACTGGATCTATACTGTTGGAACTCAACCAAGAATTAGGAGAAGTGCAAATTGTAGCGCTCCAAAGTCTTACAACTACAGACTATTTGCTGTTAAAAGAACATCTGGGATGTGAACAGTGCCCAGGAATGGGTTCTTTTAATTTGTCTGATTTTTCTCAAACTATTCAAATTCAGTTAGATAATAACCATCACATCATTGATAAGTTTTCACAAATGCCTAGGGTGCCTAACTGGTTTTCTTGGTTTCACTGGAGATGGCTGGTAGTTACAGGTATGCTTTGGTTATGTAACTATACTCCTATTATGTTAATGTGTGTGCGCAATTTAAGTAGTAGCTTAAAATCTATACATGCTGAAGTTACTCTACAAGAAGATATGTCAAAGAAATAATCAATCTTCCCATGTTTTCTTCCGCCTGCTACTTCTATAGCTTTTCTTCTTCCTTCCTAATTACAACGAATTCTTAAATAGAATTCGTGCCTCATATCGAATTTACCGAGTATCATAATTCCTCCAAGTGGTAAAGATACCTCAAGACAAATGCTAGGCATAGAAGCCACAGGGCATAAATATGCAAAGAAGTAAAAAGCTAACCTTTTCAAACAATAAGGCTTCTCTCTCACTTACCAACTTTACATTTCCCTGTATGGCCCCGGAAGATGACTGGTTAGCCAGAGACGGGTAAGATTCCTCAAGGGAGGAACAACCTAAGACAGGCACAGTCACAGGGGGATCATCAGGTGAGAAATTGGGGATCAACAGAGGTGAGGCTTAGAACCTCACCCCCCCGTTCTGAGAGAAATCTTCTGCATATGTGGATGTTTTATTGCCCTTGTCTAGCTTGGATTAACACATAGTCTACAGGCACACACCTGATCATCTACATTTGCTCTCTTACAACACTAAACTATGTTTTCTACCTTTATCTTGTATCTACCTACCACTTCAGCATTTTATTAAAAATAATAAAGAGAGAAATGTGGTATCCACATATAAATCAAGTATAAAAATCAAATGTGTATTCATATTTGAACTGACTGTTTATAGTTCATAATGCATGAGCAAAACCAAAAGCTTCTGTGATGACTACCCTTGTACTGTTCACCAGGTAACTTACTCACTATGTAAGAATTTGTTCTCCATGTAAGAACTTGTTCGTTATGCTTCAGAAGATTGGAGACTGACGAAAATTAGGCTTGGGGTGGATTAATGATTGTGCACTGAGCATTGACTCCCCTATACAGAATTTTATTGTTGTTAACAACCATTTGATCAATAAATATGAGAGATGCCCTAACAACAACAACCAAAAAAAAGGACAGACTTCCAATTGTAAAATAAATAAGTAACCGGGATGTAATGTATAGCATAAGGAATATAGTCAAAATATTGTAACAGCTTGGTATGGTGATAGCTGGTACCTAGAATTATCATGTATATAAATGTTGAATCACTGTGTTGTACACCTGAAACTAATGTAATGTAATACTGTGTGTCAACTACCCTTCAATAAAAAATAATTATCTAAAAAAAAAAAAAAAAAGAGAAAATCTTAAGACAAATGGAGGCACATTACATGGAGGGAAACAAAGATTAGAATGACAGTTGATTTCTCATCAGAAACCAAGCAAGAAAACATTGGAGCACCATCTTTACGGTACTGAAGGAGAAAAAAAACGTACTAACATAGAATCCTATACTCAGAGAAAATATCATTCAAAAATGAAGGCAAAGTAAAAATTATTTCATCATACAGAAATCACCACCACACCTATACTACAAGAAATGTTAAGGCATATCCTTTAGACAGAAGAAAAACTTACCAGATGGACATATGTATCTTCACAAAGAAAGGAAGAGTATCAGAAATAATGAATATGTGGGTAAATAAAAAGACTTTTATACAAAAATATATAGATAAGACTCTAAAAAAATAAAGAAATCATCTGTGCACAATGGAAGGTGATCTAATTGTCCTCCAGGTATCACCGTGGCCTGGGTGGTATAAGATATACCTCCTGGGTGTCAGGAGCATATCCAGGTTAATTCTGCAGTGCCTTTGTTGGAGGAAAGTACAATCGTGGGCAAAAGACAATACTTTTCTCTTGACATGGTTGTGGCTGGCTCACTGAGTTTACAGCATAGGATGCACAGACACAGGATGAGAAGGCATCAGGCTCTCGATCATACCACAAGGAAAAGGGGAAGTGGCCAGACTCTGGGTTCACTGTGAGAGAAAAAGGAATGGTGAATGTGCTGGATGGATGTTTCTTGGCTGTGGGTGGCAATGTCAGGACTCCCATGGCTGTGAAAATTCGTCATACTGTTGTGTCTGGTGTAGACATATTCAACAGCAGAGATTGCAGCACCTCTGCTCTAGTCTCCTCATTTGCTGTGAGTTTAAGTGGTGCGGTTGCACCTTGGAACTTGTGAATAATCCAGACTATGGCAGTGTGTTGGATCATTTAAGGGGCCACTGCCTCCAAGCTCCCTTACTAGCCCTTCTTTTAAAAGCCCTTTATGTCATTCTGTGATACCTGCTGCCATAGAATGGGGAAGGTAGAAAGCATGAGCAACATTATTTTATAAAGTCCACAGTTGCATTTGATCTGTGGTAATGTGTGCGTGCTAATCTGACTGTAATTTGTGGCACACTCAAGGGCTGTAGAAGCTGTTTTTCCACTCTTCAATAACATCAGCAGAGGTTGATGCCTCATACGGATAAGCCAAGAGAAGTCCTGTGTAGGTATCTTCCGTTGTTAATGCATATTTAATGGCTCCTGTTAATGCATATTTAGAAGCTCCCCAGTGGACCATGGCAGGGACTGACCCAAGGAAACTGCCTTGCCAGTTATCATGTGGACCTTCTCCTCTGTAAATTTCTCCTCCCATGGGAACTCCCACTGTGCAGATTTCTGGCCTATTGTGTATTCCCTCAGGACTTTGCGTGTCTCTCTGCTGGGCTGATGCCTCTAGTAACAACCAACTTTCATAACTCCATTATTCACAGATACTTTTACCTATTGTATAACCCTGATAGAAAGGGTATGGTGAGTGATCCCAAATTCCTGGGGATTCCTGTTCCCTCAAGAGGCCTACCTACTCTGGTTTTTGCTTTTGGTATTGTATTGGCCACCTCCGTGTCTTGTTTGATGGGAGCTGAGGTGTGCATTGTGCACACATGATATGCACAGTGAGTGCGAGAATGGCAATTTCTCCCCAAATGTTTCAGCCTTGCATTTTTCAGCTTTGACTATGCCAAAGTCTCAACCTAGAAGCCAGCCCAAAATATGAAACTTGGGAAAATGTGTGTTGAGGGCATATCCAGTTGTAGGAGTATAACATACAGTTCAGCACATTGGGTATGTTAGCCAATACCCCCAGAGAGAAATTGGACTGTTTGAATAGAGGTGCCAGGTGGCAGCTTTCATTGTCTGTTAGAAGCTCCCCTGTGCTCCAGTAGGGCACATCAGGCCCATCCCTCTCCTTGTTTTAACACTGCTGAACATCACCTGTTTGTCCCCAGTGAATAAGATGTGGAGGCATTTCTGAATGTTTGAGCAAGTTAACTGTGTGGCAGGGTGTGGTGCTTTCCCTTTATTGGAGTTAGGACTCTGGACTGCCTGGGTTTATGTCAGTCTGGTAGGCACTGAGGTAGCACAGGGACATGGGACAAACTTCCTGGTGAACTTCTCCTGCCTCTGATGAAAAATGCCAGGATATAAGTAGTGTAGTAGGAATAGGAGGGACCCCATCTTAAGGCTAAGATTCCATTTTAAAAGGCAGAGAGTTAAGAAGTAAGATTCCTAACATATTCTCTGGTAGACAATAGCCCAACAGTCTGCCTTAAGGCAGGGCAGGCAGTCTTAACAGATATGGCTCCACTGCTTGAGGGTAACCACTATCTTGGAAAAGAACAGGATAAATAAATTCCTTGTGTTGGATTTACTTAGCATAATCAGCTGGAGAACTGATAACAGAGGAGAGGAGACACGGTGTCTCACCAGAGATAAGCACCTTGAGACCACAAATCAGACCTATGCCCAACAACCCCAGCTCTGCTCTTTGCCTCACCCATTCTTAAAAGCCTGAAAAGACAGAATCCCCAAACCTTGAGTGCACCTCCATAACTCTGGGGAGGGAAAATCCTAGGGCAAAACACCTCTAAAACAGAAATCAGTCAAAGGGAGAAAGAAAGTTTAAAACCCATTTATTGCTTACAAACTGCAGTCTGGGCCATCTCTTCCCTGCTCAGGCAGAAGCAAACAAACCCTCTCCCTAACCTCTCAGGTTCAAATAAGCCGTCAGTCACCAAGGTAGTTATCCATGGATGTGGAGAGAGACCTTTCCCCACCCCTGAGGGATGCCTGTTAATATGCAGGTTCACTGAAGCCAGGTGAAATATTCTGGAAATATTACAATTTTACCCACGGCCTCCTCTCTGAGGATGCCCGCATTTCTCTTTCTTTAAGTGGGTACTTTCAAATAAAGCTTTTTCACTGCTCAAATTACAATGGTTTGTCTCATTTCTCTTGCACTTTATTCCTGTCTTCACTTTGTCTCCACTTCTAAGGAGTAGTAAGAGGCTGCTAAAAGCTCACATTTGGGCCTGCATGTTTCCATCACCTGGGTGACTTGGACAGGACTGCTGCTGTGTGATCTGCCTGAGTAACCCTGCCTGAAAATCTCCTTTCTTCAGGAAGTTTTCAGAACATAATCCCTCTCCATCCTGTCTCTGTGGCTCACCCAAATCCTAGAGCAGTAGGGGTTAGGCCCCATCCCCTGCAGATCCAAGTGGACACAGGATATTAGGTGATTCAGGAGTTGGCAAGGGAATCTGTCCTAGGCCAAGAACTTTCTCCCTGCACTTCTCTGTTCTCTGCTGCCTGCAGGGCAGCTGTCACTCCCTGCTGCTCTTGCTTTAATAAATCCCTTCCTTACATACATTCATCCAACCTGTTCAAGAATTCTTTCTCTCCCAGAGTGAAGTACCCTCCCCTGTCCAGGTTGAGGTTTCTCCTGGTGCTTCACCTGGTGAGCAGGGAGAGACCTCCCCAGAAGGAGCTGTCCAGCAACAATACCACTTTCATTTTAATAAGAAGGCCACTGCAGAGAAGACAAGTAGTAACTCTGTGGCATCTTACTACACTGATGGACAGTGACTGCAATGGGATATGAGGGGGACTCTATATATGGGTGAATGCAGTACCATGTTGATTTTCATGTGAAACCTTCATAAGAGTGTATATCAGTGATACTTTAATTTAAAAAATAATAATAAGGCCCCAGTTTGGCAGGAAAATAGGTATGAGTAGGGTGGAAAGAGAATTTTAAGGCCAGTGAGGCTCACTACAAGGGACTCAACAAGTTAACCAGTTCAGACTAGAGAGTCAGAAAAGACTCAAGAGTTAGAGTTAATCAGTTAGAGCTCAAATGGACAGGAGAATGTTGGCCTGGAATATTTGAATATTCCCTAGATAGGGAGAAGTATCTGAGCATGATCTAGGTCTTCATTGTGCCAATTAGATCATGCCACTGAAAGATTTACTTTGGCCTGATAATAGGCCACCTTTTCCCCCTTTCTCTGAGAGTGCACTTTTTCTCTTTAAAACTTAAATATTTCAGAGGACCTCTCCTCCCTGAGGTTGCCTGCACTTTTTATCTCTTTAAGTATGTAACTTTAAATAAAAGTTTTTACTTTGCTTCACTACCATGTCTTTGCCCTTCAATTCTTAGTTGTGGTGCAGACAAGAATTGATAAAAATGAACAATGCCACCCAACAGCCCCTGTTGCTGATCTAATTTTACAATGAGTGATTTCCTTTACACAGGCATAATAGGGACCTCAGTCTGTAGAGCAATTGGCTCTGCCCCAGTAAGGGCTTCAGGTCAGTAAGTACTCAGGTCACTAAGTATGCCACAAGATACTTTTCTGGTGGCAAATAACTCTGGGCTGGATCTGGAGCTGCTTATAGCAAAAGTGCATGGTTGGTGTTTACATGTTTGTTTGGTGCATAGGATTCAGGAAGCTGAGGGTGGCTGAAACATCTCATTGTAAGTCCTGACATCAGGGCAATAGTGGGAGACTGAAGTAATAGCCTCTGGTAGTTCCTCTAGTGCTTGTTGAAGCTGTTTGTGGTGACTAGATAGATGGGGGAGGGAAGGGCAGCAAATATTGGAAGTAAGGTTTCTGTTGGCACAAGAACCCAAGCAGTTCTAACAAATGCTGGGCCTCCTTTACCAAGGTGAGAGCCTGGAGCACTAGTAACTTGTCTTTTACCAAACTGAGAACAGTCTGCCCTTCTGAGTTCTTAGTATAGCCTCCTCCATATTTAAGAGCCTGGGAATGGCCTCTTGGCATCCGGGAAGTGGGGGATGATTGCACTTCCTCTCTCAGTGAGGTGTTCTCTCACGGTTCTGACTGTGAGAAAGAGTCTTGATCAGGTCCACAGAGTAAGATGTCATCGGTATAATGCCAATGTTGAGTTTCTGCTGGGAGCATGGGCAGGCATCTAGGTCCTGTGTGTAAAGCCTGTGGGCAATTGCAACAACCTTTTAAAATTCTCTCTGTGTTTTTTGCTTACCCTTCCAGTTCTTTGCAGTGGCTTTAAGCATAGGACTTACTGAGGAATTGGAAGTTGAAATGTCACAAATCAATACCCTTCTTTGACTATGACAGGTCACAATTTTTTAGTTATGTGCTTTATGTATTTACCACCTGCACCAGTAAGGGAAAGTTAATTGGTTTCCACTAGGCAGAGTCCACCAGAAATGTAGAAGATTTAGACTTATTCCATGTAGACACCTACTGAGTGATGAGGTCCAACCCATTAAAGGGAGAAATAATCTCAGGGACAAACAACCAGGACAGAAACAACTTTTAGCAACTATTTGCATAGTTAAAAGGATGATTGATGCAGGCCATGCTGCTCATGCTGTTTGACAAGGTCTAGACACGAGGAGGAATCCTGGAAACAGGAAACCTCATAGCTGGTCCCTGCTAATTCCCACACTTATTTTTGCAGTTATGATGTTGGTGATTGGGCTCATACATGGGCAATCTTATGTAGTTAAGATTTTTTCATCTTTAGTAAATAGCATAACCCAAAATATTGATCAAAGCAGCAATTCTGGAAATGAAAGCAGTGTTATGGGACCAACTGTTCCAGTCATACTGCCATGAAGAAGTGAGGCAGAACAGCCCAGGCCTCTCAAAACTAGATGCAGTTTGTTCCTCCTTTTGTAACAATTTAAACATGATTAATCAGGAGTTACAGTAAACTGGGCCACAGAAAAACCCATTTTTCCAAGAAATGTATATGAAACAGCTAAGTAATAAAGATCAATTGTCCCCACTGCCCAAGGTCCCCTTATGCTGCTTATAAAATTAGAACATACCTCTGGTATCCCCCTCATAGAAAGAATTTATGAGCAAAATAGGAAAATTTACATTTACAAATATCCCATATATAAAAGTTTATAATAAATTCATGACAAAATATGATTATATTAATAGTAAGGTAGTAAGAGCAGATTTAGTGTTATTATATAAAGGATAAAAAGAACTGCAAGGCCCTAGTGACTGTAGATGCAGGAGGAAAGGTGTAAACATCTGAAATTGTAGAATAAATATTATAAAAGAATAAGGTGTTTTTACTGTATTTGTAGGAATGTTGAGGAATGTTAAAACTTATGGGTGATAAAGTACCATCCCTACACTTTAGATGTAAGCCTAAACCCACATGTGTAGGATAAGATTTCATTAATACTACATTTAATAACCAAAAGACATATAGCTTGCATTTTATATAACCTGCTTAAACTTTATATAGCCTTAGATACATATCTTAAACTCTATATAATCTTACATGCTTATAAGTAAAAATCATAGCCCACATGCTGTCTCATGCCATTTTCTGTTTAGCACCTAGCACATAGCTTACATGAATTACTAATCACAATAGACTAAGAGAAAGTTAAAACTTAAATGTTAAACAGCTACTATTAGAAGAAATGATGATATTTACTTAAGGGTAATAAGCCAGAATTATGTAGAAACTGACAGGAAAAAGATTGTATTATTCATGATTAAAGAAAAATGTGTAACATTATATAAACCTTAAAAAGATATAAAAATAAAGACCCTGCTGCTTGATGTCGGGAGATGTTACAACCTTGATCGGGTGTTTAGCCTCCTCACTCATCTCCTCACTCACCAACGCTGTCCTTTCCTTCGTGACCCACACCTCAGCTGGAGCTGGACTCTGGCAGATGATTACTTCTTTGATTAGTCCTCCTTGCAAGCTGCTCACCTCTTGAGGCGTCCCTCTGATGCATGAGCTGCTTCCAGGAACTAGGGAGATTTGGGATATGTATCCAACAGAATCAGCTGGTATTGTTTGTTTTTTTGGAACCCAAAGAGAGTTAGTAGATTAAAAGTCTTTGTCTGGTGTGGGGCGGAAGATGGCGGCGTGAGTAGAGCAGCGGAAATCTCCTCCCAAAACCACATTTATCTATGAAAATATAACAAAGACAACCCTTCCTAGAATAAAGACCAGAGGACACAGGACAATATCCAGACCACATCCACACCTGAGAGAACCCAGCGCCTCGCGAAGGGGGTAAGATACAAGCCCCGGCCCCGCGGGAGCCGAGCGCCCAACCCCCCAGCTCCCGGCGGGAGAAGAGCAGGCGGAGCGGGAGGGAGACGGAGTACAGGGCTGCCGAACACCCAGCCCCAGCCATCCGGGCCAGAGTGCAGGGACCTCGATACTGGGAAAACAGGGCAGCAAGAACAGTGAGCAGGCACTGGAGGCTGGGCGACAGAGGACATAAGAAAAGCGCGCGACCATTTTTTTTTTTTTTTTTTTGCTTTTTTGCTGCTTTGTTTTGGCGAGCGCTTTTTGGAAGTCTTAAAGGGACAGGGACCCCAATATTAGGGAAACAGGGCAGAAAGACCAGTGAGCAGAGGCCTGAGGCTGGCACCGGAGAATAAAGAAAAACGAACGACCAGCTTTTTTTTTTTTAATTAAAAACATTTTTTTTTCTTGTTTTTTTTTGTGGTCGTTGTTTTGTTTTGGCGGGTGCTTTTTGGAAGTCTTAAAGGGGCAGGGCGGGCCACTTAATCCAGAGGTAGGGAATCCGGGATCTCTGGGCACCCTAACCCCTGGGCTGCAGGGAGCAGGGAGGCCCCTTACGGAGATAAATAGCCTCCCAGCCGCTCCTGCTCCAACGCGACTCCACCATTTTGGAGTAGCTGCCCGAGCCAGGCCACGCCCACAGCAACAGCGGAGATGAACTCCATAGTAGCCGGGCAGGAAGCAGAAGCCCTGTCTGCACGCAGCTGCGCAGCACAAGCCACTAGAGGCCGCTGTTCTCCCAGGAGAGGAGGGCCACAAACCAACAAGAAAGGAAGTCCTTCCAGCCGTCAGTCGTCCCAGTTGTGCAGACTATTCCTATCACCATGAAAGGGCAAAGCTACAGGCAGACAAAGATCACAGAGACAACACCAGAGAAGGAGACAGACCTAACCAGTCTTCCTGACAAAGAATTCAAAATAAGAATCATAAACATGCTGACAGAGATGCAGAGAAATACGCAAGAAAAATGGGATGAAGTCCGGAAAGAGATCACAGATGCCAGAAAGGAGATCGCAGAAATGAAACAAACTCTGGAAGGGTTTATAAGCAGAATGGATAGAATGCAAGAGGCCATTGATGGAATTGAAATCAGAGAACAGGAACGCATGGCAGCTGACATAGAGAGAGACAAAAGGATCTCCAGGAATGAAACAATATTAAGAGAACTGTGTGACCAATCTAAAAGGAGCAATATCCGTATTATAGGGGTCCCAGAAGAAGAAGAGAGAGGCAAAGAGATGGAAAGTATCTTAGAAGATATAATTGCTGAAAACTTCCCCACACTGGGGGAGGAAGTAAGCAAACAGACCACGGAAATACACAGAACCCCCAACAGAAAGGATCCAAGAAGGGCAACACCAAGACACATAATAATTAAAATGGCAAAGATCAAGGACAGGGAAAGAGTGTTAAAGGCATCTAGAGAGAAAAAGGTCACCTATAAAGGGAAACCCATCAGGCTAACGTCAGATTTCTCAACAGAAACCCTACAGGACAGAAGAGAATGGCATGATATATTTAATACAATGAAACAGAAGGGCCTTGAACCAAGGATACTGTATCCAGCACGACTATCATTCAAATATGACGGTGGGATTAAACAATTCCCAAACAAACAAAAGCTGAGGGAATTTGCTTTCCACAAACCACCTCTACAGAACATCTTACAGGGACTGCTCTAGATGGGAGCACTCCTAGAAGGAGCACAGCACAAAACACCCAACATATGAAGAATCGAGGAGGAGGAACAAGAAGGGAGAGAAGAAAAGAATCTCCAGACAGTGTATATAACAGCTCAATAAGCGAGCTAAGTTAGGCAGTAAGATACTAAAGAGGCTAAACTTGAACCTTTGGTAACCACGAATTTAAAGCCTGCAATGGCAATAAGTACATATCTTTCAATAGTCACCCTAAATGTTAATGGGTTGAATGCACCAATCAAAAGACACAGAGTAACAGAATGGATAAAAAAGCAAGACCCATCTATATGCTGCTTACAAGAAACTCACCTCAAACCCAAAGACATGTACAGACTAAAAGTCAAGGGATGGAAAAACATATTTCAAGCAAACAACAGTGAGAAGAAAGCAGGGGTTGCAGTACTAATATCAGACAAAATAGACTTCAAAACAAAGAAAGTAACAAGAGATAAAGAAGGACACTACATAATGATAAAGGGCTCAGTCAAACAAGAGGATATAACCATTCTAAATATATATGCACCCAACACAGGAGCACCAGCATATGTGAAACAAATACTAACAGAACTAAAGGGGGATATAGACTGCAATGCATTCATTCTAGGAGACTTCAACACACCACTCACCCCAAAGGATAGATCCACTGGGCAGAAAATAAGTAAGGACACGGAAGCACTGAACAACACAGTAGAGCAGATGGACCTAATAGACATCTATAGAACTCTACATCCAAAAGCAGCGGGATATACATTCTTCTCAAGTGCACATGGAACATTCTCCAGAATAGACCACATACTAGGCCACAAAAAGAGCCTCAGAAAATTCCAAAAGATTGAAATCCTACCAACCAACTTTTCAGACCACAAAGGCATAAAACTAGAAATAAACTGTACAAAGAAAGCAAAGAGGCTCACGAACACATGGAGGCTTAACAACACGCTCCTAAATAATCAATGGATCAATGACCAAATCAAAATGGAGATCCAGCAATATATGGAAACAAATGACAACAACAACACTAAGCCCCAACTTCTGTGGGACACAGCAAAAGCAGTCTTAAGAGGAAAGTATATAGCAATCCAAGCATATTTAAAAAAGGTAGAGCAATCCCAAATGAATCGTCTAATGTCACAATTATCGAAATTGGAAAAAGAAGAACAGATGAGGACTAAGGTCAGCAGAAGGAGGGACATAATAAAGATCAGAGAAGAAATAAATAAAATTGAGAAGAATAAAACAATAGCAAAAATCAATGAAACCAAGAGCTGGTTCTTCGAGAAAATAAACAAAATAGATAAGCCTCTAGCCAGACTTATTAAGAAGAAAAGAGAGTCAACACAAATCAACAGTATCAGAAACGAGAAAGGAAAAATCACGACGGACCCCACGGAAATGCAAAGAATTATTGGAGAATACTATGAAAACCTATATGCTAACAAGCTGGGAAACCTAGGAGAAATGGACAACTTCCTAGAAAAATATAACCTTCCAAGATTGACCCAGGAAGAAACAGAAAATCTAAACAGACCAATTACCAGCAACGAAATTGAAGAGGTAATCAAAAAACTACCAAAGAACAAAACCCCCGGGCCAGATGGATTTACCTCGGAATTTGATCAGACATACAGGGAAGACATAATACCCATTCTCCTTAAAGTTTTCCAAAAAATAGAGGAGGAGGGGATACTCCCAAACTCATTCTATGAAGCTAACATCACCCTAATACCAAAACCAGGCAAAGACCCCACCAAAAAAGAAAACTACAGACCAATATCCCTGATGAACGTAGATGCAAAAATACTCAACAAAATATTAGCAAACCGAACTCAAAAATACATCAAAAGGATCATACACCATGACCAAGTGGGATTCATTCCAGGGATGCAAGGATGGTACAACATTCGAAAGTCCATCAACATCATCCACCACATCAACAAAAAGAAAGACAAAAATCACATGATCATCTCCATAGATGCTGAAAAAGCATTTGACAAAGTTCAACATCCATTCATGTTAAAAACTCTCAGCAAAATGGGAATAGAGGGCAAGTACCTCAACATAATAAAGGCCATCTATGATAAACCCACAGCCAACATTATATTGAACAGCGAGAAGCTGAAAGCATTTCCTCTGAGATCGGGAACTAGACAGGGATGCCCACTCTCTCCTCTGTTATTTAACATAGTACTGGAGGTCCTAGCCACGGCAATCAGACAAAATAAAGAAATACAAGGAATCCAGATTGGTAAAGAAGAAGTTAAACTGTCACTATTTGCAGATGACATGATACTGTACATAAAAAACCCTAAAGACTCCACCCAAAAACTACTAGAACTGATATCGGAATACAGCAAATTTGCAGGATACAAAATCAACACACAGAAATCTGTGGCTTTCCTATATACTAACAATGAACCAACAGAGAGAGAAATCATGAAAACAACTCCATTCACAATTGCATCAAAAAAAATAAAATACCTAGGAATAAACCTAACCAAAGAAGTGAAAGACTTATACTCTGAAAACTACAAGTCACTCTTAAGAGAAATTAAAGGGGACACTAACAGATGGAAACTCATCCCATGCTCGTGGCTAGGAAGAATTAATATCGTTAAAATGGCCATCCTGCCCAAAGCAATATACAGATTTGATGCAATTCCTATGAAACTACCAGCAACATTCTTCAATGAACTGGAACAAATAATTCAAAAATTCATATGGAAACACCAAAGACCCCGAATAGCCAAAGCAATCCTGAGAAAGAAGAATAAAGTAGGGGGGATCTCAATCCCCAACTGCAAGCTCTACTATAAAGCCATAGTAATCAAGACAATTTGGTACTGGCACAAGAGCAGAGCCACAGAGCAATGGAACAGACTAGAGAATCCAGACATTAACCCAGACATATATGGTCAATTAATATTTGATAAAGGAGCCATGGACATACAATGGCGAAATGACAGTCTCTTCAACAGGTGGTGCTGGCAAAACAGGACAGCTACATGTAGGAGAATGAAACTGGACCATTGTCTAACCCCATATACAAAAGTAAACTCAAAATGGATCAAAGACCTGAATGTAAGCCATGAAACCATTAAACTCCTGGAAGAAAACATAGGCAAAAACCTCTTAGACATAAACATGAGTGACCTCTTCTTGAACATATCTCCCCGGGCAAGGAAAACAACAGCAAAAATGAGTAAGTGGGACTATATTAAGCTGAAAAGCTTCTGTACAGCAAAAGACACCATCAATAGAACAAGAAGGATCCCTACAGTATGGGAGAATATATTTGAAAATGACACATCCGATAAAGGCTTGACGTCCAGAATATATAAGGAGCTCTCACGCCTCAACAAACAAGAAACAAATAACCCAATTAAAAAATGGCAGAGGAACTGAACAGACAGTTCTCCAAAAAAGAAATACAGATGGCCAACAGACACATGAAAAGATGCTCCACATCGCTAATTATCAGAGAAATGCAAATTAAAACTACAATGAGGTATCACCTCACACCAGTAAGGATGGCTGCCATCCAAAAGACAAACAACAACAAATGTTGGCGAGGCTGTGGAGAAAGGGGAACCCTCCTACACTGCTGGTGGGAATGTAAACTTGTTCAACCATTGTGGAAAGCAGTATGGAGGTACATCAAAATGCTCAAATCAGACTTACCATTTGACCCAGGAATTGCACTCCTAGGAATTTACCCTAAGAATGCAGCAATCAAGTTTGAGAAAGACAGATGCACCCCTATGTTTATTGCAGCACTATTTACAATAGCCAAGAATTGGAAGCAACCTAAATGTCCATCAATAGATGAATGGATAAAGAAGATGTGGTACATATACACAATGGAATACTACTCAGCTATAAGAAAAGGGCAAATCCAATCATTTGCAGCAACATGGATGGAGCTGGAGGATATTATGCTCAGTGAAACAAGCCAAGCGGAGAAAGAGAAATACCAAATGATTTCACTTATCTGTGGAATATAAGAACAAAGGAAAAACTGAAGGAACAAAACAGCAGCAGAATCACAGAACTCAAGAATGGACTAACAGGTACCAAAGGGAAAGGGACTGGGGAGGATGGGTGGGTAGGGAGGGATAAGGGGGGAGAAGTAGGGGGGTATTAAGATTAACATGCATGGGGGGGTAGGAGAAAAGGGAGGGCTGTACAACACAGAGAAGGCAAGTAGTGATTCTACAACATTTTGCTATGCTGATGGACAGTGACTGTAAAGGGGTTTATAGGGGAGACCTGGTATAGGGGAGAGCCTAGTAAACATAATATTCGTCATGTAAGTGTAGATTAGTGATAGCAAAAAAAAAAAAAAAAAAAAAAAAGGGCAGTTCCTGTGTGGTAACCTCCAACGAGTTCTATACAAGGGTATAAAGGGCATATAAAAGTGTAGGCAAAGGGTCTGTTTGTGTTTATACAGAGGATCAAAACCTAATTGGGCTACCCCGAAAATGAACTAAGATACGATATGAAAAAGAACTTCCAACATCTGCACCCTCTGGAAGACTCATGCCAGAAGATGATCATCAAAAAACCCCAACAAAGATCCACGCACTGCTACAGCTGTAGATGCACTCATCCCACCAGTTCCTGGACCTGCCATGGGAATGAGGAAGGAGATATCTAAGCTGGCCTGTGCATACAGTAAAACAACAAAATTGGACTGGATCTATACTGTTGGAACTCAACCAAGAATTAGGAGAAGTGCAAATTGTAGCGCTCCAAAGTCTTACAACTACAAACTATTTATTGTTAAAAGAACATATGGCATGTGAACAGTCCCCAGGAATGGGTTGTTTTAATTTGTCTGATTTCTCTCAGACTGTTCAAGTTCATTTGGACAATATCCACCATATCATAGATAAGTTTTCACAAATGCCTAAGGTGCCTAACTGGTTTTCTTGGTTTCACTGCAGATGGCTGGTAATTACAGATATGCTTTGGTTATGTAACTATACTCCTATTATGTTAATGTGTGTGTGCAATTTAAGTAGTAGCTTAAAACCTATACATGCTGAAGTTACTCTACAAGAAGATATATCAAAGAAATAATCAATCTTCCCATGTTTTCTTCCGCCTGCTACTTCTATAGCTTTTCTTCTTCCTTCCTAATTACAACCCTTAAATAGAATTCGTGCCTCATATCAAATTTACCGAGTATCATAATTCTTCCAAGTGGTAAAGATACCTCAAGACAAATGCTGGGCATAGAAGCCACAGGGCATAAATATGCAAAGAAGTAAAAAGCTAACTTTTTCAAACAATAAGGCTTCTCTCTCACTTACCAACTTCACATTTCCCTGTATGGCCCCGGAAGATGACTGGTTAGCCAGAGACGGGTAAGATTCCTCAAGGGAGGAACAACCTAAGACAGGCACAGTCGCAGGGGGGCCATCAGGTGAGAAATTTGGGATAAACTGAGGTGAGGATTAGAACCTCACCCCCCCTGTTCTGAGAGAAATCTTTTGCATACGTGGATGTTTTATTGCCCTGGTCTAGCTTGGATTAACACATAGTCTACAGGCACACATCTGATCATCTACATGTGCTCTCTTACAACACTAAACTATGTTTTCTACCTTTATCTTGTATCTACCTACCACTTCAGCATTTTATTAAAAATAATAATAATAAAGAGAGAAATGTTGTATCCACATATAAATCAAGTATAAAAACCAAATGAGTATTCATATTTGAACTGACTGTTTATAGTTCATAATGCATGAGCAAAACCGAAAGTTTCTTTGATGACTGCCCTTGTACTGTTCACTATGTAACTTATCCATTATGTAAGAATTTGTTCTACATGTAAAAACTTGTTTGTTATGCCTCAGAAGATTGGAGACTGACAAAAATTAGGCTTGGGGTGGAATAATGATTGTGCATTGAGCATTGACTCCCCTATACAGAATTTTATTGTCGTTAACAACCATTTGATCAATAAATATGAGAGATGCCCTCACAAAAAAAAAAAAAGGACAGACTTCCAATGGTAAAATAAATTAGTAACCGGGATGTAATGTATAGCATAAGGAATATAGTCAAGATATTGTAACAGCCTGGTAGGGTGATAGCTGGAACCTAGAATTATGTATATAAATGTTCTACCACTGTGTTGTACACTTGAAACTCATGTAATGTAATACTGTGTGTCAACTACCCTTCAATCAAAAATAATTATTAAAAAATTATAATAATAATAATAATAATAATAATAAAGAGAGAAATGTGGTATCCACATATAAATCAAGTATAAAAACCAAATCAGTATTCATATTTGAACTGACTGTTTATAGTTCATAATGCATGAGCAAAACCGAAAGTTTCTGTGATGACTGCCCTTGTACTGTTCACTATGTAACTTATCCATTATGTAAGAATTTGTTCTACATGTAAAAACTTGTTTGTTATGCCTCAGAAGATTGGAGACTGACAAAAATTAGGCTTGGGGTGGAATAATGATTGTGCATTGAGCATTGACTCCCCTATACAGAATTTTATTGTCGTTAACAACCATTTGATCAATAAATATGAGAGATGCCCTCACAAAAAAAAAAAAAAAAAAAAAAAAAAAAGGACAGACTTCCAATGGTAAAATAAATTAGTAACCGGGATGTAATGTATAGCATAAGGAATATAGTCAAGATATTGTAACAGCCTGGTAGGGTGATAGCTGGAACCTAGAATTATGTATATAAATGTTCTACCACTGTGTTGTACACTTGAAACTCATGTAATGTAATACTGTGTGTCAACTACCCTTCAATAAAAAATAATTATTAAAAAAAAAAAAAAAAAAGTCTTTGTCTGTAGCAAAGGCCTTCTTCTGTGACCACCAGATCCCTATGTGTGGCAGGTCCCTGCCACTGTTGCAGAAGTTAGGGCTGCTTCCAAAGAGGAGGCAAGCTGTGGGTTATAATCTAATCACCATGGAAAGTACTATAGCTACTCCACTGATTTTTAGCAGAGGTCATCCAATTTGTGACCCACCTGTCACTTGGGACCCAGTATAACCTCCCTTAGTCGTGTCTATGCTCAACTGGGTTACTAACTGGTATGTTTGGCAGCCTTACTGATAGTAATTTTGCTTTAGGCCAGGTGGCATATTGCAGAATTAACATTAACAGGCAATTCTTGTCTCTGAATCTGTCTTTCTTAAGTTTCTATTAAGTCCAAGGAAGGTATGACCTCTCAAATTGTTTCAACACCAGCTATCATGCCATTAAAGAAGACTTGTATTTGTCAGCCACCTCCCACCCGCAAACAACTGGATGGACTCAGTTTTCAATTCAGCCACCTCCACTTTGCAAAGTCACCATGCTGCATGCCTGACTGATGTCTGTCTATTGTCTGATAAGACCACTCTCACATCTCTGGCTGATGAACTTTTGCCTGAGTTAACATTTTCCATTGCCTGGACCACTATGAGGACTTCAGTGGAATTTAGTAGAGTGCAAAGCCCTCTAAGCCATAAAAGCCACTTATCAATGGCCAGAGTCCCAAACTTCCTCTGAGGGTAATTGTTACCTTCCATGCTAATTGTGAAGGATCCTTTAGTAGGAACACCATTTTCTCTGAATTATCACAGCCAATTGTTTAATTTTAGTCCCATTAAGTGGAGCTCACTCCCAGACAGAGACATTTCTATACATCCAGGAGGGCCTTTTTCCATCAGTTTCCTGGATTAGGTCCTTAAGAAGATACTGGATCACAGATTGGGAAGAGGTATTTCCTCCTACAAATGCCAAAGGGCCTCCCCTTATTGTCTCTTCCATTGTCCCTTTCTAGATGGTCACTGAAAAAATAGGAGGTAGATTATCTTCATCACTATCGTGATAGTATTGTGCAGCCATTTTCACCTGGAGGCCACCAGACTTCTTCCCCAAGACTCTCCCCTCTGACGTTGCTTACCCCAGGCACTCAGGGTCTTACCTCCTGCCCCATTGGCCCCTGAGCCTGGACTAGGCATCTGTGCTTTGGAAGTTCCTTCACTTGTCATCACTGTCAACAGTGACAAGGTCATCTTCTCACTTCAGAGCAGGTCAGATCACCAGTCTGTAGTGAGGAGATCCTTGCACCAAAACTTGTTATGGTTATGGGGTCATACATAGCTCTCCTTTGGCTGGGAGGAATGGGTTCCTTGACTTTTCCTGCTCAGCCCTAGAGGTCTTAACAATATCCACACCTACCCAGGGCCCTACTGTGTGGGCTGTCATCTTTCCCAGGCACCTCTGACCCTAGAAGTCAGTTCCAATGGCATGGGTTCCCACAATTACTGGCACTACTGCTTTTTCAGACTAATGAGTCACAGGGGGAGACCATGGCAATTAGAATGCAGTGCAACACAGAGCAACGCTGTGCCAATTGATGGAACACCTGTGCCAAAGTGTTCCAACTGTTGATTCCTAACCACTTGAGGCCTCCAGGGTCTATATGGCAATTGATTGTCCACTGACTGGGAAGACTTCATATCAATCACAAAAATCACCCATTCTTACACCACTTACATTGGATTTCCTGGATTTGGGGGCTGATAGGACCACAAGATTCAGAGGGCACACAGGAAGGTTATATTCACATTGCATTTTGACAGAAGTACCTCACAGCACAAGACATTGCATAGACGGTGGTGTGGACCACCATGCAGGAAGGAGAACTCTGGGAGAAGGACAATCAGAGAGGGAGTTAATGTGTCTGGGTGATGTCACTGAGTAGCACAGCAGGGAGAGTCTGAGTAAAAGAGCTTCAAAGATGAGCGGTGGTTTACAATCTTACAGAGCTCCAAGGCTTCTCTTACCTGTGACTAGCAGGTCTTGGGTGCACTGTCATGACACCTGCAAAGGAGGAAGGCTCTTAATGGCCAAAAATGTTCCAGATATTTGACTATACTTAAAACAACTGGATATGTGAAAAATTAAGTTTGCCAGCAGTGGACTTCTGAGCTGACTTTGCATGCTGTGAAGAAGTCAACAACATAAGGCCAATGTACAGAAGCCATCTTTAACCCATTTGTATAACACCATATAACCCCTGTAAGATAAATTCTAGCCGAAATAAGCAGTCAAAGAGAGGCAACAAAGGGCCAGGTAATTTATTTAAATACCACCCCCGGGTGATGTTCTCGCCGCCTGGATACTACAAGCCGGAGAAGTCACACCCGGTCAGGGAAGTGGGGGCTTATAAGGGATTAGGAGGGGGAGGAGTGGGCAAACTATCCTAGGGGGCGTGGAGAGGTATGATTGGCTAAAGGTGACATAATAGACAACTAGAAACTTTTTTCCTTCCCAGAGGGAGGAGGCTGACATCCGGGTCTTAGTTGGCACATCAGAAGGGTGGAATTCAGGAAGAGCTGTCCCCTTTCCATGTAAGGCACGGACCTTGGGGTCTGGTCTGTTCTCCCCCTATGGCATCTCCCTGTTCTGTTTGCATGTCCTTGTTTTTCCTTTCTCCAGCCTAACACCCCCTAAATTTAACACAGGTACTCAAACACTTGCACACAAATGTTCACAGCAGAACTATTCACAAGCCAAAAGGGGAAAAACCTAAATGTGAATCAAATGACAAATAGGAGAACAAAATGTGGTACATGCAACCCATGGAATAGTTTTCAGCTATAAAATGGAATGAAGTTGTAATACATGCTATAGTGTAGATGAACCTGGAAAATGTTATGCTACCTGAAAGAAGTTAGAAACAATGGTCACTTGCTGAAAGATATCCTGATAGGTAAATTTGCAGAGGCAGAAAGTAAATTAGCTGTTGCCAGGGCCTTGGGAAAAGGAGAGATGGAGAGTAACTGCTTAAGTGGTAAAAGGTGTGCTCAGGAAGTGACGAAATGTTTGAAACTACTAGAAGAATACAAAATGACAATGAAATGTAGATAGCAAAATGGTGACTTTATGTGAATTTCACCTTATTAAAAAAAACAAAAAAGAATCGGAAACTATCTTAATATCAGATAAAAGAAGGTCAGAAGAGAGTATTCCCAAGAGACCAGATGGAAAACATAAAATTATGTCATTTGGAAGACATAAAAATAATAAAATGCTGATGCACCTACTAAGTTTCAAAGTACATGAAAGGAAAAGTGACACTCAAAAAGTGGTGGTTTTAGTTCTACCATCACAACAAAGATAGGACAAGACAAACATACACACATAAAAAAGTAAAGGTATGTAATTCTGAGCACTATCAACTACCTTGACTTAACTGGCACTTTGTAAGTCTGGGGAAAGGAAATCCTGGGGCAAAATACCCCAAAAAATAAAAATCAGTTAAAGGGAGAAATAAAGTTTAAAACCCGTTTATTTCTCACAAACTGCAGTGCCAGGCCGTCTTTCTTCTCTTGCTCAAGCAGCAACCACCGGCCGTCCCCCTCACCTCTCAGGTACAGATAAGCCCTCTGTTGCCCAGGTAATTACCCACTGATATGGAGATTAACTTCTCCACCCCTGAGGAAAGATGCAAATGCACTATAGCCATACTTCTTTCCACCTCTGAACGCCTATTGATATGCAGATATACTAAAGCCAGGTGACATATTCTGGTAATGTTTCAATTTTACCCACACACTTACAAAACACTAAATGCTAAAACCAAAAAGTACACATTTGTTTCAAGATTTTTAAAAGTTGGTAAATTTCAAAAGACAAATCTTAGAGTATATCTCTGACCAAAATAGAACCATATTTGAAGTCAAGAAAAACATCTTTTTGAACAAAACATTAGAAATTAAGAACACTTCTGAATAGTCTATGGGCCAGAGAAGAAATCACAAGGGAAAACAAAATATTGCCAACTGAATGGAAATGGTAATTTATACCAAAATCTGTGGGATGTAGGTAATGCAGCGCTTAGAAAGAAATTTGTATCTTTAAACACATTCATTAGAAAATAATAAGGGTATATATAACTCCAGGGAGAAGAAATCCTGGGGGAAAATACCTCTAAAACCAAAATCAGTCAAAGGCAGAAAGAAAGTTTAGAACGATTTTGCTGCTTACAAACTGCAGTCCTAGGCCATTTCTCTCTCCTGCTCCAGCAGAAGCTAGATCTCTCCCTAACCTCTCAGGATCAGATAAGCTCTGGGTCACCCAGGTAATTACCCACTGATAGGGAGATGAACTACTTTTTTCCACCACTTAGGAATGCCTGTTCATATGGAGATGCACTAAAGTCCGGTGAGAGATTCTGGAATATTACAATTTTACCCACAATATAAAACCAATTACTTGAGTTATGTAAGGGAGGAACAATTTCCCTTTCCTTCCAGGTCCTTTGGCTCCTCTAGTAATTAAATGGACATAAGACAGATTAACAGGACAAAAACAAATTAAATTTTGTACATACAGGGGCCCTGTAGGAACAGAAGACTCAAAGGCAGTCAGGCAATTGAGCCTCTATACTACCCTGAGTGAGCTAGGGCAAGGCATAGGGTTCTGGGGCCCCAAAGGGGTAGAAGACTATACACAGGAAGATGAGTGGAGCAGATGTTTGGTAACCAGATGTCTTCCCTCCCATGCATATAAGTCTCTCAAATACAAAAAAAAAAAAAGTTATTTCTGGTAATAGCCCTTTCTGAACCAGGCCCTCTATCTAAATACTTTGAGGAAGTTAAGGGACAGGCAAAAAGCTCTTCGTGAGTCTGCTGGGTCTTGGTTACCTTAAGCACAACATAATCCATGCAGCAAATTGGCACATTTTCGGGTGGGATATGTTGGTCTCCTTCACATGACAAGACGCTCATAATCACAAGTCTTTAGGGAAATGTGTATCAGAACCACACTGAGATGCAACTACATGCCTATTAGTCTGCCATCCAAAAAAAATAACAATTGGAGGGAAGGCCCTGGAGGTATTGGAACCCCCATGTGCCACTGCTGGGAATCTTGAGTGGTACTGCTGCTGTGGAAAGGAGCATGCTGGTTTCAAGAAGAAGCTAACCATAGAATTACCATTATACTCCAGCAATCCCATGTCTAGGTATAGCCCACAAAGAATTAAAAGCAGATACTCAAGCTGATATTTGTATTTTATTCATAGCATCCAATAGCCACAATAGCCCAAAGGTGGAAAAAACTCAAGTACACTTGAACAGATAAAATGGGCTGCAACTGATAGAATCCAGACCTGAGTACTGTCTTTTAAATAAGCCCACCCACCATCTCAGAGAGATCTAGGCTCACTTAGGCTATAAGCATCCTCCAGAGGACACGTCAGCAGGCCACAAACCCACCTTTTCCCTGACCTCTCCCTATAAAAATCCTCTTGACCTTTAGAGACTCTCTTTCCTTTGTTCTGCTGGCCAGGAGAGAGGGGTCCCTCTCAGGTTCAGCAATAAACCTGCTTAGACCATTGAGATCACATCCCCTCTCTTCTTTCAGTAACTCCCAGGGAGAATCCCCAGGCAAAATACCTTTGAAACTGAAATCAAAGGGAGAAATAAAGTGGGAAAAATCTGTTTGTTGCTTACAAGCAGTCATCCACTTCTACTTACCCATGTCTCTCATGACCCAGCTGCAGAAAAAGGGCCCCCACCCAACCTCTTAGATCCAGATATACCCTCACTTCCCCCTTGTAATCACCTATTGATATGGAGACAAACTGCCTCTCTCCGCCCCTCAGAAACACTTATTGCTATGGAGATGCACTAAGGCCAGGAAGGAGATTCTGAAAATATTCAACTTTACCCACACATTGTTGGTGGAAATTTGACATTGTACAATAAACTGGAAAATTATTGGGGAGGTTCTAAGAAAGTTAATAATACAGCAACCGCATGACCCAGAAATTTCACTCCCATGTGATAGCCCAAGTGAACTGAAAACATGTGTCCATTAAGAGGCCTAAACTGGACTGTTCATAGGAGCATTACTATAAAGCCTTCATACCAAGAACAACATAAATGTCCATCAACAAGAATGTAAAAACTTAAAGCTGAATGAAAGAAGACACATCACAATACGTACTCTATGGTTCTGTCAGGCAGAAAGACAGACATGAGCAGGGTAGATAGAGAAAAAAGCCAGTAAAGCCAGTCTCTAAAAAGGACTCAAAGAGTTAACCAGATAAAACCAGAGAGCCAGAAAGGACTCATGGAGTTATTTAATTGGTTGAAGTGTCAGAGGCCAGGAATGACCTGGAATGTTCAGATTCTCCCCAGATAAAGAAATGTATCAGAACACAGCCCATGTCTTCATTGTACCAATTATATTGAGACAGGGATGGTGGGTGTAGTGAGAGTAGAGGGAGGGCCTGGGAGGGGGGAGCAAGGTGGAATATTTACAGTCAGAGCAATGTAACAATGGACAAAGAAGTCCCCATTGAAACTCTGTTAAGCATTATGCAAAGTCAAGGTCACACTAATTCTCTAGGGAAAGATACCTAAGAATATAGACACCTTCAGTGAGATCAGTTAAAGGTCAAAAGGCCAGGAGCAACTTGGCCTGGAATGTTTTGAGTGTTCTGCAAGGGTATCAGCATAACCCATGACCCCGCTGTCAGCCCTGGCAATCAGACTATGATCCAGCCCACCTTGAGGACAGGGCAGGTGATGCAAGTCCACAGCCCTAAGTTTTTTCATGTTCTCAAAAAATCCCCAACTGCCTATAAAACCGTATAGACAATGCACCACTATGGACTCTCTTGTCCCCTCCTGGCATGAGGCAGGAGCTCTATTCTCTCACTTTATCTCTAAATAAAAGCCTGTACCTTGCTCTCCTACCTTGACTGTTTGTGAAGCTCATTCTTCGGCTCTGCACACAAGAACCCTGGCATCAATATCATGCCACTGTAAGGTCTTCTTGTTGGGGGGGGCATGTTGTATATTTTCCTCAGTCCTTGTCCCCAGTGCAACAAATAATTGAAGGACAGAGACACAATAGTGAAGGAGAGTAAAAGTTTTATTTAAAGTTACTTAAAGAGAGAAGTGCAGGTGACCTCAGGGAGGAGAGGCACCCTGAAAGGTTGGGGAGAGGAAGTTTAAGGTTCAAAGGTCATGCACTTAGAAAGTGCAGGCAACTCCAGAGAGAGGTGCATGCTAAAGAGTTAGGGTTCCACCTTTTAAGGATTTTTCAGGAATATGACAAATGGCTAGGGGTGTGAACTTGTTATGTAGTATCAATCCTCCAGGTAATTCTGTACATTTAGCATAACACAAGAAATTTACTGCTTTGGTACCCTCCCAGGATAGCAGCTTCCTGGTTTGGGATCATATCAATCAAGGCTGCCTGCCCTTCCTCCAAGGTGGGCAGTTATCTGTTTGCCAAAGAGAATGTTGTTGCTTCTTAACTTTTTGGATTTTAAAATGCAACTTTAGCTTTAAGATGGAATCTTCCTGTCTTTATTATGCTGAATGTAGGTGGGTCTTTTAGCTGGCTGGAGTACATCTTATAATGGCATGATCTAATTGGCACAGTGAAGACATGGGCTGTGGTCAGATGCCTTTCCTTTCTGGGGAATATTCAAACATTCCAGACCACGTTGCTCCTGACCTTTTGAGCTTTAACTCATTAACTCTTAACACTGAGTCCTTTCTGGCTCTCTAGCTTTAACTCTGATTAACTCTGAGTCCTTTCTAGTGGACTTTACTGACCTTATTCTCTTTCCATTCTACTCATATCTATTTTCCTGTCTAACATACATACCCTGCAAAAAACACCTAGCTTATTATTTAACTTAACGTGTATGTGTTTTTTTCCCCTCCTGCTAGTCCCTTAATCAAGTTACTGTAATCAGGGTGGGAGACAGACCTCTGAAGTGTAAACAAATCTATGTGGACAAAGAATGCTGGAATATAGACTAGTACAGTCACCTAAATATCCCTATTCTTGAGACAAAACTTTAAAGGAATTATGAATCACCTGCATATATCATGCCTCATGCTTACCCTTAGCCAGAGGGCCCTATAAAACCCCAAACTCCAAATCCTTAAGCACGGCTGTGGGGAAAATTGTAGTGTTTCCAGAATGTATCACCTGGCTTTAGTGCATCCTCAGGGGTGGAGATGTTAGGAAGGAAAGGACTCGGCTCAGTGTCACATGGAAGTCAGATACAGTGAAATGAGACATCAAAGTCAAGAAAGCAATGTAAGTTTTAATATACTCTGTACAGTGTATTAGAGCGGGCCTGCCTAAGGTGAGACAGGCAGGCCTGGATGCTCATTCTGAGGCTTCTCTTATGTGGTTTTGGCAGGGCAGACAGGTCCTTGATTGACAGCTGTCAGCTCTCTAGGCTTCTTCTGATTGGTGAAATGGGGACAGGGGCTGTGCTCTGCCTGTGCCTCTGATGTTTCTTATCTGGGGAGACCCTAGACATTGCCTGAGTCACTCTAGGACCCTGTGGCTTCATATGATTAACTCTCTGAGTCATTTCTGGCCTTCTGGCTCTATCTGATCAACTTGCTGGGTCATCTTTGGGGGTCGCTTTCTCTGTTCCATCCTCTTTTGATGCCGGGTTTCTTGTTTGCAGAGCCAAAGGATGAGTTTCACAAACAGTCAAGGTAGGAGAGCAAGGTAGAGGCTTTTATTTAGAGATATAGTGAAAGAACAGAGCTCCTGGCTCACGACAGGAGGGGACGAGAGAGTCCATAGTGGTGTGTTGTCTAGGGGGTTTTATAAGCAGTTGAGGATTTTTTGAGAACATGAAGAAACTTAGGGGTGGGGACTCGTTAAGTGGTTCCTGAATATTAAAAATTAACTTAACTGTAAGGAATTCCCTACCTTGATTTCTCTTTGGGACACCGGCGCCTTGGTCTGGGAGCACATCAAAAGGCTGCCTGCCCAGCCCCCAAGGTGGGCTGGGGTATTGTCTACTTGCCAAAGAATCTTGCCTCTTGAACTTCCTGGGTGTTAAAATGCAATCTTATCTTTAAGATGGAATTCTTCCTTCCTTTTGCCATGTCGTCTACAGCTGGGTCGGCATGCTAAGTTAGTTGCTCGCCTTGAAAAATCACCTTGTCAGATCTGAAGGAGGAAAGACAGCACATAGGCCTGGGCCTTCCAGCAATGCTAAAGTGAATCTTACACATGGTTACAAATGATTAGCATAATAAAACATGTGCTACTCTTCTTTATCTGCGGAACATTAACTGATCTCACTTAAAATGATTCTAGAGCTTAATGTTTCACATAGAGTTTTGGTAGAACAAAACATAGAGTTATGTAGTTACATTGCTCTGACTGCAAATATCCCACCATGCCCCCTCCGGAGGCCCTCACCCAACTCTGACTACATCCATGGTCCCTGTCTCATTCCCCCCTCTACAGATAGAGACCCTAGCTGCTGCTAAAGACAGGGGACAGAGAGGGGTTGCAGTAAGGGGTGCAGCTAGGTCTCCATCACTGGTCATTTGAGAGGGCCTCGGAAGATGGGCACTTCTATTCCAGGTTCCATTTCTATTGCTATTTGCAGTTTTGCGGCTTCTAGGCAAGATAGAACAAATCATATTATTAAGTTAAGTAGCAGTATCTGGAGTTGGATTTTCTATTCTGGAATGACAAACTTGATGAGATTAAGAATGCATGGTTGCATATGAGAACCAGAAGTAGTAAAACTTTCATTGAAATGATAGGAGAAAACTAAAACTTCTGGGAAATCATAGCCAGATATTTTGAAGAAACTAGAATCTTGGATCCAGTTTATGTCTCAATGACTAGTATTAGGATTTAGTGCAGATAAGGCTGCATTATTGAAACAATACTTTTCTCTAAAATCACCCTCATTTTTATTAGAAGTAACTAGATTAAGAAAATAATTAACACTCACCTCTATTATTTGCATAAGTGCAGCAAGAAGAGCAATTGATTACATAGGCTTGGCTGGAACTTTTTGTAAGGAATTTCAGATTGAACATTTAAAGGCCTCTGGAGGCCAGAAAACCAAGCCAGACTTGCCATCAGGTTTTGCCTGTCATACCTGTAGATGTGGGTGAATTCCTCTCTTCTCGAGGTCCACAAGACATCCTGAGGTTCCTGCACCTGCCAGGAAGTGACCTTCCTTACTCACCTGGTAAGGCTGCTGGGAACCCTGTAAGCAAGGTACCAGGCCAGTTCTTCCAAGGGGCTTTGTTGGCTTTATAAAGTCAACCCTAGTTCTTTAAAGCTGTTCACATCTGAGTTTATGCATGTGTCTCTCAGGTATGATGTTCCAGTCAAAGCCTTGGTAGTGTAACCTGTGTTTTTAATTGGTCCTCTTACAAGGAAAGCAGGTTCTTATTGAACTTATGCAAATAAACATACTGACATGAAATATAAAAATAGTCACTGAAAGTTTTTAAATTCTGGAGGGATCAGGTAGAGAGAAAGATAAGTTTCAATTCTGCTTCTAAAGATTAGTCATTTAATAAACTGTTGTCAGTTTAAGAAAAAAGCTTAAAACACTTTATCAGCAACATTTGAAACAAAAGGTCACAAAACCATATCCCTTAGTTTACTTATCTTAGGTAACCAATACCTGTTCTGCTGAAATCTAGTTCTTTACTAGTTTAGGAATAATAAAACAGTGACTATAAATGACAAAAGACTTACAAATGACAACGGTTAAAGATCTGATGAGAGCTTACTGTAAGACAGTTGACATAAGGAAATTCGGATATTTCTGTAACACAAAACATTCAGTAGCAAAGTTTACCATCATTCCCTTTGACAGTGCTTTCCAGGTAATTAAGCAGGTAATTATATATCAGATAAATAAGCTAAATTAGCCAAATACTTTCTCCAGTGAGAAAACGTTCTTCTGACATGTTCCAGGGGCCCTCTGGAAAATATCAGCGTTAACTAGAGGTAAAAGTACCCTTTTGAATTTGATTGTTTTTTTTTTTTGGCACTTGCTTAAATAGGATTATAGGTTGCCATGAAGCAATACTTTCCATTTAATGAGAATGACAACAAAATACCTCAAAGGCAAATAAAGTGGGCTACACAGTTGTTAGCAAGGTTCAGCTTTTAGTCCTTTCAATATTAGGATTTCATTTTCTTAAATACTCCGACAACTCACTGAGACTTTAAGTATGAGAAAGTGCTTTGATAAAACAGAGAACCCTTTGCAATCTTTCAATATTAAGAGCAGATTACAGTTAAGAAAATTTTGTCTTTTTAACTGAAAATAAGATTCTAATTTTGCTGGGTACTTGATACTGAGACTCATTTGCTTTAACTTTATATAGCACGACCATATTAAATTCTTCTACAAACTTTCTATAACCTTCTTTCTACATTTAGAGTTCTGTCTGTAAAAAGAGCTGTACTTTAGAACAAAGTTACTTTCTTTTATCAAAAGACATATTCTTTAGGATGCAGAAATGTTTTCTTTATTACTTTAAGTAGTTTTAGTTAGAACTTAAAACTATTAGGTACCTTAATTTTTAGTAAACACTGAGTAGCAGGCTATTGTAAACTGTTGCACTAGCATTCTTAAGATTGACAAATTTATGAACATTTTATAATTTCTGTAACTATGAGATTTACAGCACAATCTCTCACTAAGAACAAAGTATCTCTTCTTAACTTAGCAAAACTTTAAGGTTTTAGGTTACCACAAAGATTCTCAGGCTGTAGGTAGGTATAAACACTGTAACACACAATTATTAAGGTGCTCACTTGCCACGCTTAAGTTTACTCATTCTTAACAACTATGCTAGATTATTTACAAGACTTTTACTGAATATTAGACAAAGTCAAGCCTTTAAGCATTTTATTCTTGAAAGATTTAATAGATAACATCAACTTAAATGACTTTATTAAACTTAGGCAGCTGATGACCATAAGGACATGTCCATTTTAGTTCAACTTAAATTAGCATGAATGCTTAATATTTTCTACTAGAATTTTCTGGAAATTTTAGAATGCCCAATTTTCACAAGTGCTTGTCTTTAAATCAATTCCATTAATACCAGCCGGAGGTAGAAAAATCTTTCATCCACACACTTAGACACACAAACATACAGACTGAGACATAATGACTACAGTAAAAAGAACACATACACAGACAAACTGACACAGAGACTTGAGTTACTGATATCCAAATGTCTTTCTTTTTAGCTTATTTGACTAAAAGTATTTCAGTTATCAAGAATACACTCCACAGGCTAGTGCCGGAGTCCAGCTCCAGTTGGGGGGGGTGTCAAAAGGATGAGACGGAGTCAGTGCACGGAGAGACAGAACACAGAGTCAGATGGGGGTGGTCTCTCAACAAAGTGCCAATGACAGCTTTATTTATACCATTTTTCACAAGGATATTATTATTTTTTATTTTTCTGTTGATTAATTGGTATAGACAATTGATTAATAGGTATAAGCAAGCTTTTTTTCTTTCTTCTTCTTTCTAATCTATTCATGGTTGGTCAAGTGTTAGACAGGTGGTCGTTTTTCTGTTCCTTGACCGAAACTTTTCCTAGCAACATGGACTCTATTGTGTTTTATCTTTCTATGCAACGCTGTTTCTAAGTAGTGCATGTGACTTTAGGAGCATGCAGTATGTAGCAGTGACTATGGAGTCTATCAGCTCAGGGTGAAATACAGGTCACCTACTGCCACAGTTAGCTAGGATTCTTTCCCACAAAAATATTCTTAGAAGCTTTAATAAATTTATAAGCAATCTAAAATCATAAACTCATATTTTCATTATACACCCCTCTATAGGGCACAGTAAGCAGCAAACTACATTTCCCCTTCTTCTGTGTGGATACCAAAATCTCCCTGACATATGCTACCCAGGTCTCCATGACTCCACTACTGAAGGGACTAAACAAGTTCTTACGTGGTACACAATGCAAGGGCATTCATATCATAGAAACTGGTTCTCTTTTAACTACAAACCTTAAACCATAAACAATCAAGTCAAATATGATGTATGATTATTCATTTGATTTTTATACTTTATATGTAATTCTAATAAAATATTGATGTAGTAAGTAAATGCGCGATATAGATTTAGTGCTGTAAGAGAGCAACTGTAGATGATCAGGTTTGTGCCTATAGACTAGGTATTAATCCAAGCTGGACAAGGGCAACAAAACATCCATGGGTGTAGACAATTGCTCTCAAAACTGTGGGGGTGAGGTTCTAAGCCTCACCTCTGTTGATCCCCATTTTCTCTCCTGTAGGCCGCCCTGCAACTGTGCCTGTCTTAGGTTGTTCCTCCCTTGAGGAATCTTACCCGTCTCTGGATAACCAGCCATCTTCCGGGGCCATACAGGGAGATGTAAACCTGGTAAGTGAGAGAAAAGTAATATATTTTTTAATTGTTAGCTTTTTAATTCTTTGCAGATTTATGCCCTGTGGCTTCCAGGCCCAGCACTTGTCTTGAGGAATCTTTACTTCTTGAAAAATTAATGGTATCTGGTAATTTCACATATAAGGCACAAATTCTAGTAAATGGATGTAATTAGGAAAGAAGAAGAAAAACTATAGAAGTAGCAGAGGGAAGAAAAGATTAGAATATTGAGTAAGTGTCAGACAGGGTTATTCAATTCAATATTCTCTCATAACTCTATTTCTATAAAACTCTCCATCACTAGTTTCACTAGCATTGTAATAATAAAAGGGCGGTATTCTCCGTGGAAATGGGGTGGTCAATGTTTGACTAACTAACAGTAGGTTTCAGTACTTTATGCCAAGATCGCCATTTGGCCCCTGTGTGATCCATTCTTCAGGAGCACTGTCCTGAAAAGCTCCTGGGAAACTTGTGTTCTCAGGCTTTCCACACTGCTCAGCAAAGGTTAGTTAACCCTTAGCAAAAATGCAGGTGAAAGAAAAGCCAAAAGTATAATAGAAAAAGCAAAAGCAAAGTGGGTAATAGGGGAAGCCAGCTGCAAAGGCCCGTGCTTTGTGGGGGTCTTCTTCCAGCCTGAGCTTTGCTACACAGCTTGAATGGCATGGCTCCCACCAGGTGAGCAGTTTATATAACTGGGTTAAGGTTTAGATGGCCCCAGACTAACAGGGCTGATGAAGGCTCTGAACTGATAGGGACCGTGTGTCTCCAGGTGGCTGGAAATGAAATGCAAGCACAATTCTAGCTCCAGTCATTTAAAGCCAGGCTGTATTGCAGAAGATACATTTCTTCTGTTTTAGGGAGTCTCATTTAAAAACTTCTCAATTTTCAAAGATAATGAACCCAATAAGTAGAATATATTTCCACCAAAATAACTTAGAAAACTAGTTCCATATTGTAGGCTATGGGACTTTTGACTATTTCCTTTTTTGCATTAAAATAAATTTAGCTGCATAACCTTATTATATTGTATACTTCTCTCAGAGGCCAAGCTTCTCCATTAGAGAGTTTGTATTGAGGCCAGGCTTGTGTGCAGAAGAAGACAAGACATTTCTTCTTTTTCAGGGTCTGGGGATCAAAATTGCTCCCAGTTCCTCAGAATGCATGCCAGAGGTGCGTTTGGCTCTAACCTTGAAGAGGATGCTCCCATCAGAAAGAGAGAGAGAGAAAGACAGGTGTCTAGCAACTGGAGAGCCTCTCTCTCTGTGAGGGCAACCCCTTGCCTTGGAGCTCAGGTGGTAGTGGTCAAACACCCCCTCTGCCAGGCCTACTGGATTTAACCACTCCTTACCAGCGTGGCCTGCTCCTTGCCTTGATACCCCTCCTGCCTTCCCACTCAGCAAGAGGTACCTCGGAGCTCTGGATTTAGTGGGACCTTACCAGTGGGCTCCTACTTAACACCTTTTTGGAGTTTCCCTAGTTTTCTCTGCACAAGCATTCCTTGAGCTCTCCCTGCCTGTCTGATAAGTGCAGGGACAGTGTGACTTCTTGCTGCCAGAGCCCTGATCTAAGTCACAAGCCCGTCTTGCTTTCCTGGGGCTGCAGAAAAGGAAATGCCTAGCCCCAGGATGAGTGCCTCTAAGGAAAGGAGATCAACAGAATAGAGCCATTTACCTGTTGGTCTCAGGTTTCAGCTTGATTACTTTACAGACTTCTTTACATTACACAGGAGAAAGCGGTGCAGGCCTATGAGGACTGCTTTGAATGGGGAGAAAGGGAGCTTTCTGCTAAGGCCAGAAATAAAATTCAGGGGCTTCTACAGACATTTACTGGGGGTGGGGGGTGGGGTCTATACTCTCAAACACCAGTTTCTGCCACTGTCTGGAAATTATCTCACTAGTCACCCACTGTAAGAAATCTGATCTATGAGACAAGAGGTCAGGTCCCATATGCAACTCTCGCATAGGCAGTAGCCTAGCCGGAGGCTCATTCAGTGCTGCCGGGTCAATCGGCCAGAGCCCAGATCCAAGGACCACTGTCTACTAGTCTGGTCTGCCCTCAGAGTCCACAGATTAGGATAGGAAAGTAGGAAATCAGCTCAGCCACTCCCCAACATCTCCGTCCATCTGGAGTTGGGGGACCAAGGAGTGGCCAACACTGGGAAAACTTTCACCCGAGACTTAAGACTGGTAGCTAATGCTAATCATCTTTTAAGTAGCTAATGGGTGCCCAGACACATTTTTATGAGTCGAAAAGTACAGCATTTAGTAGGAATACTAGCGAAGTGTAGGTCTCCTACCTTGTGGTGGTGAGCATCAGGTTCCGTGAAATTGATTAAGTTAGAAGGGAGTTAGGGTCACACTCTGCCTCACTCAGGGGCCAGGGTGGCCTGAAGAGGCAGGTTAGAAGTCAGAGGAATAGACAGACAGGCGCTCCTCACGGATACCAGGTTGGGCTCTCGGGGTCTGATTCCAGACACGTGGGCCTGTGAGAAGCCGCTGAAGTGCAGCCTCAGCCTAGACTCTCGCAGTTGCCCACGGCTTTCCTCAGTCCCTCGCATCCAAGGAGACACCTCTGAAAGGGAATTCTGGCCTCCACTCAGCTGACATTCCCACCTCCCTAGGGAGACGGGGGATCCACTGAGAGAGATACAGGGGAACCTGTGTCTTGTGACTTTGAGATCAGCAGCCAGGCTAGTCCCATTTAAGCGGCTGACAAGTGCCTGATGTTGTGTGCCACAGACAGCTTCCTTCTATAAGGACAGCAAAAGAAAAGGCAGGCTTGGATGCCGATACTCACCTCCGAAGTTATCCTGGATGAGCCCCCAAAGATGATGCCGGGGTTCTTGTTTATGGATCCGAAGAATGAGTTTCACAAACAGTCAAGGTAGGAGAGCAAGTACAGGCTTTTATTTAGAGATGCAGTGAAAGGACAGAGCTCCCAGCTCACACCAAGAGGGGACAAGTGAGTGCATTGTCGGGGGGCAGTGGGGGGTGTTTTATAGGCAGTTGAGGATTTTTCAAGAACATGGAAAAACAGGGGTGGGGACTTGTTAAGTGGTCTTTGAATATGAAAAATTAACTGTAAGGAATTCCCTGCCTTGGTTTCTCTCTGGGACACCGGCGCCTCAGTCTAGGAGCATATCAAAAGGCTGCCTGCCCAGCCCCCAAGGTGGGCTGAGGTCTACTTGCTAAAAAAATCTTGCCTCTTGAACTTCCTGGGTGTTAAAATGCAATCTTATCTTTAAGATGGCATTCTTCCTGCCTTTTGCCATGTCGTCTACAGCTGGGTCTGCATGCTAAGTTAGTTGCTCAGTTTGCAAAATCACCATGTCAGATCTGGACGAGGAAAGACAGCACATAGGCCTGGGCCTTTTAGAATGCTAAAGTGAATCTTACACATGGTTACAAATGATTAGCATAATAAAACATGTGCTACTCTTCTTTGTCTGGGGAACATTAACTGATTTCACTGAAGAATGATTCTAGAGCTTAATGTTTCACATAGAGTTTTGGTAGAACAAAACATAGAGTTATGTAGTTACATTGCTCTGACTGCAAATATCCCACCCTGCCCCCTCCAGAGGCCTTCACTCTATTCTGACTACATCTATAGTCCTTGTCTCCACAACATTCCTCACCTAGAAAGAGGCATAGACCTCCCTCTTCAGCAGTCAAGAGGCCCAATCCTCTTCTGTTTTGAAGACTGACTGCTGCTAAGGTGTCTATCTGACCTTGAACAGTTATAATAGTTTGGGCAATTTCCTCCAGCCTGTCAGAAAAATCTTTGGACAGGCTTTGGTAATAGGACAGTGAAATAGTCCAGCTATGCCAGAGCTTAGTCCTGTGGTGATTCCTAAGCCTATTAAGAGAGGAATTAACTGAATAGCTCATTTAGCTCTTATGTGATAGGACAGTGTTTGGTTACTGGGGATTAGGTTGAGGCCTGGGACCAGATGGAATAGGGTACAGGTCCCTGTCCAGTTAGCTGGGAGGCACAAATACATATATAACCTGCTTAAGAAAAAGCCTCCTTGGTTTTTGAGGCAGAAATCAGTTTCCATAGAAAATAAGAGGATGAGTTTGTTGGTTTCATTTTCCCAGGTTGATAGGGTCCCTGCTAATACAGCTCCAGTTAAGGGTTGAAGAGGGCCCTGAGGCATGTAGCAGACTGTCTAGAAGTTTTGTTTCCTGTTGTATGTAATTCCTTTTGGTACCTATTAGAACACACTCCGAAGAATTTTTGTAAGTGGGGACTAGTAAGCATTCATTTTGAGTAGGGTAGGAACATATTTCCCAAGGGAAAATAGTTATACATGAGGCAGGTCTGCCTTGGCAATATCCTGACTGCTTATTTTTTAATGTATTAGCCTGTAAGGGAATTTTCCAGGAAAATTGTACAGGTTTTGAAAAAGGGGCTGCTTGGGGGACTTGAAAATAGGTGTGGTTGTTTGAGGGCTTGATCTCTAAGGTGAAGTTACAAAGATGCTCCTCAAGCTCTCCTAACTTTTGACCTGAAGTTTGATATTTTTTGATGCACAGTGGTGCCTGAAAACTAAATTTAGTGTGGGAAATTATTGGTCCCCAGGCAGGCAGGTCAGTAGCCAAGGCCTGAGTTAAATTGTCTAAATAGGATCAGAGGAGTTGGACTGCTCTTCCTGTAATGTTCTTTTCTGTATATTCACTGATTTGGAAGTCATAACGACTATTTAAATTTATTAGTTGTAAGGGGCTTCCTCCTTGTTACTTGGGATGGAGGGTCATAGTAAGGTTAGGCCATAAGTGGACTGGAATGGAGCAGCTGTGTACTTGGTAGAGGACATAGAGACATATCCAGCAGTCAGGTGCTATCTGAGGATTGGTAATATTAAAGAGGTGATGTGTTAAGTTTAGGGTTTTGTGAAGGTATCCAGTGTCCTGGATACCTTCAGAAAGGTCTGAATTATTCTAGGAGTAGCCCATGGCTGGTCATGTGCTAGGGAAAGAGAATAAGTTTGAAAGCAAAGGCCAGTGAGTTTGCCCAAAGGGAGAGGCTTGAGAGATTCACAGCTGAGGTATTGATTATGGTATAGTGGTATTGGTTGTAGTATAATTAGTTTTACTCCACTTTTGATGAGCTAAGCTTAAGCACAGGGACCAAGCTGTATCTGCACAGACATGAGAAAGAAGAGCCCAAGGGAGGGAAAATTCCCAAAGAAGAAAGAATAAGGCAAAGAAAGTTAACAGACAATTTGTGAGCTCAGTCGTGAGGGATTTATCTTACTTGAGCAGTTGTCATCTGAAAAGAAGTCTTAAGTCTTCTAGTGGTTCACAGGTATAGCTGGGGTGCCAGATTTCTGCAGTGGGTTCTTTCCAAGGTTTCACTCATGAGTGATGTGTCCAGCTGGTGACTCCGGGGATGTTGAGAGCTGAAGTGGTGGACATAAGGACAGGGCTGTGCCTGAGATTGAGGTGACCCATCTTTTCAGACCTTGATGAGGACCTGGATCTCTGGGCTATACAGAGGCTTGTCCTCTGATTGATTAGGGACTGGGACCTGGGTGAATCTGAACTCTCTCAGAGCCTGTTGTAACTGGTATACAGAAGTGGCATATTCTGCTAAGGCACTGGCCTCAGGATCTAATGAAAGTTGAGTGTATAGGAAAGGCCATTCGTAGGTGGCTTCAAATGGACTGAAATTAAGAAGGGCTTTTGGAGCTACTCAAACACTTAGAAAGGCTATGGGTAGAACTTTGACCTAATTTAGAGAGGTTTCTTGCACTACCTTTCGAATAGTAGCCTTAAGGGTTTGATTAGCTCATTCTATTTGCCCGGAACATTGGGGTCTCCACACACAATGTAAGTGGTAGGAGATGCCCAGTGCTTGTGAAGTAAGTTGGGTAACTTGGGATGTAAAGGCAGGGTCATTGTCACTCTGGAGTGATGTTGGGAGCCCAACTCATGCAATGATTTCATGTAGTAAAGTTTTTACCACTTCTCTGGCCTTTTCTGTCTGTGTAAGGAAGGCTTCTATCCACCTGGTAAAGGTGTCTATATATACCAGGAGAAATCTGTATCCTTGACATACAGGCATTTGGGTAAGGCCCACTTGCCAGTCTTCTCCAGGATAATATCCTCACTGTTGAATACAATGTACCAGGTGGGGCCATGGCTTTCCTTGTGTATTATTAATTGTACAGAGATGACAAGCCTTGGCTACTTGTTTGACAGTATTTGTTAGCCCCCTACCAGTAAATAGGCAGCTGACTGCTGTAGTGAAAGTTCGCTGTCCTATGTGGGTGGAATCAGGTAGTTATTTGGTGACTTTCCATGTAGGTTTTGGGTATAAAAAGAAAGCTCTCTTTGGTGAGGCACCCATTGGCCTATAAAGTATATGCAAGTCCTCTCTTCCTTAGTATACTGAGGTGTTGGGAGATTAGTGGTGGGGAAGAGGCCATGCTCAAAAGAGTACCCTGAGGCTGAGGGGTCTCAAAGAGCTGCCTGTTTGGCAGCCTGGTGGGCTAGACAGTTGCCTTTTACTATTTCAGCATCTTCCTTCTGGTGTCCCTTGCAATGTACCACAGCCACCTGTTGGTGGAGTTGTACTGCTTCAAGCAGCCTCAAGATCTGATCTTTGTATTTAATAGAACCATCTTTAGTAGTTAAATATCCTCTTTCTCTCTAGATGGCCACATGGGCATGGAGAATAAGAAATGCATATTTGGAGCCAGGGTAAAGGGTAAGCTTTTTTCCCTTCTGCTAGTTCTAAGGCCTGAGACAGAGCAATGAGCTCGGCTAATTGAGCTGAAGTTCCAGAAGACAGAGGCTGGGCCTCTATTGTTTCATGTGGGGGGACTACAGCATACCCAGCTTTTCTTTGCCAGTTAAGAACAAAACTGCTCCCATCAGTGAACCAGATAAGATCTGGGTTCTCTAATGGTTGGTCTGTAAGGTCAGGCCTAGGGCCAAAAGAGAATGATAGTGCTTCCGGACATGAATGCATGGGCTCTTCCTGGGTGTCTGGGAGCAAGGTGGCTGGATTAAGAGTTCAGCATGTAGCTACTGTGATATCAGGGTTTCTAAAAGCATGGCTTGGTATCCGAGTAGTCTATAGTCAGCCAGCCATAGCAATACATTATATTGTAAGAGGTTAAGGATGTTGTGACAGGTATAAACCTGGATGCAAGCCCCTGGAGTCAGATTGAGGGTTTCTTCTAGCAAAGGGTTAAGGGCACCAATAGCTGTGATACAGGAAGGTCACCCCCGCACTGTGGGGTGGAGTCTTTTGTACATATAGGCCATAGGTTGGTGAGTTGGGCCTAATTATTGAGTTAGAACTCTGAGGGCCACTCCTTGTCTTTCATGGGAGTACAATTGGAATGGCCTGGCTGGGTTTGGGAGTCCTAGGGCAGGGGCCCGTATTAACAGGTCCTTCAGCAGTTCTACAGCTTTTTGTTCTGATGATCCCCAGTGTAAATGTTTAGCGTCATCCTTTCCTTTTAGGACTTCATAGAGGGGCTGTGCAATGAATCCATAATTTGGAATCCGTCACCTGCAATAACCTGTTAGTCCTAGGAAAACCCTAGGTAGTAGGTTGGGGAAGGGAGATAATGGCCTGAACTTGGTCTGGAGAAAGGCCTCTCTTTCCTGGAGTAAGTTAATCCCAGGTAAGTGACCTTTTGTTGTACTGAGCTCTGGCCCTTGGAACTTTATACCCCCACTCAGCTAGGAAATTAAGGGTTTGAACGGTATGATTAATGGAGACTTGTTTTGTGGAGGAACTGATTAAAAGATCATCTACATATTGTATGAGTGTACTGCCACTGTTCAGGTGCAGGTGTGCTGTGTCTTGAGACAAGGTTTGTCCAAATAGATAAGGACTATCTCTTAAGCCCCCGAGGAGGGCAATCTGAGTTAATGGGCCAGAGGTGTTTTCTGGAGTGGCCCATTCAAAAGCAAATCGTGACTGTGATTGTTTTTCTAAGGGTATGCAGAAGATAGCATCTTTGAGATCTAGAGCTGTAAACCACAAGGTGTCAGGTGGAATAGCTCCTAATAGAGCATATGGGTTAGGAACCACTGGATGGAGAGGCACAACTGTGTCACTGATAATTATTGGATCCTGGACTAGATGATAAGTCTGGTCTTTCTTTTTGATGGCCAGGATTGGACTATTGTAAGGTGAATTAGTTGGAACTATCAGCCCATGTTTACAGCATTTTTAAATTAGAGGCTGGACACCTTTATGAGCCTCAGGCTTTATAGGACATTGTTTTTGGATGCAGAACTTGGTTGGATCTTTGAGCTGGATGACTACTGGGGTGGTATACTTAGGCCTTCTTGGGATTCCTTTATCCCAAACATCAGGTTGATAGACTGCTCCCAGTCCTGAAAAGCTGATAAGGGGATTTTGGGAACAACCAGAAGTTGGAGAGGGTTTTGACTAGCTGGGGGAAAGCTAAAAGTCATCCTGGTGTGTAATTTTTCTACTATGTCTAGGGCATTCTTTTACAACTAAAAATGGATGTGAAAAATAATGGCTATGGAGGAGGCATCCCAAGGGTTGAGCGAAGGGCCGAGAAGTAGGGGCCCCTGTCACTCTGAGTACTACACAAGTCCAAGAGGAGAGGGGTCTGTAATAGGAATTGAGGACAGAGTAGGAGGCACCCTGTCAATTAAAAAGAAAACTATCCTACCTGCCACGCCCATGGTTACCCTAGGCTTTAGTCCAGTGATGTCAATGTCATGGATTGGGGCCGACCGGCCAGGGCCTCTTCATTCCTGCAAGAGGATCTCAAGGACCATGGGCGGCTCCAACGGCCCAGGGGCCCTGCAGCCCACTGGGCAAAGGGCAGCCCAGTGACCCATTTCCTTACATTTGTAGCAGGGAGACTGTGGAGGCTTGTCTCTATTAGGACAGCCCTTAGCTCAATGTTACACTTACTATCTCTCTTAGAATTCTGGTCAGGACCTGGTGGGCCTCTGGACATGGACTGAGCCACAAGGGTGGCTAGTAGCTGAGTATGTCAGGTCTCCTTCCTCCTTTCCTTTCCCTGAGCCCTGGCCTCTTCTTCCTGAACATGGCCATAGAATGCAGTATTGCCATCTACACAGCTTATTAGGCTTTGTCTGGACTTGTTTTGGTAATTTACTCCTGATGTCAGATGATGAGTGTGAGAGGAATTTCTCTCTCAGAATTACTTGTCCTTCATATGTGTCTAAAGCTAGAGTAGTATATTTATTTAGTGAGGGTGTCTCTCAGTCTTTCTAAGAAAGTAACAGGATTTCCTCTGGTCCGTGACTAATGGCAGCAACTTTTGAATAGTCCATAACTTTCTGCCTGGCACTCTTTAGCCCTGTGTTTATGCAAAAGAGGAAGTGGTTTCTTCCCCACATATCATCTTTATTATCATTATAATCCCAATTGGGGTCTGTAGAAGGGACAGCTGTTTTCCCCATGGGGAATTTAGTGTCTGGTAAGTGGAGGCTACTGGCAAATTTATGGACTTTTTAATAACTCTGTCTTGTTCAGGGTCAGAGAGTGTCTGTCCCAGGATTATCATGACATCTTTCCAGGTGAAGTCATAGCTAGACTGATGTGCTGGAATTGATCAATATGGTTATCTGGATTGGTAGTATAGCTGCCAAGATCAGCTTTAAGCTGTTTTAATTCAGTTAATGCAAAAGGTCTGTGAACTAGCACTGTGCCAAATTCTCCACCTGCCATTTCTACTAATGGGAGAACTTCAGCAGGTGCCTTTGGGAGCAGAGTTGAGTACCCAGGACTCTGTTCTTGATGGCCCTGTGGGGCTGGCTGTGACAATGTGCCCTTGGGTGGTCCTGGGTGCTGGGGTGGAGGAAGAGCAGGCAGTGAAGCAGAGAGAAGGCTGGGAGGACTCTTTAACTTACAAGTCTGGCAGAGATCTTCTCGGCTTTTAAGATAGAAGAAAGCCTGAACATATGGTATCTCTGCCCACTACCCAGCTTTTTGAAGAAAAGATTAAGCTGCATGAGGGTGTTAGGGTTAAGAGTTATTAAGGGGCCACTGCTCGTGGTCCCCTAGTTGATACTGGGGCCAGGCTGGGTTGCAAAATAATATTAGTCTTTTCTTTTGAAGTGTCTCTGCCTCTATCTGGGACCAATGAGAAAGGATACAGCGAAGTGGCATGGTAGCCAAAATGGACTCCTGGTTGCCCATCTAGGAAGAAATGAATGGGTTAGAGAGCCTAGTGTCCCAGGGTCTATCCTGGAGGTCTCAGCATCCCAAGACCTGTAAACCTATTCCTGTCTCAGACGTCTCCAGCAACAGGATGGAGGACTGAAAGACTAATCCTTTGGAATGGGTTAGGGGGCCCAGAGTGCCAGGGTCTGTCCCAGAGGTCCTGGCACAGCTGGCTGCCCACGCATCCTGCCTCAGACGTCTCCAAGTGGGATATGGAGGACTAGTCTTGTGGCTTCCTGGTGAGGGGTTCAAGGGGACTTACCGTGATCTGAGATGATCCCAAGAGCTGGAGGCAGTGGACATCAAGGCTGGCAGAAGCTCTTTGTGGGAGCCAGAAGGTGGCTCAAACCAAATGGAAACTGGAAAGGAGACAGTGTCCGGCGCAAAAAGAAACCTAACTGGGAGAGGTCCAGGGCTCGGACTTGGGTGTGATGTACTCTGTGCCTGGTTGTGCAGATGTGGTCTTGCGGGTGGCAGGGAGCCTATGCTTCTGTCCCCAATCTGCGACTACCTTATCCTGTTGCGGGAGTCTTCTAGTGGCAGCCTGCCCTAGTGGCATTTTACTGTGGCCGACCCGTGCCCACTTTTGGCCAGAATACATGCCCAACAGAAAGAAAATGAAAGTAAGAGTAAGTTACCATTGCTTTCTCCGAGGCACAGCACCAAAATATCTTAGGAAGGAAAGGACTCAGCTCGGTGTCAGGGAAGTCAGATACAGTGAGACAAGAGACCAAGTCAAGAAAGCAAAGTAAGCTTTAATGCACTCTGTATAGAGTAGCAGAGCGGGCCTGCCTAAGATAAGACAGGTAGGCCTGGTTGCTCATTCTGAGGCTTCTTTTATGTGGTTTTGGCAGGGCACACAGGTCCTTGATTGACAGCTGTCAGCTCTCTAGACTTGTTGATTGGTGAAATGGGAACAGGGAGGGGCTGTGCTCTGCCTGTGCCTCTGATGTTTCTGTGGGGACCCTGGACATTGCCTGAGTCACTCTTGGACCCTGTGGCTTCATCTGATTGACTCTCTGAGTCGTTTCTGGCCTTCTGGCTCTATCTGATCAACTTGCTGTATCATCTTTGGGGGGAGGTGCTTTCTCCCTTTCATCCCACTCATTTCTGTCTTTCTGCCTAAGAGAGAAGTTCATCTCCATATCAATGGGTAATTACCCTGCAACTGAGGGCTTATCTGAACCTGAGAGGTTAGGGGGAGGGCTGATTCACTTCATCCAGAGTAGGAGAGAGAAATGGCCCTGGACTGCAGTTTGTTTTTGGACTTTATTTCTCGCTTTGACTGATTTCAGTTTTAGAGGTATTTCGGCCTGGAATTTCCTCTCCCTGGATTTACAGTGCTTCCACTCTGAGGTTCCCACACTCCCCGTTCTTCAGGTGTGCCACTCTTTCTGTTCTACACCAGACAAGTAGTGAGGGGCTTCTGAGAGCTCTGATTTGGGCTTGCAAATTCCCATAGCCTAGGTGACATGGATGGCACTGCACCTGTACAACCGTGCTCTTTTAACTGCCTGTGTAGAAACCTCCTTTCTTTGCCTTTGGGAAGTTCTCAGAACATAATCTCACTCCATCAAGTACTCTGTGGCTCCCCCAAATCCTGGGGTGGTAGGGAGTTGGTTCCCACACTGTGCAGATTGAAGTGGACACTGGATACCAAGTGGCCCTGGTTTTGGGAGTTGGAAGGCAATCAGTCCTATGCTGCACAGAAGTTCAATGTGCTTCCTTTTCCTCCCTTCTGTTCTTTCTTGCTCTCTGCAGCCTACAAGGCAGCTGACATTCCTTGCTAGACTCACACTGATGAACTTGTCCCTAACATTCACTCTGACTTCTCTGTTTCCAAACCAAATTTCTTTCCCAACAGTTCTGTTTATATGAAGTTCAAGCTCAAGCAAAACTAATCTCTCATGATAGAAATTATGTCATTGATGGGGGAAAATGACTGGAAAGAGCCACAGGAAGTTTTTAGGGTTGAAGGGATGATGGAAATATCCTACAGCCTGCAGAGGATATGAACAGACACTTGTTCAAAGAAGAACTTCAGATGGCCAACAGGCACATGAAAAGATGCTCCACATAGCTAATCATCATGGAAATGCAAATTAAAATCACAATGAGATATCACCTCACACCAGTTAGGATGGCCAGCATCGAAAAGATTAAGAACAAAAAATGCTGGCGAGCATGAGGAGAAAGGGGAACCCTCCTACACTGCTGCTGGGAATGTAAACTAGTTCAACCATTGTGGAAATCAGTATGAAGTTTCCTCAAAAATCTAAAAATAGAAATGCAGTTTGAATCGGGAATTCCACTGCTAGGAATTTACTGAAAGAAAACAACTTCTTAGATTCAAAAAGACACACCTATGTTTATTGAAGCACTATTTACACTAGCCAATGTATGGAAGCAACCTAAGTGTCCATCAGTAGATGAATGGATAAAGAAGATGTGGTACATATACACAATGGAATACTATTCAGCCATAAGAAGAAAACACATCCTACCATTTCCGACAACATGGATGGAGCTAGAAGGTATTATGCTTAGAGAAGTCAGTCAGGCAGAGAAAGACAAATGCCAAATGATTTCCTTCATTTGTGGAGTGTAACAACAAAGTAAAAGTGAAGGAACAAAATAGCAGCAGACTCACAGACTCCAAGAAGGCACAAGCAGTTACCAAAGGGGAGGGGTGGGAGAGGGTGGGTGCGGAGAGAGGGAGAAAGGGATTGAGGGGCAATATGATTGGCACACACAGTGTGTGGGAGAATCATGGGGAAGACAGTGTAGCACAGAGAAGGCAAATAGTGACTCTGGCATCTTACTACGCTGATGGGCAGTGACTGCAGTGGTGCATGGGCGGGGGGACTCGATAATAAGGGTCAGTGTAGTAACTGCATTGTTTTTCTTGTGAAACCTTCATAAGAGTATATATGTCAATGATAGCTTAATAAAAAAAAAAAAAAAATATATATATATATATATATATATATATATATAAACTGGAAAAAAATCCTACAACCTAATTGGGGTTCTAGTTACTCAGCTATGGGTGTTTGTCAAAGCTCATCATCCTGGAGATTTTAAGATGTGTGTATGACATCTCATGTAGATTACTGAGTTGACTTTTTTTTTTAGTAACCCAATATGAATTCAAATTTTAAGTGACTTAATTAAAATATTTAAATCCTGTACTGAAGTAAGCCAAGGATCAGAAACAGATCTAGGTACATATGGAAAATGAGTGTATGGTAAAGAAACATTTTTGTATCAGTGGGAAAATTATTACCTGCTTCAGTGATTAATGAATATCTAAGTCAAGTATGGGTATCTACATTACTCTTTAGGTAATATGTCTAATTGAGGCAACTATTTTCATGTTAATGATAAATAATAATGTGCTTTACTCACTTAGACCTCTGTTTCAAGTACTGTAAATAATGGTACTCACTGAATGTTTAAATACTTAAACTAACAGTCTGCAGAACATTCCAGAGGGGTGGTGATTTTATTGTTGTTGTTGTGTCCTATTATCATTAGTTAAAGGTGAGGCGATTGAGGTCCAGACAGGTAAAGTAAATTGTTCAAAGTCAATCCTATTCAGACACAGAAGGGACTCAAATACAGATGGTATCTACAGACCATGCTCTTAGTTTGGTCCCATCCCCCCTGTAAATATTTTATTTAAGTTGGTCTTTTCAATCATAGCAAATATCCTCTAGAAAATGCAAATGCATCCTAGAAATAATAATAATAATAATATATAACTATCAAAAATCACTTACTAAAATATATCTATAAGCATCAAGAACATATCCTTTCCTGAATATGTAACTCCACAGAAATGCAGGATGTAAATGATCTCCCATGGATGTGCATATGAATGTACGAAGAACAGCACTATTTGCGAAATGAAAACCAGAAACTGCCCCTTCACCTGTCCATCAAAACGGAATGACATATACAAAATTCTAAAATAAAAAAATTGAATGTCACTGAAACTATGGTTAGCAAAAGAAGCTGAACATAAAATTTTATACTCTAAGTTCAAGGAAAGAAAAATCAACCTACAGCAAAGCTCAGAGTAGAGGTTATTTCTTGACATGTGGAAAGAGGTTTTGAATATAAAAAAAACACAAGTAAATATGTCAACATAAAATGTACATAAAGTATTTAAAAATACAAAGCAGTTTAGACAGCTGTTTAAAAGCTCATTGCAATGCATATTTGAAATTTATGTCACAAATTTTAGATTAAGCAACATTTTTTTCTGCAACAAATTAGTCTGCAAAGTTAACTCATATTTTAACCCAAACTTCTTTCAGAAACGTGACACTTAGCCCTAATACACACTCTGTAGTGTTTGAGTTTGACTGAGGCATTGTTTTTAAAAAGCTTCTGAATATATGTAGAAGAAAATTGGTTTTCATACGTATGATATGTATTTTGACCATGGAATTGTTTTTCTTGTAAAACCTGAAACTTCCCTTTGCATTCCGCCAGTTTTCTACATTACCCTTATGCAAATTTCATAGGGCCTTGGGTTTAAATATTCACTGACATCTCATCCGGTTAAACAGACTGGGTCTCCAACGCCCGGGTCTCCCCATGCCCCGTGGTCTGAATAATTTATGTACTTCAATCTTCTATTTCTTTTTTCTCTATAAATGCACAAGTTAGACAGAAGTGGAAACAAGTATAGTGCCATTGTCAAGAGAAACTTTTTCACAAGAAGAGGCAGAACCTTGAGTCTCGTCCCGATATAAAAAAGAACAGAATTTAAGTGAAGATTTTACTTTTCCGGACTGATTTTATAGTCAGTTTAAAGTAGACGTCAAAACGCACAGATTTGTGTGGAGGAAAGGAATTGAACTGCAAAAGTGGTTTTTCTGCAGCGGGCAAGGGAGAAATATAAAGTCCCTAACAAGAGAGAATTTACCTACTCCTTTGTTAATTATGTGCAAACGCGTTATTAGCTGAAAGACCAATAGAACAGACGGTCTACAAGGGATTGTTTTAGCCGCTATGAGGTTTTCCACGGAATAGCAGTATTTATTCTTCAGCACCGTTTTGTGCGTGTTCCTCACCACTGTATTTCTGGGCTACAGCATTTCAAATGAAGAGTGAGGATTCTTTTATCTATGCTGAGGATTATCAGGATATCAATATGTATTCAGAGCTATATCATGGGCAATCTGTGGAACAACTGAAATAGATACAGATATTGTTCCACTAAAAGAAAAGCGGACGGTTTTGGGACTCCAACAGTTTCAGTTGTCGAGAAAACTTCTCTATCGTTAGTATTCTCTTCCGCAGCCATAAACGCCGGTTGAATCTGTTCGGAATGTCCTCTAATTCTTTAGCGTTAAGCATGTTCACACGCGTTATTCTGAGATGAATTTACTGAAGAAATAATAGTAATATTGGGATGAATAAACCCTTTGTTATGGAGAGAGAGTAAGGAAATCACTACGGAAAATAAACGTAAGAAAGTCCGGGCTGTAAATTACGGTGACCGGGAATGTCGGCGTGGATCTGCGTAGTTGCCCAGTAGTCATGCAGGCTTGTCGAGGTGCCTGGCGCTTGCAGGAGCTTGCTGGCTGTGTTCACCAGCTGTGAGTGACTCAGCTGGTCCTCCAGTCGTGCCTGTGTGGCCTCAGTGCCGCCGTCCTGATTTCTGAACGGGTACAGCCTTTCGTTTCCGACCACCTGAGTGCACGTTACTGTGGACGGCTCTGTGGGTAGCGATTCGCCGCTTTTCTGTTGCTTCTTGGTCTTCCGACGAGGTCGATATTTATAGTCCGGGTATTTCTCGCGGTGTACTGCCTGTAGTCTCTGTGCCTCCTGGAAGAATGGCCATTTTTCTGCTTCTGTAAGCACTTTCCACTGGTACCCGAGACGCTTGCTGATCTCCGAGTTTCGCATTTGGGGATTCTCCAGAGCGACCTTGCGCCTTTGATCTCGAGACCACACCATGAATGCGTTCATGGGTCGTTTGACGCGGCCCTGGCCGCTCTCTTTACCATTTCCTCCTGTTTCACATGGATAATTTGAGCTGCGATGCGCCGTCCAAAGTAGGGAAGAGGTTTGCCCAAAGGCGAGGCTTTTCTGTTGCTGCGCCGCTGGACTGTGATCATCGCTGTTCAGCATTCGGAACATGGCAGAACCATGTGAATGAACCGATAAAACTGTTTTGTATGATAGCACGGCAAAGTTCGAAGGTATATGCGTTGGGAAATTAGTTTACTATTGTTCAAAACTGACTTCTAACACAGACTTTGTTACTGTAACTTGTGTAATAAAATACTTCTCCGCCCCCAACACCTCCCCCCTCAGATCTTCCCTGGGCTCTTAGCCAAAGCCCAGCCGACCTACTCCTTCTCAAGAAAAACTTGAGAAGTTGGTAACACCCTGTGTGTCGTCTCTACATCCAAGCCAGCACTTTGAAGGCTCTATCCCGCTCCTTAAAAGTACAAAACAAACTTTGATGTTATTATTCTATTACCCCTTTAAATCAAAAGATGAAGGGTTCAGAAAAGAGATACTAACGAATTGCTTATCATAATAAGTATTTCTGAGTGTTATTTACAAAGAAACAAACGTGATGACCACCTACTTATAAGCCGTTAAAACACATGCAAGATACTGAATTCAGGGTACTTGCCATCCTATTTCTTCACTTATGCTGAAACTACAAAGAAACCCCACGTAAGTTTTCCACTGGCAAAGAACTCGGAATTCTATTCCATTATCTATTAACATAATGCCAATCTCTGGGACAACTGAAATTAGACATAAAAATTGGTTCATTAAAATAAAAACAGATGACCTACGAACTCAAGCACTTTCACTGATGGTAAAATAACACTTAAAAGGACTGAATTTGTTTTTTTCATTTGGTTATTGTAAGCTGTACAAAAGTTTAAGTCCCTCCTTTGCTCTTTTACATACCTGATCAAAAAAAAACTATTCAGATATAAATTAAATCTCTATTACAGCCACCAATTTATCGTCCTTTATATTTGACCTCAACCTTAGGACAAAATAAAAAAGCTTTGGCTTACCAGAAATAAGTGACTGCCTTCTCTCAATAAACGGAGATCATCTAAAGTATTTTACCCTAATTGGAGGAAACTCCTCCCAAATGAGCTTTATGACCACATCTGCAAAGTGGTGATGCTGGGGTTCTTGTTCATGAAGCTGAAGAATGAGCTTCACAAACACTCAAGGTAGGAGAGCCAGGTACAGGTTTTTATTTAGAGATAAAGTGAGAGGACAGAGCTCCTGCCCCGAGAGAGCCCATGGTTGGCTCATTGTCTAGGGGTTTTATGCGCGGTTGAGGATTTCCAGGAATGAGGGTTAGGGGTGACTTTTTGAGTAGTCCCAGAATGCTCATTCTTGATGAGTAACAGAAGAAATTTTCTGCTCTGATTCTTTCTCAAGATAGTAGTTTCCCTCTGGGAGCATGTCAATTAAGACCACCTACCCTGCCCCCAAGGTGGGCTGGGTTGTTGTCTGTTTGCTGAAGTAAGTTAAGAATCTTACTTCTTAACTTCTTGGGCTGCTTAGAGTTGGGCTTGCTTACTAAATTAGTCTTTTTCCTAGGTTGCAGATGACTTGGTTAGGATCAGAGAAGGAAATATAGCACATAGGTATGGTTAAAATAAGCTGGGCCTTTTAGCAGACTAAGGTACATTTTACAGTGTCAGGATGTAAACTGCTACAGTGAAGTCACTGGTTATGCTTAGACACTTTTCTTTAGCTGCAGAACACTCAAACATTCCAGGCTAAGCTGCTGCTTGTTTTAACTGATCTCACTGAAGATGTCTATATTCCTAGTCTGGTATCTTTACCCTAGAGAATTAGTGTGACTCTGATTCTCACTATCTGTGTGTAATGCTTCTCACAGCGTTCAAGTAGGGACTTCTTTGCACACTGCTACATTGTTCTGACTGTAATTATCTTGCTCTACTTTTTCTCTGGAGACCCTCACCCTATTCTGACTACACCCATGGTCCCTGTCTCGGTGGGAGTAATAATGACAGATGGCAAGGACACAGCCTATTAAAAGTAAAAGTAAAGCCTTACTAGGACTAAATAAGAAAAACGTCAACATTCCTAAGAAAATAAAATTTAGATGAGGCCTGCCTTACATGCAAAGAATCCACACATATGTGATTTATGCAGTAAATGCCATGAGCACTAGTACCAGAAAATCCAAACAAAAATTAATTTTGTTCACTCAAAAGATGACTATGCATCCTGTAATTTGCATCCTAATCATCAAGGAAAGTTTAGTAGTCAAGATCAAAATAAGATGGGAATATACTGTTACTTGGCCCAATTTAAAACAAATATGTTAACGAAAAATCAAATGTTTTAATCACACTTACACCAAGCCAGATTCTGTAAAGCTGCAAATTGTTTAATATGTGAGAGAAGAATATATACACCATTTCAAAATTAACATTAGAGGCAAAAATAAGTACATACTGCAACATAGAAGAACCTTGAAAATATCCTGTGTGAAAAAGGCCACACAATGAATGCTTTCATTTATGTGCAAATACACAGAAGAGGCAAATGCCTAGAGACAGGAATCAAATTAGCGGTTGCCAAGAACTGGATAAGGGGGAGGCAGCACCAGGAGTAACTGTCAAGGGGTGCATGTTTCCCTTTTCGGGCAAAGAAATGTCCTGGAACTAGATACAGGTGATGATTGCACAACATTGTGAATGTAGTTAAGGCTACTGAATCATACACTGTAAATAGTTAACACATGAAATGAATTTTATGTTATGTATATTTAACCATATCCAAAGGGAAAAAAGAAAGAGAAAAAACAATGGCAATTGGAACTTCACAGATACCTATATATCATTCTGTGAAAGGGGAATGGGGTGGGTGGAGAGTCAATAAAATTTAAATTTAAAAAAAAGAGGGATTTAATTGTTGCTTGACCTCCATCCAGCTCATAGGATAGTGCCTGGTGTATAGCAGCTTCTTGAAATATTTCTGCAATGCTTTAATTAACAAAAGAGGTAAACATAGCCTCAAATTTGGAGCAAGGAAGAGACCTAGTAATTTACTTTAAAAAATGGTGAGGGGTAACAATTTTTCATGCAAATGTGGAGGGGAGGGGAGAGAAGGTAATATGGTTTACCTAGGTATTATGATATCAATAATTTATCTAATGTTTCTTTGAGTGCCTTTTTGATGTTTCAGCTCATTTTAATCTCAGCACCAGGGATGATACTCAATTGCTATCAGGTTGAGTATTTACAGTTACACTATTTAACTGTAAAGCTGGAAATTGTTTAATGTGTGAGAGAATATATACACCATTTTAAAATAGAAATTAGAGGCAAAAGTAAGTACCTGCTGCAGCATGGAAGAACCTTGAAACTATCTTGGGTGAAAGGCAGACACAAGAGACCGCACAATGAATGATTCCGTTTATGTGCAAATGTGCAGAATACAATATTTATCGGTTCTTAAAATAGAGAGCTTTTATACCGAGAGTAAAAAGTATGCTCTCCTGAGCTCCTGGGTAGCTAGGACACCATGCCCATCCCCCAAATTCAGTAAATAAAGGGCTACAACACTACTGTGTTATATGATTACAACCTTGGCTTGTTCATTAATGATTATTTCTCAACAGCTACTAACTATCTTGTCATCAATCACAACCATAAACAATCTTAAATGGTAGGAAGTGATATGACTCTGATATAGATCCATTAAATCTTAATGATACAGATACATTAAATCTAAAAGAGATTAACTAAGAACAAAATTTTCCAAAGTACCATACTCAAATTTCACCTTTTGGTGTGACTGCTATTGTTGGATTAGAAAAATGCTTGAAAGACAATACCTATGAGTAATTTCATCAAGAGTCTGGTTCCTTTTCCAATTAGAATAAATATAAATGAGAAATGAATAATACTGATCTATTCCAAAGAAATCAGCTGCATTTCAGGTACAAATAGACAATAGACACCTTATTCTCATTGGCCAAAAAAAATAGTCCCTTGAGGATCTGATTTTTATTTCTATGGTGAATGGAAGTATAGCTCCACACTATTTACACAACATAACCCATGAAATTTTATGTTAATAACTTATTCTTTTTCTCACCAAAATAAATAAGTAAATAAAATCCAGAATATTTTCAAATTATGGAATGGGTACAATAAAATATAACAGGAATATTACTCCACTTATTTCCTCTAATTTTATTGGGACATTCCCATCAAAATATTAATTTTTATGGTCATGAAGTAATTCCCCCAAATTTTATACCACTAATACCTTACTAATCTAAATTTTCATTTTGTCTATGGGCTATATTTTTTAAAACTTAATGGTACATGGAACCTCAAAGACACAAGCAATATGAGACAAAGTAGATAAAGCACACAGCAGCAAGTTCTAAAATTTCTGTGCATCAAAGAACACCAGCAGATAAGTGAAAATACTGAATAGATTAGTAACAAAGTTAGGATTAAAAAAATTAATTTCTATGTAGTTCTCTTTGGGGTTTGCAGATTAAATGTCCTTTACGTAAGTTTTTTTTTTTTTTCCTTTCCAGTCTTGCTGGATTCACAAGTCATGGACTAACCTAAGGTATTCAGATGAAATACAGTCAATGTGTTAGGTAGAAGTTAATGCTCACTTATTTCATTCTTTCAAGATTTTGAACAAGTAAGCCATATTTCAGGCTCATTATTTTAAGAACTGTTCAATGTTGTGAAATCTCACTCCCTTAAACATAGTCAATTTCATTGAAATCTCCTTCCCAGGAGTTTCCTAATCGATCTGGAGGGGGAAAAAACCACCTGAAAAAGTACTCTGAAAGGACATACGCACTATATTTAGTTTGCTAATGTTGCTTTACTTCTCTGACCTCAGCAGAACACTTTCTTTTATCATTTCGACCTTTCCAAAATATAGAAGTTTGCCTCCAAAAGCAAGATTTTAATCTTCGAAGAAAAAACTACGCAGCCTGAAGCATGTTCCCATATTAATTGTAACTGATGGGAATCACATCTCGGCTAGTCAAGCCTGAAATATGTAAACAGGGAACTGTATACATATGCAATCCTCCTTTCTACCTTGAAACATACAGCTGGCCTCACTCCTTTTCACGTGACTTCTGATGTCCACATCTAATGTACTCTTTTTAATCCTTCTAATCAGCTTGGATACTATTTATCTTAGTTTATCCCTTTCTGTAAAATGAAAATCACTCTTTTTTTTTTTTATCTCCCTTCTATTTCTTTTGAAGGTCAGCTATTTGAAGGTCCAGTGAACCAGCAGCTGTTTGACCAAAAACTACTTTAAGAAAAATCTGTTACAGGTATTCTGTGGAAGTGTTCTGCTCTCTTGCATTAAGTCAGAGACTGTTTTCATTCGGTTTCTAAAGTTCTTTGAAAAACTTTCTTTAGTATCCAATACTTGGTCAGCTCTCATGAATATTTCTGTTTTCTGCTGAGTATTCTTTTTCCCTCCTTAGTGATTTATATATGAGAGATATGGTCCTTTAGCTGAAATACATTTCATGGAAACTTTCCCAATTTTGCACTTATATTTCCATTTTGTTCTTTTTATTTTTTAACCTTTGAAACAGTAATATAAAACCAATGGATATAATGTGCATCCCTGTTTTGGTCTTATTTGAATGACAACTGTTCCGGTATATCACCAGCTAGGAACTGTTGCTTGTTGGAGATGACAAATCTAAAGCTTCCAAGACTGAGATATCTGAAATAAAAGGGTCTACTGAACTTTTACAGATGTAGCCAGATTAAGGACAGCCCTGGGGTGGGAAGTTTCTGCTTCATCAGCAAGACCAGTCAACAGAAGCAACTTGGCACCAGACTCAAGAAACAAGGAACATTTATAAGGGGTCTCAAGGAAAAAGAGTTCTTTAAGTTCACATTGGCTATAGATAATGAAAGCAGGCTAATACGAAGCGGGGAAAGTCCAGGGGCACACAGTTAGTCCATACATAAGGCTTGTGGATTTGTTGTTGATGATGGTCAGACATAAATATATGTCATGCCCAACACGGATGCGGTGGTCCTGGGGACGTACTGTATTATTGTTGAAATGACTACATCCAGGAACATGGAACTTCTGGTCAGCTACAGCCTGGAGCTTTTGATTGATGATCTTCCCTTCTCTCTCTCTCTCTCTCTTTCCCTCAAGCAAGTAATTATAACTTGCTTGAAATTTGAATAAGAATCAGTTAAAACAATCACCTGAGATCAGTGGTTTAAAATGGTAATATCTATCTGATCTCTTCCATGATACTTAGTAGTTAATATGTTGCTGTGAAAACGATGTTTGATTTTAATTTTCAGGTATTTCAATTATTATAAACTATAAACCACCTGTGATTCTTTTAATACCCATCATAGCTTTGCTTATAACTAATTGCCTACTTCTCATATCACTTATATTTTCATTAGTTTTCTTTCCCTTTATTCTAGACTAGCCAGTGGGTATCTAGTATCACAGGCTTTTAGAGCAAATGAGATTCCTCATCTTTCTGTTTCTAATGCTTTCTTAGTAAATCCTTTTTGATTTTTAGGAAAGTTATGTTTACCCGAGCCGTGTGCAGTAGCAAGGAAGATGTGAAGTTTTTTTCATAAAATAAGGGTGTTAGAAAAGTCTAAAGTGATTGCATACATTTCCCAGTATATTCACATGGTTTACTATTATTACAGTATATATGTCATTTTGATTGTTATAAATGATGAACACTTTTCATATTTTCCAAATTTTGCAATTAAAGGCTTTGACCCCACCCATATACACAATGGGGAAAGATGTCTCCAATGTTGGTGCTGATAAAATATATTTAACACAAATACTTGTTCTCTGATAAGACTACTTCAATCAGTGCTGAAAAGTAAGTGCTGTCAAAACAAACAAGGTATGTATCTTCAAATATATGTTATCTATTCCAGCCACTGTGTGCTTACATGCATTGAAACCTGACTCCCCAATGTCACCCAAACCACACTCATCAACATACACTTGTAGATAAGAAAAATCTTTATTGACTTTATTGCTCACTACTGGTTGAAGAGGAATACCACTTCATGGACCTTTGGCAGTATGCAAGAGTGGGGAAGGTAAGGTCAGAAATTTTTGAGAATTGGCAGTTTGCTTTAAGGTGGGTCTTCCCAGGGAATTAGGATGCCTATATTAGGATTATATATAGGATCACAGCCCAACATAGCTCATTGGTAGAAACAGCAAGACAAGCATCTTGAGGTAAATTATTCAAAGATCTGAGGGTACAAACAGCACCTGTTGATGTCCTCCCTTGAAGAGTTGATGAGTCTTTCCGGAAGCTCCTTTAATGAACAATCTAAGAATTTGCCGGTCCAGGACAGTCCTGGGGAAAACACAGGCATTCTAATGAAGATAACGGAATAGCACAAAGTCATGTTAATCTGGGCAGCAAGGTGTTATTTCGGTTTTCAGGGCCCAGGCTGAGTCTTGCAATAAATGATTTTGTTTGTTACGTGGAACTTGGCAGGGATCAAGTATTCTGTTCTGCTGTTCATCTCTCATTTGCTCATCAAGTTATTCTGCGTATCTACATTTGCTGAGTCTTTGAAAAAATGATACTTTAATATGCCTGCCCAAAACTACATATTCTTGTCATTGCACCTCTGTGGTGTTCTGTGTGTGCCCATGGACAACTTATTTTCATTTTGATATTTGGCATTTTAAAATACTGATTAGCCTCTTCTAGGACCCTTAAGTAGATATAAGTAAAACTGCTAGCCATTGTAGGTGGTGGTCTAATTATGCTTGTGCAAAAAAAAAAAAAAGGTGTATAAAATTTTCTCAGTGATAATCTACTTAAATAAAAAGCATGAGGGCTTATAAAATAGGTATTTAGCTTATGGAATTGTTAGACACTCCAACACTCATTCCATTTTGAAACTGCCTAAGAAGTTAGCAGCTAAGTAGTCTCTCTCCATGCTGCCCTATAAATAGACCTTTCTGAATTTCAGGAATTTTACCTGAAGCTTCCTGGAAACTATAGGTAAGGATATTCCATTCCCCAAAGAAGCTCATCTTCCTTTGAGGATATCCTTACATTTTTTTTTTTTTTTAATGCAGACCTTGATATTTCTCCCACCTCATGCTTTCCATGAATCTTGAAGGCAGGAACATAATTTTATGTGTACATACACTTACACACACAGACATAAAGAAGCATCTTGCAAATCATAGATATTTCTAAATATGTTAGTAGAAGGACACGTCTCCTTGACATCAGTAAGTCTGCCCACAAGCCATTGATTAACTGCTGATTCTGCACATAGTTCCCTCTTGTTTCCTTGAAGTCACCCTTCAGAAAACTCTCACTCTGAATAGCACTCCATAGATGGTCTTGGGACAGTAATCCATCATCTTCCCAGGTTGCCAGCTTTCTAAACAAAGCATCTTCCCTTTTACCAATACTTACCTCTCAAGTTTGGCCTTTTGAGCCATGAGCAGCTGAATTTGGGTTCAGACGGTGCTGCTGTGATCCAGTAACAGAAAAAAAGAGGCTGTCACTAAGGAAGAAATTTGAGATAAGATATGAAGTTAAATAGAGTCCGATGATAGTAGCAGAAAATATTTTTAGGGACCGAGGGAAGGCTGCCCCAAAATGTGCCACTTTGGCAGGTGGATGATTTGGGGCTGAAGGCAGTCAAGATCCTGCTGGCTCACGAGAAGCTTTTGCCCATCCCTTAACTATCTAGAAGATAATAATAGGGAGTACTTCCCCAAAGGTTATTACCAGAGATAAATTTTATGCAAGTAATCCATCAGTATGGCAGGGCAAGCATCAAATTATCAAACATCAGCTCTGCTTATTGCTCTATGAATTGCTCTCCCTCTTTAGGGTCCCATACTCCTATACCCTTCCTTAGCTCAAATGGCATAGGTGCCTTGTTTTACCGTTCTGTCACTGAGCCTCTCACATATGTGGAGTCCCCAGATGTACAAGATTAAATTTGATTTTCTTCTATTAATCTGTTTCACATCAACTTTATTCTTAGATCAGTAAGAAGAAGCTTGAGGGGCAGAGGAAAATTGTTCCTCTCGAACATAGCCCAGGTCAGTATTGTTCAAAGGAAGCAGTGAGAGCAGATACAAAATAGTGCCTTTGAAATTTGCCTCCTGAAAATGCAGCAGTGCAGTTTAACTCCTACCTGGCATCAAGTAGTTCTTTAGGAGGGGTGATTCAGAACCCCTTGTCTGCCCCATTCTGCAAAAGGCAGAAGTCCTAACCTTTCGGGAATATAAGCTAATAACAATAAGCAGGACATTTTGAAAGAATACGATTATGTGACACAGTCATATGTCTTCTTGTAATAGAAAAGGCTGGAATGGTAGAAAAGAGGTGGAGTAGGAAGGCAAGGCAGACACCTCATTCCATTTGCAGGCCTAGGAAGCAACTATAGAAAATACAAGCAACTCTGAAAGTGACCTGAAGAATGCAGAACAGACCACCTACACCTGGGGAAGAAAAGACCACACATAGAGTGGGAAAGTGGCAGAGCCATGACTGACGGAGGCCTAAACCCTTCCCCATATCCCAGTCCACAAGCACAAGGCAGAGAAATGGAGCAGGGGTGGGTTCAGTACTCAGGAGCTCTGCACTCCTGGCCCTGGAGATCTGCTTGGGAACATGTATCCACATTGTATCAGGCTTTGGTGATTAACGGGCTGGACACCAGGGACATTTGGAACACTCCTGTTGCTTTGTGGAGGACAGGAAAGCTCCACTTATTCTGCTGAAACCCAAAGCACAGGTGTTTGTTTGAAAGGTTTACCAGAAGTGTGCCACAGGGACAAGGGTCGGAGGAAGCTCTCTCTGGAGGAGAAGGGCAGGTGCACAATACTTCCATAGCCCTCCCTTATCCCAACTGTTCAGGTGCTTGAGGGAGACAGAACCAAATGCTCCATCTCCCTGGCTGGTGGTAAAGCCCTACGGGGAACTTCCCTGCCCAGTGACTCCACCTGTCCTGCTTGGCTGAGAAGAGGTCAGATTTGGCTGCCTCTTGACAGGTAGAGAATAACTTTGCTACCTGACAGGCAGAGGGAGGTTGTGTGCTAAATGGAAGTTTGCACCCAGCACTTCCCACCCTATTTATGTATCAATAGGCCACAGCCAGGGCAATAGGTACAGAGAAAACAGGAAGAAAATAGCCATTCTCTATTTCCCTCTGTTCCTTGTTTGTAATAGGTCTGGTGTTTGCCAGTGACCAAAGATCTGCCCATGAAGTTCCTCTCAGAAGGGGTGGAAAGGGAAGGAGAATATGTGCCATGGCTGATGGCGATGGACAGTGAGGTGCCTGACTAGCAAACTTGAGAAAGCTGTGAACAATAAAAACCATTTCTCCCAACCTTTCCCTTGTCCTCCTTTAATTACACTGAATTCATAGTCACTTTGCCCTGGGAGGGTAACCACCTTAGCTAAAGAGGTTTTCCCAGCTTTCCCAATCCCTCCCTCAGCCCAACTGGTGGGGAACTTGCAAGAGCCAGCTCCAAAAATTCCAGTCCCCTTGATGGTGGCTCAGCCCAATGAAGGTGCTCCTGTGTGGATCTGCCCCACCTGTCCTACCCAGCCCAGCAGGAGCTTTCATTGCTGCCTCATGGAAGATGGTTGCCCACAGTAATTCCATCAGATGTGACTTTCAGCACAGAAATCAGCCACTGTCCCAGACAGAAAGTTGGCCCCATGCACAGCCCACCAAAAGCAACTGCAGCTCCATCCCAAAGGAGAGTCAGGCAGAAATAAGCAAAATAGAGAATAAGTAAACATTACAAAAAAATCAATGAAAACAAGAGCTGGCTCTTCAACAGATAAGCAAAATAGACAAACACATCACCATACTTATCAAAGAGAGGGAAAACAGATTGGCTTAAAGATGGTGGTGTGAAAGGTAAGACAGAAACCTCCTCTGAAAAACCACATGTAACATGAAAATACAGCAAATACAACTAATCCTGAGAGAGCAAAAGGGAAGAAGGCTGGAACAGACTGCTTTCATCGGTGGAAAAGAGAAGATCTCGTAGAAAACGGATGAAGTGGCAAAGCCATGATCCAGTGGGACCCAATCCTTCCCCTCCACCCCAGCTCACCAGCAAGAGGGAGAGAAATGGAGTGGGTAGGGGGTGGACGTCTAGGACTGCTGAAACCCGGACTCAGAAATCTGCTCTGGGCACACAAACCTACACTACATGGTGCTCTGGAGATTAGTGGGGTTGGAAAGTGAAGACAGGTGGAGTAGTTGGAGAGACTGAGATTCCAGTCACTTGTGGAGAGCAGGCACCCGTAACTGCCACTCTGGGACCAAAGAAAGGTGGGCACTCTGAGAGACCTTGCACTAGCAAGAGGGATGCTAAAGAGGGAAAGACTGCACAGAGCTTGCCACTCAGGATAAAGTGCAGGTGGACAACACTGTCTGGGAGCACCCATCCAGCACCTTGGTAACTTTCAGGAGCTCCACCCACCTGGCTGGCAAACACCTCTGAGGCACCACACCGCAATACACAGCCTGCCGCTCCTTCCTCCCAGCTAGCACCGATTCGCAAACCTGTTGAACCCACCACGGTGCCAGGCCAGCCAGAGGGAGGCCCCACCTATGACAGCTACAATGGAATACAGGCTCCTACCTGCATGCTCGGATCACTGGACTGGGCAGTGGAGGCAGGCACTGCAGCAGGGAAGCAGGAAAGAACTCTTTCCTCCTTGCAGGCACCAGTGCCACTGCAATGCCTACCATCACTCCAGTGGCTGAGAAGCTCCACAGAGTAGAGTTTCTGGGAAATGGAAGATGCCACCCACAAATGCGAAAGGTCAAAGGAATCTGTTTCAAACCAAATTCACATAAACACGAGAAAAAAGGCCAAGTGAAATAGAACTGATCAATATTTCTGAGATTTCAAAATGAAAGTCATAAACAAGCTCAAGGAGCTACAGAAAAATATTCAAAACCTCAGAGAGGAATTCAACAGACACAGACACTTTAAAAAATGCAGTATCAAAAATGAAATATACAGGAGGGATTTGTCGACATGACACAGTGAGTAGGGTGCTGGAAATCTCCCCCCAAAACCATACATATTTTGAAAATACAATTATTCCTAAAAGAGAGACCAGAAGAGACAGGACAACAGCCACACCACATGTACATCTGTGTGAACTCCACATCTCACAAAAGGGGTAAGATACAAAGACATGACCTGGAGGGACCTGAGCACTCCACCTACCCCAGCTCAGCAGAGGGAAGAAAAGAATTAGAGTGGGGAGGGAGTGGAAGTACAGGACTGCTCAATAACCAGCCTTAGTAATCTGCACAGACACACACTGCATGGCATACTGGATATTAGAGAAATGGAAAAGTAAAATATGAGACTGAGACTGCGAGTGGGTCCCCATAGCCAGCTCCTCTGGGGCCAAAGAAAAGCGGGCACTTTACAAGTCTCAAAGGGAAAAGGGCTAAACAGTGGACAAAATCATCTTGGCACACACAGCCCAGCAGGCTGGAAAATTTATGGAAATTCAGGCACCCGAACCCCACAGGTGGCAACGAAGCTCCAAAGCCTCTCGTGGCTATAGGCAGCCTGCCATTTCATAAGCAGCCTGCGGTGCACTACCCGCTGCTGACACTGGAAGCAAACCAGCTGAAACACTGTTGCGGCAGACCAGCCAGGGAGCAGCCCTGCCCACAGCAACCACAGTCTTCTCCCAGTGCACAGATAACTGGGCCAGACCCAGAGGCGGCCACCTGCAAGCAGCTGCTGGGCACAGGCAGAGGAAGCCAGGGCAAAGTCCAAAAACCAGGAAGGGGTGCCATTCTCTCAGGAGAACACACGCCACTCATCTGCTACTGCTGCCAGTGCCCTCAGCAGTCCCGAGGGCCACCCCGCCCACAGCAGCTCAGGGGATTAACCCAGAGACTACACCCTGTGTGCAGTTCACCAGCACAGGCAGCAGAGAAGGGCAAGGTGACCAGCAAGCAGGAAGGGACTATGTTCTCCCAGCTAAAACACATGCCACTCGCTGGCAATCACTTCTATTACCATGAAAAGCCAGAAGAACCTGATCCAGTCCAAAATCACTCAAACACCAGAGAGAGGGCCTGGTGATACAGATATAACCAATCTTCTTGAAAAAGAATTCAAAATAAAAGGCATAACCATGCTGATGGAGCTGCAGAGAAATATGCAAGAGCTAAGGAATTAAGTACGGAGGGAGATAACAGAAATGAAGCAATCGATAGAACGGCTTATGAGGAGACTGGATGAGGTGGAAGAGACCGTTGATGGAATAGAAATCAGAAAACAGAAATACAGAGAAGCTGAGGCGGAGAGAGACAAAAGGATGTCTAGGAATGAAAGAATATTAAGAAAACTGGGTGACCAATCCAAACAGAACAATATTTGCATTATAGGGGTACCAGAAGCAGAAGAGAGAGATAAAGAGATAAAAAGTGTCTTTGAAGAAATAACTGCTTAAAACTTCCCTAAGATGGGGAAGGACATAGTCTCTCAGACCATGGAGGCCCACAGATCTCCCAACACAAGGGACCCAAGGAGGACAACACCAACACAGACAAGAATTAAAACGGCAAAGATCAAAGACAAGGACAGGGTATTAAAAGCAGCGAGAGAGAGAGAAAAGATCATATACAAAGGAAAACCCATCAGGCTGTCATCAGCCTCCTCAACAGAAACCTTACAGGCCAGAAGAGAATGGCAGGATATATTTAACGCAATGAAACAGAAGGGCCTTGAACCAAGAATGCTGTATCTGGCAAGATTATCATTTAAATTTGAAGGATGAATTAAACAATTTCCAGAGAAGCAAAAGCTGAGGGAATTTACCTCACATAAAACACCTCTACAGGGTATTTTAAAGGGACTGTTCTGGATGGAAGAATGCCTAAGGCTAAACAGATGTCACCAGAGAAAATAAAATAACAGCAAAGAAAGTATACAAACCAAATACAAACTAAAGGCAACAACTATTCACAAAAGCAGTCAAGGGAAACAAAAAAGAGTACAGAATAAAACACCTAACAGATAAAGAGTGGAGGAGGAAATATGAGAAGGGAGATAAATAAGGAATCATCAGACTGTGATTATAGTAGCATAATAAGTGAGGTAAATTTAGATGGTTAGATAGTAAAGAAGTTACCCTTGAACATTTGGTAACCACAAATCCAAAACCTGCAATGGCAGTTAGTACATATCTATCAATAATCACCCTAAATGTAAATGGACTGAAAGCACCATTCAAAAGACACAGAGTAATAGAATGGATAAAAAAGAAACACCCAATCTATATGCTGCTTACAAGAGACTCACCTCAAACACAAAGACATAAACAGACTAAAAGTGAAGGGATGGGAAAAGATATTTCATGCAAACAACAGGGAGAAAAAAAGCAGGTGCTGCAGAACTTGTATCAGACAAAATAGACTTCAAGACAAAGAAAGTAGCAAGAGATAAATAAGGACATAAAATAATGATAAAGGTGGCACCCCAGCAGGAGGACATAACCATTGTAAGTATCTATGAACTCAACACAGGAGCACCAAAATAAGTGAAACAAATACTAACAGAATTAAAGGAGGAAATAGAATGCAATGCATTTATTTTAGGGGACTTCAATGCACCACTCACTCCAAAGGATGGATCAACCAGAGAGAAAATAAGTAGGACACAGATGCACTGAACAATACACTACAATAGATGGGCCTCACCGGCATCTATAGAACATCTATAGAACACCCTAACAAAGCAGGATACACATTCTTCTCAAGTGCACATGAAACACTTACCAGAATAGACCACATACAAGGCCACAAAAAGAGCTCCAGTAAATCAAGAAGACTGAAATTCTACCAACCAGCTTCTCAATAGCAAAGGTATAAAAGAAGAAATAAATTGTACAAAGAAAAAAAAGGGGCTCACAAACACATGGAGGCTTAACAACATGCTCCTAAATAATCAATGGATCAATAACCATATTATAACAGAGATCAAGCAATACATGGGGACAAATGACAACAACAGAACACAGCCCCAACTTCTGTGGGACACAGGGAAGGCAGTACTAATAGGAAAGTATACAGCAATCCAGATTTATTTAAAGAGGGAAGAACAACCCCAAAGGAGTAGTCTAAAGCCACAACTATTGAAATTGGAAAAAGAACAAATGCGGCTCAAATTCAGCAAAAGGAGGGACATAATAAAGATCAGAGAAGAAATGAAAAAAATTGAGAAGAATAAAACTATAGAAAAAAATCAATGACACCAACAGCTTGTTCTTTGAGAAAATAAACAAAGTGGATAAACCCCTAGCCAGACTTATTAAGAGAAAAAGAGAATCTACACACAAACCGAATCAGAAATGAGAAAGGAAAAATCATGATGGACACCACAGAAACACAAAGAATTATACGAGAATACTATAAAAATTTATTTGGTAACAAATTGAAAAATCTAGAAGAAATGGACAAGTCCCTAGAAAAATACAACCTTCCAAGACTCACAAAGGAAGGAACAGAAAATCTAAGCAGACCAATTATCAGCAACGGAATTGAATCTGTAACCAAAAAACTACCCAGGAACAAAACTCCAGGGCCACACTGATTCACCACTGAATTTTATCAGACATTTAGAGAAGACATAAAACTCATTTAATTAAAGATTTCCAGACAATGAAGAGGGAATACTTCCAAACTCTAACACCTAAACCAAAGACCCTACAAAAAAAGGAAATTACATACCAATATCCTTGATGAACACAGATACGACAATACTCAACAGCATATCAGCAAATGGAATTCAAAAATGCATCAAGAGGATCAAAGATCATGATCAAGTGGGATTCATCTCGGGGACGCAAGGATTGTACAACATTCAAAAATCCATCAACTTCATCCACCACATCACAAAACGAAGGACAAAAACCACATGATCATCTCCACAGGTGCTGAAAAAGCATTCGAGAAAATTCAACATCCATTCATGATAAAAACTCTCAACAAAATGGGTATAGAGGGCAGGAACCTCAACACAATAAAGGCCATATATGACAAACCTACAGCCAACATCACACTTAACAGCGAGAAGCTGAAAGCTTTTCCTCTAAAACCAGGAAAAAGACAGGGATGCCCACTCGCCACCGTTGTTCAACCTAGTACTGGAGATCCTAGCCACGGAAATCAGACAAAACAAAGAAATACAATGCATCCTAAAAAAAAAAAACCCTAAAGACTCCATTTAAAACCTTTTAGAATATCTGAATTCAGCAAAGTTGCAGGATACAAAAGTAATACACAGATATCTGTTGCTTTCCTATACACTAATGATGAACTAACAGAAATAGAGATCAGAAAAACAATTCCATTCACAATTGCATCAAAAAGAATAAAACATCTAGGAATAAACCTAATCAAAGAAGTGAAAGACCTATACCCTGAAAACTACAAGACACTCTTAAGAGAAATCAAAGAGGACACTAACAAATGGAAACTCATCCCATGCCCTTGGCTAGGAAGAATTAATATCGTCAAAACGGCCATCCTGCCCAAAGCAATCTGCAGATTCAATGCAATCCCTATCAAAATACCAACAGCATTCTTCAACAAACTGGAACAAATCATTTTAAAATTCATATGGGACCACAAAAGTCCCCGAATAGCCAAAGAAATCCTGAGAAAGAAGAATGAGGCAGGGGGGATCTCACTTCCCAACATCAAGCTCTACTACAAAGCCACAGTAATCAAGGTAATTTGGCACTGGCACAAGAGCAGAGCCACAGACCAGTGGAACAGACTAGAGAATCCAGACATTAACCCAAGCATACATGGCCAATTAATATTTGATAAAGGAGCCATGGACATACAATGGCGAAATGACAGTCTCTTCAACAGCTGGTGCTGGCAAAACTGGACAGCTCCATGTAGGAGAATGAAACTGGACCATTGTCTAACCCCATATACAAAAGTAAACTCAAAATGGATCAAAGACCTGAATGTAAGTCATGAAACCATAAAACTCTTAGAAAAAAACATAGACAAAAATTGCTTGGACATAAACATGAGCAACTTCTTCATGAACACATACCCTTGAGCAAGGAAACAAAAGCAAAGATGAACAAGTGGGACTATATCGAGCTGGAAAGCTTCTGTACAGCAAAGGACATCATCAACAGAACCAAAAGACAACCTACAGCACACGAGAATATATTCATACATTACATATCTGATAAAGGGTTGACATCCAAAATATATAAAGAGCTCATGCACCTCAACAAACAAAAAGCAAATAAGCCAACTGAGAATGGACAGAGAAGCTGAACAGACACTTCTCCAAAGAAGAAATTCAGATGGCCAACAGGCACATGAAAAGACGCTCCACATCACTAATCATCAGAGAAATGCAAATTAAAACCACAATGAGATATTACCTAACATCAGCAAGGATGGCCACCATCCAAAAGACAAACAACAACAAACGTTGGCGAGGATGTGGCAAAAGGGGATCGTTCCTACACTGCTGGTGGGAATGTAAACTAGTTCAACCATTGTGGAAAGCAGTATGGAGGTTCCTCAAAAAACTCAAAATAGAAATAGCTTTTGCCCCAGGAATTCCACTCATAGGAATTTACCCTAAGAATGTAGCAGCCCAGTTTGAAAAAGACAGATGCACCCCTATGTTTATCGCAGCACTATTCTCAATAGCCAAGAAATGGAAGCAACCTATGTGTCCATCAGTAGCTGAATGAATAAAGAAGATGTGGTACATATACACAATGGAATATTATTCAGCCACAAGAAGAAAACAAATCCTGCCATTGGAAACAACATAGCTGGAGCTAGAGGGTGTGATGCTTAGTGAAATAAGCCAGGCAGAGAAAGACAAGTACCAAATGATTTCACTCATCTCTGGAGCATAAGAACAAAGAAAAACTGAAGGAACCAAACAGCAGCAGAATCACAGAACCAAGAATGGGCTTACAGTTTCCAAAGGTAAAAGGAATGGGGACAATGTGTGGGAAGGGAGGGAAAAGGGGATATAAGAGGCATTATGGTTAGCACATATGGTGTAGGCGGGTGACACAGGGACGGCTGTACAACACAGAGAAGACGAATAGTGATTCTACAGCATCTTACTATGCTGACGGACACTGACTGTAATGGGGTATGTGGGGGGGACTTGGTGAAGGGGGGAGCCTAGTGAACATAATGTTCCTCATGTAACTGTAGATTAATGATACCAAAATTTTAAAAAATGAAACATACAATGGAAGGATTTGAAAGCACATTAGATGAAGTAGACGGTAAGTGAAATAGAAATTAGAGAAATAGAAATACAAAGAAGCTGCGGCACAGAGAGGACAAAAGGTCTCTAGGAACGAAAGAATATGGGGAGAACTGTGGGACCAATCCAAATGAACAAAATTTGCATTATAGGGGTACCATAAGAAGAAAGTGTCTTTGAGGGGGTAATTGCTGTAAAGGAGGTAATCTATCAGGCCTTGGAAGTGCACAGATCTCCCAACACAAGGGACCTGAAGAAGACAACAAGGAAACATACAGTAATTAAAAAGGCAAAGATTAAGGATAAGAACGAAGTATTAAAAGCAGCCAGAGAGAGAAGAAAGATCGTATTCATCAAAAGGATACCCATCGGGCTACCATCAGAGTTCTCAACAGAAACCTTACAGGCCAGAAGGGAGTGGCATGATGTATTTAATGCAATGAAGCAGAAGGGCCTCCAGCAGAGAATACTACAACTGGTGAGATTACCCTTTAAATTTGAAGCACAGATAAGACAATTTACAGATACGCACAATTGAGAGAATTTACCTACAGGGTATTTTGGAAGAACTTGTATAGATGGAAGTGTAGCTAAGACTGGATACCTCTAGGAATTTATCTAACGGAAGCACACCAATTGATTACTAAGCAAATACAAAATCAAATCAACTACCCCCAAAGTCAGTTAAGGGATACATAAAGATGACAGAATATGATACCTAATACATGCAGAACAGAGGAGGAAGAAAATGAGGGGAGGTGGAAAAAAGAACCTTTCAACTGTGTTTGAAATAGTGTCTTAAGTGAGTTAACTTAGTCTGTTGGATAGTAAAGAAGCTATCCTTGAACCTTTGGTAACCACGAATCTAAAGCCTGAAATGGCAGTAAGTACATACCTACCGATAATCACCCTAAATGTAAATGGACTAAAAGCACCAATGAAAACACAAAGAGTCACTGAACGGATAAAAAAAACAAGACTCATCTGTATGCTGCTTACAACAGACTCACTTCCAACCTGCAGACACACAGAGACTAAAAGTGAAGGAATAGGAAGTCTACCAGACAAATAGACTTCAAAACAAAGAAAATAACAAGACTCAAAAGAGGACATTACATAATGATAAAGGGTTCAGTCCATCAAGAGGACATAACCATTATTATTATTATCTATGCACCCAACACAGGAGCACCAGCATATGTGAAATAAATACTAAGAGAATTAAAAGGGAAAATAATGCAATGCATTCATTGTAGGAGACTTCAAAACACCACTCACTCCACAGGACAGATCAACCAGACAGAAAATAAGTAAGGACACAGAGGCACTGAACAACACATTAGAATAGATGGACCTAACACACATCTATAAAACTCTCCACCCAAAAGCAGCAGGGTACACATTCTTCTCAAGTACACATGGAATATTTTCCAGAACAGAAAACATAGTAGGCCACAAAAAGAGCCTCAGTAAATTCAAAAAGAGTGAATTTGTACCAACCAGTTTCTCAGACAACAAAGGTATGAAACTAGAAATAAAGTATGCAAAGAAAACAAAAAAAGCCCACAAACACATGGAGGCTTAACAACATGCTCCTAAATAATCAACCGATCAGTGATCAAATAAAAACAGCGGTCAAGCAATATAGGGACACCAATGAAAACAGTACCTCAACACCACAAAAGCTGGGGCACGCAGCGAAGGCCGTGCCAAGATGGAAATAAACTGCAATACGAGCTTACCTCAGGAAAGAAGAACAAGCCCATATTTACAATCTAAATTCACAGTTAATGAAACCAGAAAATGAAGAATAAATGAGTACCAAAGTCAGTAGAAGGAGGGACATAATAAAGATTAGAGCAGAAATAAATAAAATAAAGTAGAATCAGAAATAGAATCAATGAAACCAGGAGTTTGTTCTTCTAAATCAATTTATTTCATTTTATTTTTTATTAAGATATTATTGACATACACTCTTATGAAGGTTACACATGGAAAAACAATGTGGTTACTACATTCACCCCTGTTATCATGCCCCCCCCATACCCTATTGCAGTCACTGCCCATCAGTGTAGTAAGATGCCACAGTGCTTTCTTCTCTGTGCTACACTGTCTTCTCCGTTATCCCCCCCACACCATGTGTACCAGTCATAATACCCCTGAATTCCTTTCTCCTTCCCTCCCCACCCGCACTTCCCCACTCCTTCCCTTTGGTAATTGCTAAGTCCCTTCTTGGGGTCTGTGAGTCTATTGCTGTATTGCTGTTTTGTTCCTTCAGATTTGCTCTGTTGTTATACTCTACAAATGAGGGAAATCATTTGGCACTTGTCTTTCTCCACCGGCTTATTTCACTGAGCATAATATCCTCCAGCTCCATCCATGTTGCTGAAAATTTCAGAACTTGTTCCTTTCTTATGGCTGAGTAGTATTCCACTGTGTGTATGTACCACATCTTCTTTATCCATTCATCTACTGATGGACACTTAGATTGCTTCCATTTCTTGGCTATTGTAAATAGTGCCGCTATAAACATGGGGGTGCATATGTCTTTTTTCAATCTGAGAAATTATATTCTTTGGGTAAATTTCTAGGAATGAAATGCCTGGGTCAAATGGTATTTATATTTTTAGTGTTTTGAGGAACCTCCATGCTGCTTTCCACAATGGTTTAATTAGCTTACATTCCTACCAGCAGTGTAGAAAATTAACAAAATAGATAAACCACAAGCCAGACTTATCAAGAAATAAAGAGTTTACACCCAAAAAACAGAGTCAAAAATGAAAAAGGAAAAATCACTAAGGATACAAGAGAAATACAAAGAATTATGACAGAGTACTATGAAAAATTATACGCTAAAAAACTGGATAACCTAGAAGAAATGGACAATTTTCTAGAAAAATACAACGTTTGCAGGCTGACCCAGAAAGAAACAGAAAATCTGAACAGACCAATTGCCAGAAACAAAATTGAATTGGTAATTTAAAAAAAACTACCTAAGAACAAAACTTCTGGAGAGATCGCTTCACCACTGAATTTTATAAAACATTTCTTGAAGAACTAACATCCATCCATCCTCCTTAAAATTTACCAAAAAGTGGAAGAGGAGGGAATACTTACAAACTCATTCTATGAGGCCAGCCAGCATCAATCTAATACAAATAAAAGCAAAGGCACCACATGAATAAAAGAAAATTGCATACCAGTATCCCTGATGAGCACAGATGTAAAAATACTCAACAAAATACTAGCAAACCGAATTAAAAAATACATCAAAAAGGTCATCCATCATGATCACGTGGGACTTATGCCAGGGATGCAAGGATGATACAGTATTCGAAAATCCATCAACAGCACCCACCACATCCACAAAAGAAGGACATAAATCACATGTTCATCTCCATAGATGCTGAAAACATTTGACAAAATTCAACATCCACTTATGATAAAAACTCTGAATAAAATGAGTATAGAAAGCAAGTACCTGAATATAACAAAGATCATATATGACAAAACCAAATCCAACATTGTACTTAACAGCAGAAAGCTTTCAGATTTTTGGCAATGAGACAAGGATGTCCACTCTCCCCACTTCTATTCAACATAGTTCTGGAGGTCCTAGACACAGCAATCAGACAACACGAAGAAGCAAAAGGCATCCAGATTGGTAAGGAAGAACTTCAACTGTCACTGTTTGCTGATGACATGACATTGTACACAAAAATCTCTAAAAAACCCACCCTAAATCTACTAGAACTATAACTGAATTCAGCAAAGTTGCAGGATATAAAATCAACAGACAGAAATCTGTGGCATTCCTATATACTAATGATGAACTAGTCTAAAGAGAAGTCAGGAAAACAATTCCATTCACATTTGCATCAAAAAAGAACAAAATACCTAGGAATAAACCTAACCAAGGAGGTGAAAGACCTATACCCTGAAAACTACAAGAAAGTCAAGACAGAAATTAAAGAAGGTAGTAATGAACAGAAGTATATCCCATGCTCCTGGATAGGAAGAATGAATATTGTCAAAATGGCCATCCTGCCTAAAGCAATCTACAGATTCAATGCAATACCTATCAAAATACCAATTGCCTTTTTCAATGAACTAGAGCAAATAGCTCCAAAATTCATAAGAAACCAAAAAAGCCAAAGCAATGCTGAGAAGGAAGAATAAAGCTGTAGGGATTATGCTTCCCGACCTCAAGCTCTACTACAAAGCCACAGTAATCAAGACAATTTGGTACTGGCACAAGAACAGACCCAAAGATCAATGGAACAGAATTGAGAGTCCATACATAAGCCCAAGCATACGTGATAAATTAATAAGATGATAAAGGAGCTATGAACATACAGTGGGGAAATGACAGCCTCTTCAACAGCTGGTGTTGGCAAAACTGGACAGGTACATCCAAGAGAATGAAACTGGATTACTATCTAACTCCATACACAAAAGTAAGCTTGAAATGGATCAAAGAACTGAATGTAAGTTCATTAAACCATAAAACTCTTAGAACATATGCAAAAATCTCTTGAATATAAACATGAGCAATTTTTTCCTGAACACATCTCCTCAGGCAAGGGAAACAAAAGCAAAAATTAACAATTGGGACTAACATTAAAATGAAAAGCTTCTCTATGATATAGGACGCCATCAGTGGATCAAAAAGGCATCCTACAGTATGGGAGAATATGTTTATAATCAGCTTATCCAATAAGGAATTAACATCCAAAATATACACAGAGCTCACACACCTTGACACCCAGAAAACAACCCAATTAAAAAATAGGTGCAGGACCCGAACAGATATTTCTTCAAAGAAATACAGATGGCCAACAAGCACATGAAAATATTCCCCACGTGACTAATCAAAAGGTAAATGAAAATTAAAACCACAATGAGATATCACCTCACACCAGTTAGGATGACCATTTTCCAAAAGCCAAGAAACAATAAATGCTGGTGAGGATGTGGAGAAAGAGAAACCCTCCTATATACTGTTGGTGGGAATATAAATTGGTTCAACCATGTGTCAGAAGCAATATGGAGTTTCCTAAAATACTAAAGATAGAAATACTATTCGATCCAGAAACTCAACTTCTAGGCATTTAACCTAAGAATGAAGGACACACATTCAAAAAGACAGATGCACCCCTAGGTTTATTGCAGCACTATTTGCAATAGCCAAGGTATGGAAGCAACCGAAGTGTCCATCAACAGATGAAAGGATAGAGAAGATGTGCCATTTATAAAAAATGGAATATCACCCAGAGATAAAAAGAAAATAAACCCTGGCATTTTCAAAAAGCATGAATGTATCTAGAGGGTCTCATGCTCACTGAAATAAGCCAGGTGGAGCAAGACAAGTACCATATGATTTGACTCATTTGTGGAGTATAAAATTAAAGCAAAATAGAAGGAACAAAAATAAAAGGAGATCAGGTATGCAAGAATAGTACAACATTCGATAATCCATCAGCATCATCCACCACATCAACAAAAAGAAGGACGAAAACCACATGATAATCTCCATAGATGCTGAAAAAGCATTCGACAAAAATTCACATCCATTCATGATAAAAACTCTCAACGAAATGGGTATAGACGGCAAGTACCTCAACATAATTCAAGGCCATATATGACAAACCAAAGCCAACATCATACTTAACAGCGAGAAGCTGAAAGCTTTTCCTCTAAGACTGGGAACAAGACAGGGATGCCCACACTCCCCACTGTAATTCAACTGGAGTTGAATTCAATAGTACTGGAGGTCCTGGCCATGGCAATCAGACAAAACGAAGAAATACAAGGAAACCAGACTGGTAAAGAAGAAGTCAAACTGTCACTATTTGCACCTGACATGATATTGTACATAAAAAACCCTAAAGACTCCAGTCCAAAACTACTAGAACTAATATCTGAATTCAGCAAAGTTGCAGAATAAAAATTAATACACAGATATCTGTTCAACAAACTAGCAGAAAGAAAAATCAGGAAAACAATTCCATTCACAAATGCATCAAAAAGAATAAAACACCTAGGAATAAACCTAAACTAACCAAGGAAGTGAAAGACCAATACACTGAAAACTATAAGACACTCTTAAGAGAAATTAAAGAGGACACTAACAAATGGAAACTCATCCCATGCGCTTGGCTAGGGAGAACTAATATTGTCAAAATGGCCATCCTGCCTAGAGTAATCTACAGATTCAATGCAATACCTATCAAAATACCAACAGCATTCTTCAACGAGATGGAACAAATAGTGTTAAAATTCATATGGGACTACAAAAGACCCTGAATAGCCAAAGCAATCCTGAAAAGGAAGAATACAGCAGGGGAGAATCTCGCTTTCAAACTTCAAGCTCTACTACAAAGCCACAGTAATCAAGACAGTTTGGTACTGGCACAAGAACAGACCCACAGACCAGTGGAGCAGAGTAGACAGTCCAGATACAAACCAAAACATATATGGTCAATTAATATATGATAAAGGAGCCATGGACATACAATGGGGAAATGACAGTCTCTTCAACAGCTGGTGTTGGCAAAACTGGACAGCTACATGTAAGAGAATGAAACTGGATCATTAACTAACCCCATACACAAAAGCAAATTCCAAATGGATCAAAAGACCGTAATGTAAGTCATAAAATCATAAACATAGGCCAAAATCTCTTGGACATAAACATGACCGACTTCATCATGAACATACCTCCCCAGGCAAAGGAAACAAAAAACAAATATGAACTAGTGGGACTGTATCAAGCTGAAGGGCTTCTGTACAGAAAAGGACACCACAAATAGAACAAAAAGGCACCCTACAGTAAGGGAGAATATATTCATAAACAACAGATCTGATAAAGGGTTGATATCCAACATACATAAAGAGCCCACGCACGTCAACAAACAAATAGCAAATAATGCAATTAAAAAATTGCAGAGGAGCTGAACAGACACTTCCCCAAAGAAGAAATTCAGATGTCCAACAGACACATGAAAAGATGTTCCACATCACTAGTCATAAGAGAAATGCAAATTAAAATCACAATGAGATATCACCTCACTCCAGTAAGGAAAGCTACCATCCGAAAGACAAAAAACAAATGTTGGCGAGGTTGTGGAGAAACGGGAACCCTCCTACACTGCTGGTGGCAATGTATACTAGTTCAACCATTATGGAAAGCAGTATGGAGGTTCCTCAACAAGCTCAAAATAGAAATACCACTTGACCCGGGAATTCTGCTTCTAGGAATTTACCCTAAGAATGCAGCAGCCCAGTTTGAAAAAGACAGATACAACCCTGTGTTTATCACAGCACTGTTTACAATAGCCAAGAAATGGAAGCAACCTATGTGTCCATCAGTAGATGAATGGATAAAGAAGAGGTGGTACATATACACAATGGAATGTTATTCAGCCATAAGAAGTAAACAAATCATACCATTTGTAACAACATGGATGGAGCTAGAGGGTATTATGCTCAGTGAAATGAGACAGGTGGAGAAAGACAAGCAGCGAATGATTTCACTCATATGTGGAGTACAAGAACAAAGCAAAAACTGAAGGAACAAAGCAGCAGCACAATCACAGAACCCAAGAATGGACTAACAGTTACCAAAGGGAAAGGTACTGGGGAGTATGGGTGGGAAGGGAGGGATAAGGGTGGGGGAAAAGAAAGGGGGCCTTATGGTTAGCATCTGTAATGGGGGGGCATGGAGAGACCTGTGCAACACAGAGAAGACAAGGAGTGATTCTACAGCATCTTACTACACTCATGGACAGTGACTGTAGTGGGGTTTGTGGGAGGGGGAATTGGTGATAGGGTGAGCCTAGTAAACATAATGTTCCTCATGTAATTGTAGATTAATGGTACCAAAAAAAAAAAAAAAAAAGCAGAAGATTCACTGAGAAGGGACTAGTGGTTCCAAAGACTAAGATTGGAGAGGGTGGTGGCAATGGCAAAGGGGATCAAGAGGCTCTGTAATTCATAGTCACAACATAGATAGGTCAGTGGGATGGCAGTGCACCATGGAGAACAGAATGACTCTGAGCAATTTACTATGCTGATAGACAGTGACTGCAGTGGTGGGGGTGAGGGCTTGATAATATGGGCTAATGTTGAACCACTGCTTTGTTTATGTGAAATCATGATAAGATTGTATATCAATGATACTTGAATAAAAAAATAGTAAATAAGTTAAAATACAGATGATTTACCTAAATTAGTAGAATTAAGTATTTAATATTTCAGTTGTTAAAGTTCTCAGACATCTCCTTTCTTTCCTCTATTAGTTATTTTCTTTTCCCTTCAGAGTTTTGTTTTACATTTCCAAAGATACAGATGAATCTTTAAACCTTTCTTGAAAAAAACCAAATCACTACATTATACACCTGAAACCAACATAGTATCATACACCACTATACTTCAATTTAATGAAGAAAACTTAACATATGTTAATTTAGATAATTGAAGATGGAGGGCAGGAGAAAGAGACACTTTTATATTAGAAGCAAGAATGATATAGAGATAATGTATAACATGGACTTCAAAGTCAAAGTTACCCAAAACTTTTGGGTTTACTTCTTTATTGCAAATTTTCTGATGTTCTTCTCATTATTAGACTACTGTTATGCTGTAACAGAAGGAAATACAGCAGTCATATTATATCGAAAAATTAGCTCAAAACCGTAAGTTGTCTTTGAAATTAATTGAAGTACTTTAGTATTAAAAATGGTCTCATTTTAAGATGTGCTTTTATCCTTTCCATGTTCTTATGCTTTGTTGTATTTTTTGTAAATAGCACGTGTGTGATGTTCTGTATCTGTTAACTGGTAAACTTAGTCTATTTGCACTGATTGAAATATTGGAAATGTATCTTTTCTCAATCTTTGTTTTTTCTTTATTTGTCCTTTCTGTCTACATACAACTCTTCATCTGTGAACTCACAGTTTTAACGATGTGAAGTTTAGTGAATCATTCTTTTTGAAATATTGCCATTCTCATTTCCTTTTAAAACCCCAATTAGAAATATGGATATCCTCACCCTTAAGTGACCCATAAAGTTCTCTCACATTTTACAGCTTCCTTCTCTATGAACAGTATTTCTGATAATTTTATGAGACCTGACTTCCAGTTCTCTAATACTTTTAATTTAACCCATCCAACTTTTAAAAACATTTCAATTATTACATATGGTTTGCTGGCAGTTATGCTAGTTCTTAAACTTTGCTTATACTGAGAAATAGCCTTTTCCATATTTGTGAACTATTTTATTTTTTAAACATATTTCATGTATTTATTTTGTGTTCTGTGTCTGATCAGTTTTATACGTGAAGTATCTGGAAATTGTTATGTTTCTCATTCATGGAGACTAGTTTTTCTTTGTGTTTTGTGGTATTTCTGTAATGATTTGCTCATTTCTGTAGAATTTCAGTTTGAATTTCTCTGAGGACTACCCTGAAGTTAAATTCCACCAGAGAGTATTTATTTATTTGCTCTTGTCACTCACATGGGACTGCATCAAGTTTTCATTGAGTCATTTAAGAACTCATGCTAGCATAGATGCCAAAGAAGCTACAGCTTATCAATAGAAAATTAATAAACCAAAATAATGCACTTATGACTCGGAGACCTTTGGAACAGTTAGAGCTGCATCATGTGAAAACACCCGGAAATATTTATCAGAAAAAAAAAGTTATTGGAACATATCACCAGCACTATTTCTTTTCAGAAAATATCTTTAATATTTATGTAAAGGAAATATAAAGGTATGGAAAAAGACTAGGTTATGAACCCAATTAAAAATAATAACTAACTTTGAAGAGGTAAACTAAGTTACGTGTGCATGAAGGGATCTTTAGTTTCTATTCCATTGTTTGAATTTTTACATAAGAATGTATATTTATTATTTTTTATGTTAAAATGAGAGATGTGGGACTGAGTATAAAATCAGTAACTACATGACAGGAGATTGATTTAGTGTTGGTTGATTATATTTAACTATTAGATTGGTGATTCCCCTAATTAACGACATTTCAAATATTTCTACACATGTATCAAGAAATATTAATCTTGGCCATTACTTCTTTCTAACAGGTATTTGAGACCATTATGAATTAGTATTAATTGTTGACGAGGCTTAAACAGAAGGAGGCACAAGTTGCAGAAGGAGGAAGGTGATGCTAAAAAGAGACTGTTCTTTCCATCTATGGTGTTTCCACACAGTGAAGGGTCTTTTGAGTTTATGGCAGTGATACAGGCCTTCCTTGGTTCTATTTCACAATTTGTGTTTCAGTTACGTATCACTCTCAGTGTAAGAGAATTACCTTTGGGGAGAGACGTTAGTTAGATTTTTTGAACCTGAAAGAAAGTTCCACAAAATGTAGATAGGGCATAATGAGGTGACAATGGAAATTGACAAGTTGAAATATTTGTTCTTAAATTATGATTGTACTAAATTTTTGTAATCCTGATTTTCTGCGAGTTTATTTGAGTACTGAGTACAAATGGATACTGCTATAAGCTTGAGAAAATTAATATAGATAGAAAGTTAGCATCAATTTTTTCAGTCCTGAAAGGTGAAATAAACTCAATGTTATTTTAGATATCAGGTAGAAGAATAAAAATTTCCTTCTGAAACATAATACCATAACATGCTTTAAGAAAACACTAATTCCTCTAATGACAAAAGTAAAAACTCTGAAAGATTAAAAATTTGGAAAAATAAAGTAAGAAATTAAATTATAAAATTGTATGAGATTTACCTGATGATTTGTTACTGTAATCATAATGGCAGTTTATAAATCTACACGTGGATAAAATGGATAATAGATAATACTATTTCATATGTCCTACATCATTTAATTATATCAAGCTTTTGGTGATAAAACAGATGAACTATTAACCAAGTAACACACACACATTAACCAATGTCAGTTTCCTGTTAATAATATTTTACTATAATAAGATGAAGCAATTGTGGGAAAAGTGTGAAGTGTATACAGGTCTTCTCTGTACTATCTTTACAACTTCCCATAAATCTATAATTATTTTAGAATAGAAATTTTAAAAATAAGTCACTACACATATATACATTTAAATATATATCTTGCTAATAGTTTGGCAGACTAGATGAGGAGAAAGAATGAAAAAATCTCTTAACAAATGACTACAGAGATAGTTGACTAGCTTATAGATGAAACAAATAGAATTTTTTTCATTTAGCATTTAAGAGGAAAATTCAATTAATATTTTAAAAGGAAAATAGTGATTTTTGAATTTCAAAGTTTAATACAAATAAAACATCATTAAAGACATAGGAAGAGAACTCTTAATACATAATTACAAAGATGACATTTGATATCAGATATCTGAAATTATCTGTAAGTAAAAGGCAATACAATTATAACATTAGCTACCTTTTATTTTTAAAAAGGAAAGATGGTTCTAACACTTATCTAGAGAAGAAAATAGGAAGGAATAGTCATTTTGAAATGCACTGAGGGTAAACTCTAGTGCAAAACCATTTTTAGGGTAAAAATTTGAGTTCATCAAAGAAAGACGTGAAAGTGAACATGGACAGTGGAATTAAATTAGATACACTAATTTATGTGTCCTAAATCATTTAATTATGTTAAGCTTTCAAAGATAAAACGTATATTGTCTAAATAAATCTAAAACCCAATGTAACACAACAAGGGATGAGATAAATATTTATGCTTTGGAATGAAATGATCTCAAATAGAATCTACAGTTAGAAAATATTTTGTAAAATTAAGTTCTTACAATGCCATATGTGGAGCTTGATATCTGCCTTTCTTAGGATATTCTTTTTTTTTTTTTAGGATATTCTTAGTAATTCTACTTTAAGGATATATTAGTTTCATAGCATTAGATAGCAGTACAGTTGTACAAACAGGCAGGATCTGTAGACAGTGTACCTGCATTTGTGTACTTGCTCTTCCACCTACCAACTAAATTATCATTTTTTTTTTAGTTCCATAATACCTATTTCCTTATCCCTGTGTGGACAAAATGTAGATATTTGTATATAAACTTGTTAAAATTTTATGATATAAACTTGTAAAAAGTATATTTAAATACTTAAAACATTGCCAAGCTCATGGAAGAACTTACTATATATTCATTGTATTTGTTCTTGTTTATATAATTTTCACATAATGAAATAATTTAGGCAAAATTTCTCCAAATGACAACCTGAACTTTTAGAAATAGATTTTTTTTAAACCTTCAAAATTTTTGTCAAGACAATGGACTCATTGTTTGAATCAATTTTAATATTTCCCTTAAAATCAAATATTGACCTAATATAAATATTTATATTTACTTATAAATTATAAAACTGTATAAATGGCTTTAAATGATTCTCATGTAATCTTGAATATTCCCTATTGATTTTCAGTTGGTTTCTTTGTTATTCTTAAAGTTGTGTATTAGCAATACTTTTTTTCTTACTGTTGTTTTCGAATTCATATCCAGAGTTAAATTGAAATTAATTATTATCTGTTTTTCTTTATTAATTTCTTCTGCTTCTGTGGAACTTTAATTTTACTTCATAAGATTTAATTTTGGCATTTATTTTCAATCTTGTTTGCTCATAAATGTAGTTAAGGTTTTTAGTGTTTTTAGAATTTCATTTTGACCATTCTTCAAAGTATACAGGGAATGTGTATGGCCCTGGAAGATGACTGGTTAGCCAGAGACGGGTAAGATTCCTCAAGGGAGGAACAACCTAAGACAGGCACAGTCGCAGGGGGGCCATCGGGTGAGAAACTGGGGATCAACAGAGGTGAGGCTTAGAACCTCACCCCCCCTTGTTTTGGGAGAAATCTTCTGCATCCGTGGATGTTTTGTTGCCCTTGTCTAGCTTGGATTAATACTTAGTCTATAGGCACAGACCTGATCATCTATCTACATTTGCCCTCTTACAGCACTAAATCATATTGTCTACCTTTATCTTGCATCTACCTACCACTTCAGCATTTTATTTTAAATAATAATAATAATAATAAGGGAGAAATGTGGGATTCACATATAAATCAAGTATAAAAATCAAACAAATAATCATATCTGACTTGATTGTTTATAGTTCATGATGCGTGATCAAAACCGAAAGTTTCTGTGATGACTGCCCTTGTACTGTTCACTATGTAACTTATTCACTATGTAAGAATTTGTTCTCCATGTAAGAACTTGTTCGTTATGCTTCAGAAGATTGGAGACTGTTGAGAGTTAGGCTTGGGGTTGATTAATGATTGCGCATTGACTCCCCTATACAGAATTTTATTGTTGTTAACAACCATTTGATCAATAAATATGAGAGATGCCCTCTCAAAAAAAAAAAGTATACAGGGAATGTTACTAGTTTCTAAATGTTGTAGAACATAAATTTTGATTTCTTACTTTAATTTATATAGGAATGACTATTTGGTCTCTTTTATTCTGTTCTTTTGGCTTAATTGCATTATATTCAGAAAGTGTTTTTAGTGAAACCAGTGTGATTTATTCTCTGTACATGACACATGTGTATTTCAAAGGAATTTGCACTTTCTTTCAACTGAATTTAATTAAAAGTTACTTAAATGGAGTATTCCATTCCTTCATGATTATCTTCCATGTGCTTATTTTTGTAACTTCTGAGACAACAGTGTTGAAATAAAATTAATTTTGCTTATGGAAAATTCTATTTCTGATAATATGACTGAAAAACATCCATATCTAAATTTCTAAATTATTGATTCCTGTCCTTCTTTAGTAATCTTTTCCTACCAAAAGGAGTATTAATACTAATATGTATTTTATATAATTATATATTATATGTAAAGTAGTTATACTTAACCTATATTTTATTATTTTATTTTAATTAACATAATGTTAAAAGCTGTCATTCCATCTTGAGGATTTCTTTTAACTCCACAGCTTACATTTTTTTCCTGCTATCATGATGTTCTAGAGCACATTCCACGTATAGTAGCCTCCCAACTTACAAGTGGATAGACAAGACTCTGGTAAACTATGCACTCTTGCCTTTTACCATATTTTCTGTAAAGAACAGATATCTTTTTGATAAAGAAGATGATGTGACTCCCCTTTTTAAAGCATCTTAATTGCTTTTTACTTTGAATAAAATTGAAACTGATTCCTATTCTATCACACACCTTACAAAATTAGATAAAATTTCTCTCTCTAATCTCATTTGTGTAATTCTTTCCTTTGAGTAACTGTGCATATATATGTAAAAATGCACGTATGTATGTGTTTGTTGTTTTTCCCAGGGAGAATATATGGTTTACACTGGCATATTTATGATGTCTCTAATTATAGATTAATAATTACTTATTTCTTGAAGAAGTGAAAAATTTGCCAACCTACCTTTCTAACATAAAAGGGATGAGAGTAGGTAGAGGAGATACCTTAAAATGACAATTTAAATATTAGAATAATAGGATATTATCATTTATGAAAATATTTTCTAATAATTCTATGTTTATTTTCAATAGCACTGATGATGACATTTTCCCCAATATCAGTTACTTATGGGGCCATTCAGATCAAGTATGCTGCAATATACTGGCCATCCAGATCAAGTATGACAACAGTCACATTAAACTGCAGGTAATAGAATTCATCTGCATCATGATATGGGATTGCTTGGAGATTACCTCCTGTGTAGTGACTGATACTTTTAACCACATCTCTGAAACTAAAGAGTATGCCCTTTTTATTAGTCATGTGTCATTGTTGGCAGCGTGGCTGGAGTTCTGGAGAAATGCAGCTTATTAGCAACACTAAAGGTAAAATACTGATGCTTATTGTGATCACTCTACTATACGCTGCCATTAATTTCTCCTGCTGGTCAGCAGTGAAAATGAACAGTTGTCAAATGAGCAAATAGTTGATAAGAGACAGAAGTGGGGTCCTAGAACTCTACATACTCTACATTAGAGCATTCGGTTTTTAGAAAAATGTGATGATAATATTGGTATCAATACCAATATATTATATATATATAAAATGTTGGTATCTTGAAATTTTTATTGAATTGTTGTGACTCATTAATTGTCATAAAGCTAATCATAACCTATCTGATATGCTCCTTTTCTACCAGCATCCACATCCAAGATGGTCAAAGTACTACCAGAACATACTGAAACTTGGCCTGAAGTGATGTAATTTAACCTAAAATCTCGAGAAAAGTTACAGAATAAAAATGAGCAGCTGAGATTTTACCATCACTCTTTGAGTAAGATGGGTTTTTTCCTTAGGATACTGTATGTCATTCATTAAGATAATCCTAGTCATAAAATTTATCAAATTTTCTTTCAAAGCTTGGAAACAATTGCTAATGAAATTGATTTTTCTCCTGTGATTTTACAGTTATTTTAACTCAATCATTACTTCTAAGCAAATTATTTTTAATTTTCGTGCACTCAACTCTAATTAAAGAATTAGCAAAACAAAAACAAAAAAACCCTATCTTTAGTTTAACCAAACTCTTAACACCATATTTGCAGTCTAGCACATAAGTTATTTATGAATTGAAAAAGAGAATTATCAGAGGTTTCATTCTATATTTTTCTAACATAATAACCTGAAACAGAAGTCTTATGAGAATGACAACATTTATATTAGTTTAAGATAACTTAAGTCCCCCTAATTGAACTTTGACTACCAAAAAGCAATACCACATTAATACATTTTAAAACACAAAACATTTGTTTTTTAAAAAGAAAAGGTCATGTCAGAATATGTTAAAAGAAACATAACCTTCCACTAATGTTCATAGGACAAATCATTTTTACTACTGTATATTTGGACTACTCTGTTTTCTTTTTTCTTGGGAAGCAATAGCCATTTATCATCAAGAGCCCTAAAAATTAATATGCTTTTTAAAAAATTCTTTTCTTTGGTATCATTAATCTACAATTACATGAAGAACATTATGTTTACTAGGCTCCCCCCATCACCAAGTCCCCTCACAAACACCATTACAGTCACTGTCCATCAGTGTAGTAAGATGCTGTAGAATCACTACGTGTCTTCTCTGTGTTGCACAGCCCTCCCAGTGCCCCGACACACAATACACATGCTAATCGTACTGCCCCCTTTCTTTTTCCCCCACCCTTATCTATCTCTTCCCACCCATCCTCCTCAGTCCCTTTCCTTTGGTAACTATTAGTCCATTCTTGGATTCTGTGATTGTGCTGCTGCTTTGTTCCTTCAGTTTTTCTTTGTTCTTATACTCCACATATGAGTGAAATCATTTGGTACTTGTCTTTCTCCGCCTGGCTTATTTCACTGAGCATAGTACCCTCTAGCTCCATCCATGTTGTTGCAAATGGTAGGATTTGTTTTCTTCCTGTGGCTGAATAATATCCCATTGTGTATATGTACCACATCTTCTTTAGCCATTCATCTACTGATGGACACATAGGTTGCTTCCATTTCTTGGCTATTGTAAATAGTGCTGTGATAAACATAGGGGTGCATCTGTCTTTTTCAACCTGGGCTGTTGCATTCTTAGGGTAAATTCCTAGAAGTGGAAATCCTGGTTCAAATGGTATTTCTATTTTGAGCATATTGAGGAATCTCCATACTGCTTTCCACAATGGTTGAACTAATTTACATTCCCACCAGCAGTGTAGGAGGTTACCCTTTTCTCCACAACCTGGGCAAACTTTGTTGTTGTTTGTCTTTTGGATGTTGGCCATCCTAACTGGTGTGAGGTGATATCTCATTGTGGTTTTAATTTGCATTTCTCTGATGATTAGTGATGTGGAGCATCTTTCCATGTGTCTGTTGGCCATCTGTATTTGTTCTTTAGAGAGCTATCTATTCTGACAGTGTTTTAACTGGATTATTTGGTTTTTGTTTGTTGAGGTGCATGAGCTCTTTATATATACTGGGTGTCAGCCCTTTATCAGATATGTCATTTATGAATATATTCTCCCATACTGTAGGATACCTTTTTGTTCTATTGATGGTGTCCTTTGCTGTACAGAAGCTTTTTAGCTTGACGTAGTCCCACTTGTTCATTTTTGCCTTTGTTTCCCTTGCCCACGGTGATATGTTCATGAAGAAGTCACTTGTGTTTAAGTCCATGAGATTTTTGCCTGTTTTTTTCTAAGAGTTTTATGGTTTCATGACTTACATTCAGGTCTTTGATCCATTTCAAATTTACTTTTGTGTATGGGGTTAGGCAGTGACCCAGTTTCATTCTCTTAGACGTAGCTGTCCAGTTTTGCCAGCACCAGCTGTTGAAGAGACTGTCATTTCCCCACTGTATGTCCATGGCTCCTTTATCTAATATTAATTGACCTTATATGTTTGGGTTAATGTGTGGAGTCTCTATTCTGTTCCACTGGTCTGTGGCTCTGTTCTTGTGCCAGTACCAAACTGTCTTGATTACTGTGGCTTTGTACTAGAGCTTGAAGTTTGAAAGCTAGATTCACCCCTGCTGTATTCTTCCTTCTCAGGATTGCTTTGGCTATTCAGGGTCTTTTGTAGTTCCATATGAATTTTAACACTATTTGTTCCATTTCGTTGAAGAGTGCTGTTGGTATTTTGATAGGTATTGCATTGACTCTGTAGATTGCTTTAGGCAGGATGGCCATTTTGACAATATTAATTCTTCCTAGCCAAGAGCATGGGATGAGTTTCCATTTGTTAGTGTCCTCTTTAATTTCTCTTAAGAGTGTCTTATAGTTTTCAGTGTATAGGTCTTTCACGTCCTTGGTTAGGTTTATTCCTAGGTATTTTATTCTTTTTGATGCAGTTGTGAATGGATTATCAGGATTTTTCTTTCTCCTAGTTTGCTGTTAGTGAATAGGATTGCAACAGATATCTGTGTATTAATTTGTATCCTGTAACTTTGCTGATTTCAGATATTAGTTCTAGTAGTTTTGGATTGAAGGTTTTAGGGTTTTTTATGTACAATATCATGTCATATGCAAATAGTGACAGTTTTGAACTTCTTCTTTACCAATGTGGATTCCTTGTATTTCTTTGTTTTGTCTGATTGCTGTGACCAGGACCTACAATACTATGTTGAATAACAGTGTGGAGAGTGGGCATCCCTGTCTAGTTCCTGATCTCAAAGGAAAAGCTTTCACCTTCTCGCTATTCAGTATGATGTTAGCTGCGGGTTTATCATATATGGCCTTAATTATGCTGAGGTACTTGCCCTCTATAAACATTTTGTTGAGAGTTTTTATGATGAATGTATGCTGTTTTGTGTCAAATGCTTTTTCAGCATCTACGGAGATGATCATGTGGTTTTTGTCCTTCTTTTTATTGATGTGGTGGATGATGTTGGTGGATTTTCTAATATTGTACCATCCTTGCATCCCTGGGATGAATCCCACTTGGTCATGGTGTATGATCCTCCTAATGTGTTTTTGAATTTGGTTTGCTAATACTCTGTTGAGTATTTTTCCATCTACGTTCATCAGGGATATTGGTCTGTAGTTTTCTTTTTTGGTGGGTTCTTTGCCTGGTTTTGCTATTAGGGGGATGATGGCTTCACAGAATGAGTCTGGGAGTATTCCCTCCTCTTCTATTTTTTGGAAAACTTTAAGGAGAATGGGTGTTACGTCTTCTCTGTATGTCTGATAAAATTCCGAGGTAAACCCTTCTGTCCCGGGGGTTTTGTTCTTGGGTAGTTTTTTTGATTACCGCTTCAATTTCATTGATGGTAATTGGTCTGTTTAGATTTTCTGTTTCTTTCTGGGTCAGTCTTGGAAGGTTGTATTTTTCTAGGAAGTTGTCCATTTCTTCTAGGTTTTCCAGCTTGTTAGCATACAGGTTTTCACAGTATTCTCTAGTAATTCTTTGCATTTCTGTGGGGTCCGTAGTGATTTTTGCTTTCTCGTTTCTGATTCTGTTGATGTGTGTTGACGCTCTTTTTCTCTGAATAAGTCTGGCTAGAGGCTTATCTATTTTGTTTATTTTCTCAAAGAACCAGCTCTTGGTTTCATTGATTTTTGCTATTGTTTTATTCTTCTCAATTTTATTTATTTCTTCCATGATTTTTATTTGTCCCTCCGTCATAGTGCTGACCATAGGCCTTATTTGTTCTTCTTTTTCCAATTTCGATAATTGTGACATTAAACTATTTGTTAGGGATTGATCTTCATTCTTTAAGTATGCCTGGATTGCTATATACTTTTCTCTTAAGACTGCCTTTGCTGCGTCCCACAGAAGTTGGGGCTTTGTGTTCTTGTTATTTGTTTCCGTATATTGCTGGATCTCCATTTTAATTTGGTCATTGATCCACTGATTATGTAGGACCATGTTGTTAAGCCTCCATGTATTTGTGAGCCTTTTTGCTTTCTTTGTACAATTTATTTCTAGTTTTATACCTTTGTGGTCTGAAAAGTTGGTTGGTAGGATTTCAATCTTTCGGAATTTACTGAGGCTCTTTTTGTGGCCTAGTATGTGGTCTATTCCGGAGAATGTTCCATGTGCACTTGAGAAGAATGTGTATCCTGTTGCTTTTGGATGTAGAGTTCTGTAGATGTCTATTAGGTCCATCTGTTCTAGTGTGTTGTTCAGTGCTTCTGTGTCCTTACTTGTTTTCTGTCTGGTGGATCTGTTCTTAGGAGTGAGTGCTGTTAAAGCCTCCCAAAATGAATGCATTGCATTCTATTTCCTTCTTTAATTCTGTTAGTATTTGTTTCAGATATATTGGTGCTCCTGTATTGCGTCCATGTATGTTTATAATGGTTATATCCTCTTGTTGGACTGAGCCCCTTTTCATTATGTAATGTTCTTCTTTATCTCTTGTTACTTTATTTTGAAGTCTATTTTGCCAGATACTAGTATTGCAACACCTGCTTTTTTCCTGTTGTTTACATGAAATATCTTTTACATCCCTTGACTTTTAATCTGTCCCTGTCTTTGCGTTTAAAGTGAGTCTCTTGTAAGCAGCATATAGGTGGGTCTTGCTTTTTTATCCATTCTATTACTCTGTGTCTTTTGATTGGTGCATTCAGTCCATTTACATTTAGAGTGATTATTGAAAGATATGTACTTACTGCCATTGCAGGCTTTAGATTCGTGGTTACCAAAGGTTCAAGGTTAGCTTCTTTAGTATCTTACTGCCTAACTTAGCTCGCTTATTGAGCTGTTATATACACTGTCTGGAGATTCTTTATTTCTCTCCCTTCTTAGTCCTCCTCCTCCATTCTTTACATGTTGCCTGTTTTATTCTGTGCTCTTTTGTGTTTCCTTTGACTGCTTTTGTGGGTATTTGATTTTATATTTGGCCTTTTGTTAGCATTTGGTTGGTCTGCTGTCTTTGCTGTGATTTTATTTTCTCTGGTGACATCTGTTTAGCCTTATGAGTACTCCCATCTGGAGCAGTTCCTCTAAAATTCCCTGTAGAGGTGGTTTGTGGGAGGCAAATTCCCTCAACTTTTGCTTGTCTGGGAATTGTTTAATCCCTCCTTCATATTTAAATGATAGTCGTGCTGGATACAGGATTCTTGGTTCAAGGCCCATCTGTTTCTTTGCAGTAAATATACCATGCCATTCTCTTCTGGCCTGTAAGGATTCTGTTGAGACGTCTGATGACAGCCTGATGGATTTTCCATCGTAGGTGACATTTTCCCTCTCTCTAGCTGCCTTTAATACTCTGTCCTTGTCCTTGATATTTGCTATTTTAATTATTATGCATCTTGGTGTTGTCCTCTTTGGGTCCCTTCTGTTGGGGATTCTTTGTATTTCTGTGATCTGAGTAACTATTTCCTCCCCTAAGTTTTGTTAAGTTTTCAGCAATTATTTATTCAAATACACTCTCTATCCCTTTTTCTCTCTCTCCTTCCTCTGGTACGCCTATAATGCGGATATTGCTCCTTTTGGATTGGTCACCCAGTTCTCTTATTGTTGTGTCAATCCTGGAGATCATTTTCTCTCTCTGCGTCAGCTTCTATGCGTTCCTGTTCTCTGGTTTCTAGTCCATCAATGACCTCTTGCGTCTCATCCATTCTGCTTTTAAATCCTTCCAGAATTTGTTTTATTTCTGTATTCTCCCTCCTTAGCTCTTGCATATTTCTCTGCAGGTCCATCTGCATGGTTTTGACCTTACTTTTAAATTCTTTTTCAGAAAGATTGGTTAGGACTATCTCCCCAGATTCCTTCTCAGGGAAGACTGTCTGGGTTAGTCTGGTCTGTATCAAATCCTTTTGCCTTTCCATGGCGATAGAGGTAGTTGTCGGGAGCTGGCACGTGTGTCAGCTGAGAGAACGTCCCTTCTTGCTGGTTTGTGGCCCTCCTCTCCTGGGAGAACGGCGGCCTCTAGCTCCTTGTGCTGGGCAGCTGCACAGATGAGATCTGATTCTTGCCCTGCCGATGTGAAGGAAGCTCTGCACGCGGTTGCTGTCGGTGTGGCCTCTGCCGCTATAGTGGAGCAGGCCAGAGGGGGAACCGGCAGGAGGCTGTTTATTACCTTGAGGGCCCTCGGAGCGGTGCTGCTGCCCAGGGGATTAAGGGTGCCTGGAGTTCCCTGGGATTTCCAGCTTCTGGGCTAAGTGTCCCAGGACACGTCCATCCAGCTGTGGGGTCCCTGTCCCTTTAAGACTTTCAGAAAGCACTCGCTTTCCTTTGTCCCAGGGGCACCAGCTTCAGGGACCTGCTCACAGGTCTTACCGTCCTGTTTCCGTAGTACCCAGCACCCGACGCACTGTGTGTCTGCGCTGTGGCCCGGATGGCTGGGGCTGGGTGCTTAGCAGTCCTGGGCTCCCTCTCGCTCCCCGCTCCGACTCCTCTCCTCCTGCCAAGAGCTGGGGTGAGGGGCCTCGGTTCCCCACGTGCTGCGGCTTGTATCTTACCCCTTTCACCCGGCGCTGGGTTCTCGCAGGTGTGGATGTAGTCTGGATGTTGTCCTGTGTCTTCTGGTCTCTCTTTTAGGAAGGGTTGTATTTGTTGTATTTTCAAAAATATACGTTTTTGGGAGATTTCCGCTGCTCTACTCAGGGCACCATCTTGGCTCCCCATCGATTAATATGCTTTTACATGTTTGATTTTCTTCCTATAACTGTATCAAACAATGGAGACCATAATTGTCTTGTTTTCCTCAAAATTTTTCAGCTTTTTGAAATATATCTATGACACTGTGTAGACATACAATGTGATAATTTATACTTTCATGCATTGAAAAATGATTATCAAAATAAGGTTAGTTAACACATCTATCACCTTATATAATTACCACTTTGTGTGTATGTGATAAGAACACTTCAGATACTCTCCTAACAACTCTTAAGTATATAATACCATATGGTTAACTACAGTTTACCCTTAGTATTAGAACAACAAATATTATTTATCTTAAAACAGGACACATATCTGTGATGAATATCCTCCAATTTCTTCCACCCCTCAGCCACTTGCAACAAAATTTCTGCTCTGCTTCTCTGTGTTTGGCTTTTTATTTAGGTTTCCCTTTTATACTTGATCATGTAGAATATGGTCTCAAAATCTATCCCTATTTTCAAAAATGGCAGGCTTTGCTTCTCTTTTATGACACTATTTCATGTGTGTGTGTGTGTGTGTGTGTGTGTGTGTGTGTGTGCGCGCGCGTGCGCGCGTGCCTCTGTCTATGTATTTTCTTTATCCATTTATTTGTCAGTGGACATGTAGATTGTTTCAATGTGCTGAATTTGTGAATAATGCTTTAGTGAACATGGCAATGCAGACACCTTCCTGAGTCAGTGTTGTTTCCTTCAGATAAATACCAGTAGAAGGTTTTGCTGGATCATATTGTAGTTCTTTTTAAATTTTATTGATTTTCTTATTGATGCATAGGTGACATACAATCTTTTATTTGGTATAATTAATGTACACTTACATGAGCAACATTGTGGTTACTCGATTGCCCCCCATTACAAAGTCACCACCACATACCCCATTACAGTCATTGTCCATTAGAGTAGTAAGATGCTATAGAATCACTACTTGTCTTCTCTGTGTTGTACTGCCTTCCCCATGCGATGCACCCACCTACATCATGTGCACTAATCATAATGCTCAGTAAAATAAGGCAGAAAAAGACAAGTAAAATTAATTTCACTCATCTGTGGAGTACAAGAACAAAGCAAAAATGGAAGGAATAAAACAGCAGCAGACTCACAGAACCTGGAAATGGACTAACAGTTACCAAAGGGAAAGGGACTGGGGAGGGTGGGGGGGAAGGGACTGATAAGGGGGATGCACAATCTTGTATTACTTTCAGTATACAACAGATTGATTCAGCAGTTTCCCACCTTATTAAATCTTCACCCCAACTAGTGCAGTTACTGTCAGCATAGAAAGATGTTACAGAACCACTGACTCTATTCTATCTATATACTGTACTTTTATCCATGTAACTATATTATTTATGATTGACCTTTCATGCCCTTTATCCCACTCCCTTTCCCCACCCTCCCACCCAAAACCTTTTCCATGGTAATCACCAGGTACTTCTCAGTGTCTTTGAATCTACTGCTACTTCTTTTTTTAAAAGATTCTGCATATAAGTGAAGTCATATGGTATCTGTCTTTCTCCACCTCAGTCATTCCATTTAGCACAATACCCTGTAGGTCTATCCATGTTGTGGCAAATATCAGGATTTCTTTCCTTTTTATGGTTGAATATTACACTGTGCTTATGTACCACATTTTCTCATTCCATTCATCTATTGATAGACTTTGATTGCTTCTGTATCTTGGCTATTGCACATAACATGGCCATAAACACAGGTGTGTGTTTATCTTCTCAAATTAGGAACTTTGTTTTCTTCTGGTAAATTCCTACAAGTGGAATTACTAGCTCACATTATATTCCTATTTGTAGTTTTTTGAGGAACCTCCATAGAGCTTTCCACAGTGGCTGCATGCAGGAGGGCTCTCATTTCTCCACATCCTCACCAACACTTGTTATTTCTTGTCCTGAAGATAGTGGCCATTCTAACGGGTGTGAGGTGATAGATACCTCATTGTGGTTTTGATTTTTATTTCCCTGATGATTACTGATGTGGAGAATCTTTTCATGTATCCTTCTGGCCATCTGAATTTCTTCTTTGTAAAAATGTCTGCTCAGCTGGTTCTTTGAGAAAATAAACAAAATAGACAAGCCCCTAGACAGACTTACTAAAAGAAAAAGAGAATCTACACACATCAACAGAATCAGAAAGGAGAAAGAAAAAATAAAGATGGACCCCACAGAAATAAAAAGAATTATTAGAGAATACTATTAAAATCTACATGCTAACAAGCTGGAAAACCTAGAAGAAATGGACAACTTCCTAGGAAAATACAACCTTACAGTACTAGCCAAGGAAGAAACAGAAAATTTAAACAGACCAATTACCAGCAATGAAATTGAATTGGTAATCAAAAAACTACCCAAGAACAAAACCCCTGGGCCAGATGGATTCACCACTGAATTTTATCAGACATACAGAGAAGACATAATACCTATTCTCCTTAGAGTTTTCCAAAAAGTAGGAGAGGAGGGAAGATGACCAAACTCTTTCTATGAAGCCAGCATCAGTCTAATTCCAAAACCAGGCAAAGACCCACAAAAAAAGCAAATTGCAGACGAATATCCCTGATGAACATATATGAAAAAATACTCAACAAAATATTAGCAAACCGAATTGAAAAGTACATCAGGAAGATCATACACCATGACCAAGTGGGATTCATCTCAGGGATGGAAGGAAGCTACAACATTTGAAAATCCATCAACATCATCCACCACATCAACAAAAAGAAGGACAAAAATGACCTCATCATCTCCATAGATGCTGAAAAAGCATTCGACAAAATTCAACATGGATTCTTCATAAAACTTCTCAACAAAATTGGTATAGAGGGAAAGTACCTCAACACAATAAAGGCCATATATGACAAACTCACAGCCAACAACATACTTGACAGTGAGAAGCTGAAAGCTTTTCCTCTAAGATCAGGAACAAGACAGGAACGCCCACTCATCCCACTGTTAATCACAAAGTACTGTAGGTCCCGGCCATGGCAATTAGACAAAACAAAGAAATACAAAGCACCCAGATTGATAAAGAAGAAATCAAATTGTGACTATTCGCAGATGACATGATATTCTACATAAAAAACCCTCAGAATTCCACTCCAAAACTACTAGAATATCTGAATTCAGCAAAGTTGCAGGATACAAAATTAATACACAGAAATCTGTTGCTTTCCTATACACTAACAATGAACTTGCAGAAAAAGAAATGGGGAAAACAATTCCATTCACAAGTGCATCAAAAAGAATAAAATACCTAGGAATATCCCTAACCAAGGAAGTGAAACACCGAAACCCTGAAAACTACAAGACACTCTTAAGAGAAATTAAGGAGGACACTAACAAATGGAAACTCAACCCATGCTCTTGGCTAGGAAGAATTAATATTGTCAAAATGGCTAACCTGCCTAAACAATCTGCAGATTCAATGCAATGCCTATCAAAATATCAACAGCCTTCTTCAATTAACTGAAACAAACAGATTTAAAATTCATATGGAATCAGAAAGGAGGAATCCTGAGAAGGAAGAATTAAGCAGGGGGGAATTCGCTATCCAACTTCAAGCTCTACTACAAAGCCACAGTGATCAAGACAATTTCGTACTGGCATAAGAACAGACCCACAGACCAGTGGAACAGAATGGTCAATTAATATATTTATAAAGGAGCCATGGACATACAATGGGGAAATGAGAGCCTCTTCAACAGATGGTGTTGGCAAAACTAGACAGCTACATGTAGGAGAATGAAACTGGATCACTGTCTAACCCCATACACAAAAGTAAATTTGGAATGGATCAAAGGCCTGAAAGTAAGTCATAAAACCATAAAATTCTTCAAAAAAAACATAGGCAAAAATCTCTTGGACATAGAAATGAGTGACTTCTTCATGAACATATCTCCCTGGGCAAGGGAAACAAAAGCAAAAATGAACAAGTGGGACTATGTCAAGCTGAAAAGCTTCTGTACAGCAAAGGACACCATCAATAGAACAAAAAGGCATCCTACAGTATGGGAGAATATATTCATAAATGACAGATCCAGTAAGGGGTTCACACCAAAACATATAAAGAGCTGACGCACCTCAACAAATAAAAAGCCTATAATACAATCAAGAAATGGCCAGAGGAGCTGAACAGACAGTTCTTCAAGGAAGAAATTCAGATGTCCAATAGACACATGAAAAGATGCTCCACATCGCCAGTCATCAGAGAAATGCAAATTAAATCCACAATGAGATATCACCTCACAACAGGAAGGATCACCACCATCCAAAAGGCAAATAACAAGAAATGCTGGTGAGGATGTGGAGAAAGGATAATCCTCCTACACTGCTGGTGGGAATGTAAATAAGTTCAACCATCGTGGAAACCAGTATGGAGGTTCCTCAAAAAGCTCACAATAGAAATACCATTTAAACCAGGAATTCCACTGCTAGGAATTTACCCTAAGAATCCAACAGCCCAGCTTGAAAAAGACATATGCATGGCTTTGTTTATTACAGCAATCCAAGTGTCCATCAGTAGATGAATGCATAAGGAAGATGTGTTACATATACACAATGGAATATTATTCAGCCATAAGAAGTAAACAAATCATACCATTTGGAACAACATAGATGGAGCTAGAGGGTATTATGTTCAGTGAAATAAGCGAGGGCGCAGAAAGACAAGTATGAAATGATTTCACTCATTTGTGGAGTAGAAGAACAAAGCAAAAACTGAAGGAACAAAACATCAGAAGACTCACAGAACCCAAGAATAAACAGTTACCAAAGGGAAAGGGACTGGGGAGAATGGGTGGGAAGGGAGGGATGAGGGGGAAAGGGGTGAAGGAGGTATTATGATTAGTATGTATAATGTGGGTTGGGGGCATGAGGAGCGCTGTACAACACAGAGAGGACAAGTAGTGATTCTACAACATCTTACTATGCTGATGGATAGTGACTGTAATGGGGTATGTGGGGAGAACTGGGTGATGGGGGAGTCTAGTAAACATAACGTTCTCAATGTAAATCTAGTTTAATGATACCAAACACACACACACACACACACACACACACACACACACACATGCACGCACATGTCTGCTCAGGTCCTCTTCCCATTTTTTAATTGGATCATATATGGATTTCCATGTGTGTGTGTTAAGTCATATGATTCTTTGTATCTTTTGAATGTTAACATTTAATGAATTGTTTATGAATATATTCTCCCATACTATAGGATGCCTTTTCACTGTGCTGATGGTGTTTTTTCCTGCACAGAAGACTTTTAGTTTGATGTAGTCCCACTTGTTCATTTTTGCTTTTGTTTCCCTGCCTAGGATGATGACAAAATTGTACATGCTTGTGTTCAAGAGCATTTTGTGTATGTTTTCTTCTAACTTTTATGGATTCATGTCTTTTTGAATTTATATTTGTGTATAGAGTTAGAAATCCAGTTTCATTCTCTTGCATATAACTGTCCATTATTCCAAACATCATTTATTGAAGAGATTGTTACTTCTCCATTATATAATGTTGTCCCATCTATCATATATTATTGACCATGTATATGTGGGTTTATTTCTGTTGTTTTTATCTACAGATCCGTTCTTGTGCCCATACGATACTGTTGTGCTTTATTATAGCTTTGTTGTATGACTTCAAGATGAGAAGCATGATAAACACAGCTTTGTCATTGTCCATTACTTTGGCTAGTCATGGTCTTTGTGGTTCCAAATGAATTTTGGGGATCTTTACTCTAGTCCATGAAAAAATCCCATTGGTAGAGTACTAGGGAGGAGGAGCCAAGATGGTGGCATGAATAGAGCAGCGGAAATCTCCTCCAAAAACCATATATATTTTTGAAAATAAAAGAAATACAACTATCCCTAAAAGAGAGACCAGAAGATACAGGACAACATCCAGGCTACATACACACATGCGAGAACCCAGCACCACATGGAGGGGATAAGATACAAGCCGCAGCCCAACAGGACCTGAGCGCTCTCACCCCAGGTCGTGGTGGGAGGAGAAGAGTCAGAGCGGGGAGGGAGAGGGAGCCCAGGACTGCTAAACACCCAGCCCTAGCCATCACCAGAGCGCAGACGCACAGTGCGTGGTATGTAGGATACTAAGGAAACAGGACAGTAAAACCCGTGCGTGGGACCCCACAGCCGGAGCCCCTGGGACAAAGAAAAGCAAGTGCTTTTTTAAAGTCTTAAAAAGACAGGGAGCCCACAGCTGGATGGAAGTGTCCCAGGACACATAGCCCAGCAGCTGGGAATCCCAGGGAACTCTGGGTGCCTTAACCCTGTGGGCAGCAGTGCAGCTCGGAGGCCCCTCATGGCGATAAACAGCCTCCTGCACGTTTCCCCTCCAACGCAGCTCCGCCATATTGGAGCAGCAGCCTGAGAGCGGCCACGTCCACAGCAGCAGGGCGGAGCTTCTTTCACTGCGGCCGGGTAAGAATCAGAGACCCCGTCTGCACGCAGCTGCCCAGCACAAGTCACTAGAGGTCGCTGTTCTCCCAGGAGAGGAGGGCCACAAACCAGCAAGAAGGGACGTTCTCCCAGCCGACACACAGGCACCAGCTCCCCACAACTACCTCTATCGCCATGAAAAGGAAGAAGAATTTGATCCAGACTAAAATAGCATGGACAGCCTCTGAGAAGGAGCTTGGAGGGATACACCTAACCAATCTTCCTGAAAAAGAATCTAAAAGTAAGGTCATAACCACACTGATGGTGCTGCAAGAAAATACAACAGGTAATGGACAAAGTAGAGAGGGAGACTACAGAAATAAAACACTCTATGGAAGGATTTATAAGCAGAATGTATAAGATGCAAGAGGCCACTGATGGAATACAGATCAGAGAACAGAAAGCCATAGAAGCTGACAAACAGAGAGATAAACGGATCTCCAGGAATGAAACAATATTAAGAGAACTGTGTGTCCAATCCCAAAGGAACAATATCCGTATTATACGGGTACCAGTAGAAGAAGAGAGAGAAAAAGGGATAGAATGTGCATTTGAAGAAATGATTGCTGAAAACTTCCCCAAACTGGGTGAGGAAATAATCACTCAGACCACAGAAGTACACAGAACTCCCAACAGAAGGGAACCAAGGAGGACAACACCAAGACACATGATAATTAAAATGGCAAAGATCAAGGACAAGGACAAGGACAGAGTTTTAGAGGCAGCTAGAGAGAGGAAAAAGGTCACCTACAAAGGAAAACCTGTAAGGCAACTTCTCAACAGAAACCTTACAGGTCAGAAGACAGTGGCATGTTATATTTAATGCAATGAAACAGAAGGGCTTTGAACCAAGGATACTGTATCCAGCAAGATTATCATTTAAATATGAAGGAGGGATTAAACAATTCCCAGACAAGCAAAAGTTGAGGAAATTTGCCTCCCACAAACCACCTCTACAGGGAATTTTAGAGGAACTGCTCCAGATGGGAGTACTCATAAGGCTAAACAGATGTCACCAGAGAAAATAAAATCACAGCAAAGACAGCAGACCAACCAAATGCTAACTAAAGGCAAAAAATAAAATCAACACCCCAGAAAAGCAGCTAAAGGAAACACAAAAGAGCACAGAATAAAACAGTCAACATATAAAAAATGGAGGATGAAGAATAAGAAGGGAGAGAAATGAAGAATAACCAGACAGTGTCAATAATAGCTCAATAAGCGAGCTAAGTTAGGCAGTAAGATACAAAAGAAGCTAACCTTGAATCTTTCGTAACAACGAATCTAAACCCTGCAATGGCAATAAGTACATTTCGTTCACCCTAAATGTAAATGGACTGAATGCACCAATCAAAAGACACAGAGTAAAAGAATGGATAAAAAAGCAAGATTCATATATTTGCTGCTTACAGGAGACCCACCTAAAACCCAAAGACATGCAAAGAATAAAAGTCAAGGGATGGAAAAAGATATTCCGTGCAAACAACAAGGATGAAAAAGCAGGTGTTGCAGTACCACTATGAGATAAAATATACTTCAAAACAAAGAAAGTAACAAGAGACAAAGAAGAACATTATATAATGATAAAGGGCTTAGTCCAACAAGAGGATATAACCATTATAAACATATATGCACCCAATACAGGAGCACCAATATACGTGACACAAATACTAATCGAATTAAAGGAGGAAATAGAATGCAATGCATTCATTTTGGCAGACTTTAACACACCACTCACTCCAAAGGACAGATCCACCAGACAGAAAACAAGTAAGGACACAGAGGCACCGAACAACACATTAGAACAGATGGACCTAATAGACATCTATAGAACTCTACATCCAAAAGCAACAGGATACACATTCTTCTCAAGGGCACATGGAACATTCTCCAGGATAGACCACATACTAGGCCACAAAAAGAGCCTCAGTAAATTCCAAAACATTGAAATCCTACCAACCAACTTTTCAGACCACAAAGGTATAAAACTAGAAATAAATTGTACAAAGAAAGCAAAAAGGCTCACAAATACATGGAGGCTTAACAACATGCTCCTAAATAATCAATGGATCAATGACCAAATTAAAATAGAGATCAAGCAAAACATGGAACCAAATAACAAAAACACAAAGCCCCAACTTCTGTGGGATGCGGCAAAAGCAGTCTTAAGAGGAAAGTATATAGCAATCCTGGCATATTTAAAGATGGAAGAACAATTCCAATGAATACTGTAATGTCACAATTATCGAAATTGGGAAAAGAAGAACAAATGAGTTCTAAAGTCAGCAGAATGAGGGACATAATAAAGATCGGACAACAAATAAATAAAATTGAGAAGAATAAAACAATAAAAAAAATCAATGAAACCAAGAGCTGTTTCTTTGAAAAAAATAAATAAAATAAATAAGCCTCTAGCCAGACTTATTAAGACAAAAAGAGAGTCAACACACATCAACAGAATCAGAAACAAGAAAGGAATCATCACAACAGGCCCCACAGAAATACAAATAATTATTAGAGAATACTATGAAAACCTATATGCTAACAAGCTAGAAAACCTAAAAGAAAAGGACAACTTCCTAGAAAAATACAACCTTCCAAGACTGACCAAAGAAGAAACAGAAAATCTAAACAAACCAATTACCAGAAGGAAATTGAAGTGGTAAAAAATATCCACTCAGGAACAAAAGCCTGGGCCAGATGGATTTACTTTAGAATTTTATCAGACATACAAAGACATAATACCCATTCTCCTTAAAATAGAAGAGGAGGGAATACTCCCAAACTCATTCTATGTAGCCAACATCACCATAATACCAAAAACATGCAAAGACCCAACCAAAAAAGAAAATTACCGACCACTATCCCTGATGAATGTAGATGCGAAAATACTCAACAAAATATTAGCAAACCGAATTCAAAAATACATCAAAAGGATCATACAACATGACCAAGTGGGATTCATCTCAGGGATGCAGGGATGGTACAACATTCAAAAACCTATCATCACCATCCATCACATAAACAAAAAGAAAGAAAAAACCACATGATCATCTCCATGGAGGCTGAAAAACCATTTGACACAAATCAACATACATTCGTGACAAAAACTCTCAACAAAATGAGTATACAGGGCAAGTACCTCAACATAATAAAGGCCATATATGATAATCCCACAGCCAACATCATACTGAACATCTAGAAGCTGAAAGGGTTTCCTCTGAGATCGGAACAAGACAGAGATGCCCACCCTCCCCACTGTTATTCAACATAGTACAGGAGGTACTAACCATGGCCATTAGACAAAATAAAGAAAGACAACCAATCCAAATTGGTAAAGAAGAATTTAAACTGTCACTATTTGCAGGTGACATGATATTGTACATAAAAATCCCTAAACACTCCACTCCAAAAATACCAGAACTGATATCAGAAAACAGCAAAGTTGCAGGATACAAAATTAACACACAGAACTCTGTGGCTTTCCTACATATTGCCAATGAACCAATAGAAAGAGAAATCAGGAAAATAATTCCAATCACAAGTGCATCAAAAATAATAAAATGCCTAGGAATATACCTAACCAAGGAAGTGAAAGACCTATACCCTGAAAACTATAAGACACTCTTAAGAGAAATTAAAGAGCACAATACCAAATAAAAACTCCTCAAATGCTCTTGGCTAAGAAGAATTAATAACATCAAAATGGCCATCCTGTCAAAAGCAATATACAGATTCGATACAATCCCTATAAAATAACCAACAACATTCTTCAACGAACTGGAACAAATAGTTCAAAAATTCATATGGAAACACCAAAGACCCCAAATAGCCAAAGCAAACCTGAGAAGGAAGAATAAAGTGGGCGGTATCTTGCTCTCCAACTTCCAATTCTACTACAAAGCCACAGTAATCAAGAAAATTTGGCACTGGCACAACAACAGACTCACAGACCAGGGGAACAGAATAGAGACTCCAGACATTAACCCAAACATATATGGTCAATTAATATACAATAAAGGAGCCATGGACATACAGTGGGGAAATGACAGTCTCTTCAACAGCTGGTGCTGGCAAAACTGGACAGCTACGTCTAAGAGAATGAAACTGGGTCACTGCCTAACCCCATACACAAAAGTAAATTTGAAATGGATCAAAGACCTGAATGTAAGTCATGAAATCATAATACTCTTAGAAAAAAACATAGGCAAAAATCTCTTGGACATAAACATGAGCAACATCTTCATGAAAGTACCTCCCTGGTCAAGGGAAGCAAAAGCAAAAATGAACAAGTGGGACTATATCAAGCTGAAAAGCTTCTGTACAGCAAAGGACACCATCAATAGAACAAAAAGGTATCCTACAGTATGGGAGAATATATTCATAAATGACAGATCCGATAAAGGGTTGACATCCAAAATACATAAAGAACTCATGCACATCAACAAACAAAAAGCAAATAATCCAATTAAAAAATGGGCAGAAGAGCTGAACAGACAGTTCTCCACAGAAGAAATTCAGATGGCCAAAGGCACATGAAATGATACTCCACATCACTAGTCATCAGAGAAATGCAAATTAAAACCACCATGAGATATCACCTCACACCACCAGTAAGGATCACCACCATCCAAAAGACAAGCAACAACAAATGTTGGCGAGGTTGTGAAGAAAAGGGAACCCTGCTACACTGCTGGTGGGAATGTAAATTAGTTCACCCATTGTGGAATGCAGTATGGAGGTTCCTCAAATAGCTCAAAATAGAAATACCATTTGAACCAGGAGAATTCAGAATTTGACAATATTAAGTTTGAAAAAGGCAGATGCACCCCTATGTTTATTGCAGCACTATTTACAATAGCCAAGAAAGGAAAGCAACCTAAGTGTCCATCAGTAGATGAATGGATAAAGAAGATGTGGTACATATACACAATGAAATATTATTCAGCCATAAGATGAAAACAAATCCTACCATTTGCAACAACATGGTTGGAGCTAGAAGGAATTTTGCTCAGTGAAATAAGCCAGGCGGAGAAAGACAAGTACCAAATGATTTCACTCATATGTGGAGTATAAGAACAAAGAAAAACTGAAGAAACAAAACAGCCGCAGAAGCACAGAACCCAAGAATGGACTAACAGTTACCAAAGAGAAAGGTACTGGGGAGGAGGGGTAGGGAAGGGAAGGATAAGGGCGGGGAAAAAGTAAGGGGACATTACGATTAACAAGTATAATGTGGGGGGGAGGTATGGGGAGGGCTGTACACACAGAGAAGGCAAGTAGTGATTCTACAGCATCTTACTATGCTGATGGACAGTGACTGTAATGGGGTATGTGGGGGGACTTGGTGAAGGGGGGGAGCCTAGTAAACATAATGTTCTTCATGTAATTGTAGATTAATGATAACAAAAAAATCCCATTAGCATTTTGTTAGGCATTACACTGAATCTGTAAATTGCTTTTGGCAGGATGGCCATTTTGACAATATTAATTACTCTTATCCATCAGGGTGAGAGAGATTTTCATTGATTTGTGTCTTTAAATTATTTCATCAGTATCTTTCACTTCCTTGGGTTTATTCCAAGGTATTTTATTACTTTGGGTTCCACTGTAAGTGTAGTTGTATTCCTGATTTCTCTTCCGGCTACTTTGTACTTACAGTATAAGAATGCAACAGATTTATGTGTATTAACTTTGTATCTTTCTGCTTTGCTGAATTCAGTTATTTTTAGTTATAATAACTAATCCAGTTATTAGTTCTAGTAATTTGGGAGGTAGTCTTTAGGGATATATAGTATCATATCATTTGCAAACAGTGACAGTTTAGCTTCCTCCTTACCAATATGGGTGCCTTTTATCCCTTGTACAATTGCCGTGGCCAGGACCTCCGTAGTGTGTTGAATAAAAGTGCACATCCTTGTCTTGTTCCCATTCTTAGACGAAAAGCTTTCATTTTTTCACTATTAAGTATAATGTTAGTTGTGGGTTTGTCTTATATGCTTATTATTTGGAGGGGTGTTATCTATATACTCATTTTGTTGAGAATTCTTATCATGAATGGATGTTGATTTTGTCATATGCTTTTTCAGCGTTACAGAGGATCATGTAGTTTTTATTTTTTGTCTGTTAATGTAGTGAATATTGATTGACTGATTGACTAATATTGTATCATCCTTGCATCCCTGAAATATATCTCACTTGGTCATGACGGACGATTTCTTTTATGTGTTTTTGAACTTTGTTTGCTTATATTTTGTTGAGGATTTTTGCATCTATGTCCATCAACGATATGGGCCTCTAATTTTATTCTCTTGCGACAGCTTTGGTTTTAGTATTAGAATGATGCAGGCCTCATAGAATGAATAGATTAAGAAGGATGAGTGTTATCTCTTTAAATGTTTGGGGGAATTAGCTGGGAAGCTATCTGGTCTTGAACTTTTGTTTATTTGGACATTTTGATTACCAACTCAATTTTTTTGCTGCTAATTGGTCTTTTCAGATTTTCTGTTTCTTCCTGGGTCAGCCTTGGAAGGATGTATTTTTCTAAAATGTCCATTTTTTCTACATTTTCCAATTTATTGGCATATAATTTTTCATAGAATTGTCTAGTAATCATCTTTATGTAGGGCCACTTCTAATTTGTTTTTATTTCTGTTTCTATTTATTTGAGTTCTCTTTTTTTCTTGATAAAATCTGGCTAACGGTTATGTATTTTCTATATCTTCTCAAAGAACCATGTCTTGGTTTCACTGACTTTGTTAAATTGTTTTCTTATTCTGTTTTATTTCTGCTCTGGTGATTATTATGCCCCTCCTTGTACTAACTTCGGGTTTCATTTATATTTTCTAGTTCCTTTACTTATGAGTTTATACTGTTTATATGGGATTATCTTACCGCTTATGGCATCCCACATATTTTGAAGTATTGGGTTTCTGTTATTAGTCTCTGTGTATTGCTTGATTTCCTTTTATTTTGTCATACATCCATTGATTATTTACAAGTATGTTGTTTAGCCTCCACGTCTTTGTGGGGGTTTGTTTTCTTCATGTAATTGATTTTTAGTTTCATACATTGTGATCTGAAAAGATGGTTGACACAATTTCAATCTTTTCTGAATTTGCGGAGGCAGTTTTAGTGTTCTAACATATGACTTTTCTGCAGAACATTCTACGTGCACCCGAGAAAAGTATAAATCCTGCCGCTTTTGGGTGGAATGTTCTATATATATCAATTATGTTCATTTGGTCTAATGTGTTGTTCTGTGTCTCTATTTCCTGATTTATTTTCTACCTGAATGATCTGTTCCTTGATGTAAGTGCGGTTTTAAAATCCTCTGATTGTGCGGCTGTCAACTTCTCCCTTTAGTTCTGTTAATTATATACATAGATGATGATAGGTGATGATGATAGATGATGATAAATAGATAGATGATAGATAGATAAATAGATAGATAGATAGATAGATAGATAGATTAGATAGATAGATGATAGACAAATAGAAAGTAGATACATGATAGATAAGAGACGTGTGTTTATGTTGAAGGCATAATGTTTACTACTGGTATATATATTCTCATACTGGATTAATCCCCTTTTTTCATTATATAATGTCCCTTATCTGCTGTTACTTTCTTTTGTAATCTATTTTGTTTAATATAATTATTGCAATTCCAGGTTTCTTTCATCCATATTTGCAAGGTATATATATAAATTTTCCTTTCATTTCATTCTTTGTCTTTTGTTCAGGTTTGAAGTGAGTGCCAGGTAGATACCAAAGAGATAGATCTTATTTTTTTATCCATTCAATCACCTTGAATTGATTGGAGCATTTATGCCAGTTACATTTAGTTATTATTTATATGACTGTACTTGTCATTTTTATCATTAATGTACAATTAGTTGAACATTATGGTTACCAGTCTCTCCCTATTATCAAGTTCCACCCGCATATCCCATTACACTGTCCATCAGCATAGTAAAATGCTATAGAATCACTACTTTTCTTCTCTGTATATACTGACTTCTCCACGTTCCCTGCTCCCCATTACGTGTGCTAATCGTAATCCCTCCTTTCCCCATTATCCCTCTCTTCCTCCCCATCCTCCCCAATCCCTTTATCTTTGTTAACTGTTGTCCATTCTTGGGTTCTGTTCTATTTGCCTTTTTTTTAATGTTGCCTGGTTGTATTTGTTGCACTTCTCTGATTCCTTTCTCCTTTATTGCTCTCTTGTGTGTTTTATGACTATAGTGTTGTTTGGATTCCCTTTCCCTTTACTTTTCGGTATTATTATAAGTTTTGATTTGTGTTAATTGGGTTCTTTTTGATCTGCTATAAATATAACAATGTATAATAAAGCTGACAGTCACTTAAGTTTAAATTCATTCTAAGAGCACTGTATGTCCTCCATCTTTTATGTATGTAATATGCTCTTTTACACCCTTTATTCAGTGATCCTTTTAACTAATTCTTAGATATATTTGCTTTTGCTACTCTCGTGTCTTTGACTTTGATACTAGCTTTGAAATAACTGATCCTCTACTTCTATATGTTTGTTCTACCAGTGGAATTTTTCTAAGTTCCTTTCCTCTGGTAGGTTACGGTCCTTTCCTCTTGGAGAAGACCCATTACAATTTCTTGAAATGCTGGTTTACTAGTGCTAAACTTTTAACTTATGTTTATCTGTGAAGCCCTTTATCCTTCCTTGTTTTCTGAATAACTTTGCTGGGTAGAGGATTCTTTGTTGGAGTTTTTTCCATTCAGCACTTTGAAATTTATCATTCCCTACTAGCCTGCAGATTTTTGCAGAAAAGTCAACTGATAACCTTACAGTGTTTTCCTTATGTATAATTCATTGCTTTTCTCTTGCTGTTTTTAAATTTTTTCTCTTTGTCTTCAATCTTTGGCATTTTGATTACACTGTGTCTTGCTGTGGACCTCTTACGGTTCATCTTATTTGGAGCTTTCTGTGCTTCCTGTAATTGTTAAGACAGTTTCCTTCCCAGGTTTGGGAAGTTTTCAGGTACTGGTTCTTCAAATAAATCTGCTCCTTTCTTTCTTCTTCTGGGACTCTGTAATGTGAATGTTAGGACATTTGACATCCCAGAGCTCTCCTAAGCTATCATCATTTATTTCTTCCTTTCGATGTTCAGGTACAGTGCTTCTGTTACTCTATCTTTCATGTCACTTATCTGTTCTTGGGCATCCTACAGTCTCCTCTTCACTCCCTATTCATTTTTCATTTCATCTTTGAATTCTTCATCCTGATTGGTTCTTTTTAGACTCTCTTTATTGACATCCACCCTGAATTCTGCTGTTGTTTTCTCAAGTCTAATTGGCATCTTCATAACCATTGCCTTAAATTCTTTGTCAGGTAGGTTGATTAAAAGTCTGTTTCATTTAGGTTTCTTGATGGGATTTGTCTATCTTTTGCACTAGCCAGTTCATCATATCCTGGATTGCTTACAACAATCTTTTTGCTTAAGAGCAGATATTTGGTTCTGATATTTGGGTATGGTTTGGCTGCACTTTAAACCATGAGGCTTTTTCTTATGCCTCATGTCAGGGAGTCTGTAGCTATCTGTCTCAGTGATATCCCTTCCCTTCCTGTCTGCCAATTGCTGTGCTGGGTGGGGTTCCCATGGTTATCATATCCTTTCACTCCTGCCATTTTGTTTTTTAATGTGATTTCTCTGTCTCTCATTATATAGGTGTTCATTCTTCATTCTTATTCATGGGAAATAACTCTGTGTATAGGCGTACTTTTTGCATCTAGGTGGGAGAAGATGGATTCATCTTTTTCTGCCATCTTTGAAGAATCGATTAAATTGTTTTAAGTATAAGTTGATTAAAAACTCCAACCTAAAGGAATTTTGCAGAACGGATTATCAAACAAGAGCCAATTAGGTGTTAATCTTCAGGAGACCAATTTTTTTTTTTAGATAATTATTTTTTATTGAAGGGTAGTTGATGCACAGTATTACATTACATGAGTTTCAAGTGTACAACACATTGATAAAACATTTATATACATAATTCTAGGTTCCAGCTATCACCCTACCAAGCTGTTACAATATCTTGACTATATTCCTTATGCTATACATTACATCCCGGTTACTTATTTATTTTACCATTGGAAGTCTGTCCTTTTTTTTTTTTCTTTGTGAGGGCATCTCTCATATTTATTGATCAAATGGTTGTTAACGACAATAAAATTCTGTATAGGGGAGTCAGTGCTCAATGCACAATCATTAATCCACCACAAGCCTAATTTTCATCAGTCTCCAATCTTCTGAACCATAACGAACAAGTTCTTACATGGAGAACAAATTCTTACATAGTGAATAAGTTACATGGTGAACAGTACAAGGGCAGTCATCACAGAAACTTTTGGTTTTCCTCATGCATTATGAACTATAAACAGTCAGTTCAAATATGAATACTCATTTGATTTATATACTTGATTTATATGTGGGTACCACATTTCTCTCTTTATTATTATTATTTTTAATAAAATGCTGCAGTGGTAGGTAAATACAAGATAAAGGTAGAAAACATAGTTTAGTGTTGTAAGAGAGCAAATGTAGATGATCAGGTGTGTGCCTGTAGACTATGTGTTAATCCAAGCTAGACAAGGGCAATAAAACATCCACGTATGCAGAAGATTTCTCTCAGAACGGGGGGGTGAGGTTCTAAGCCTCACCAATGTTGATCCCCAATTTCTCACCTTATGACCCCCCTGCGATTGTGCCTGTCTTAGGTTGTTCCTCCCTTGAGGAATCTTACCCGTCTCTGGCTAACCAGTCATCTTCTGGGGCCATACAGGGAAATGTAAAGTTGGTAAGTGAGAGAGAAGCCTTATTGTTTGAAATGGTTAGCTTTTTATTTCTTTGCATATTTATGCCCTGTGGCTTCTATGCCCAGCATTTGTCTTGAGGTATCTTTACCACTTGGAGGAGTTATGATACTCGGTAAATTTGATATGAGGCACGAATTCTATTTAAGAATTCGTTGTAATTAGGAAGGAAGAAGAAAAGCTATAGAAGTAGCAGGCGGGAGAAAACATGGGAAGATTGATTATTTCTTTGATATATCTTCTTGTAGAGTAACTTCAGCATGTATAGGTTTTAAGCTACTACTTAAATTGCACACACACATTAACATAATAGGAGTATAGTTACATAACCAAAGCATATCTGTAATTACCAGCCATCTTTCAGGAGACCAATTTTAGCACTAAACACAAGTAGTTTATGTGAAATGATGGAAAAATATGTTCTATGAAAATAATCAGAGGAGAACTATAATGACTTTACTAATAGATAAAATATACTTAGTTCAATATGCCGAAGGGAAAAATGATGTTTTATAGATGCAGAAAAAAATGTAATATGAGTGAATGTTGAAACCACAATGTTGCTCATGTGGAATCTACATATTGTATATGAATGATACCTTCATTTAAAACAAAATAAAACAAAACAAAACCTCTCAAGTCAGAAAATCCCTCTGCCGGAGAGCTTCTAATTCCACTAAATATTTAAAGCATTAATGTCAGTCTTTTGCAAACTCCCTAAAAAACTTAGAGATTGTAGGAACACTTCTAAACTTATCCTTTGAGGTCAGCATTACCCTGATGCAAAAGTTAGGAAGGATACTAGAAAAGAATATTATAGACCAGCATCCTTCATAAATGAAAATGCAAATAATCTCAACAAAATATTATCAAACCAAACTGAAAACATGTTAAAACAATTATGCACCATGAACATATGTGATTTATCCCTTGTATACAAATAAGGCTCGATATTCACAAATCAATCTATGTAATCTACCAAATTAATAGAATGGAAGATAAAAATCACACGGTCATCACAATAGATGGAAAAATACTGATAAAAAGCAATATTCTTTCACTATAAAATCCCACACAGATTGGGTATAGTAGGAGCATAACTCAATAACATAAGGGTCATATAAAACTCACAATAAACATTATACATAGTGCTGACAATCTGAAAGCTTTTTTCTAAGATCAAAAAACAAGACAGGGATGTTTACTGACACCATTCATTCAATATAGTACTGGATGGAGGTCTTCTATAGACTAATTAGGCAAGACTAAGAAATGAAAGGTATCCAAACTGGAAATAAAGCAGTAAAATTGTCATTATGTGCAGATGATATGATTTGATGTATAGAAAGTCCTGAATACTCAAGCCCAAAACTGATTTAACTTATCAAGTTCAAAAACTTTAGGATATAAAGTCAACATACAGAAATTACTTCCATTTATATGTATTATAATGAAACACCTGAAGAAGAAATGAAGAAAACCATCCAATTCCCAACATGAGACACAATGAAGTTCCTAGAAGTAAAATTAACTAATGAAGGGAAAATCTGTACAATGAAAACTACAAAAAAAAAATTGCCTAAACAAATTGAAGAACATGTAAGCAAATGTAAGATATCCAATGTTCATGGATTAAACAATTAATATTCTTAAAATACTCTTACTACACAAAGCCTCTGCAGATCCAGCACCATCTCTTGAAGAATTCCAATGACATTCTTCACATAGGAACAAAAAAGAATTCTGAAATTTGTGTGGACCCACAAATGACTTCATACAGCCAAAGCAATTCTATGAAAGAGAAACAAATCTGTAGGTGTCATACTCTCTGATTTCAAACCATGATACAAAGCTATACTAATAAAACAATATGTTATAGCAGAAAAGTAGGTACATAGATCAATGAAATACAATTAAATTTCTGTGTATTTGGCCAACTAATATGTGGCAAGAGGGCCAAGAAACACAGTGGGGAAAGGACAGTCTCCTCAACTAATGGTGTTGGGAAACCATTAACAAATGCAGAATGAAATCAGACCATGATCATTTTATTTTTATTAATGTACCATTGATATATACTCTTATGAAGGTTTCACAGGAAAAATAATGTGGTTATTACATTCACCATTATTATCAGGTCCTTCCCATCCCCCATTGCAGTCACTCTCCATCAATGTAGTAGGATGCCACAGAGTCCTTATTTGTCTTCTCTGAGCTACACTGTCTTACCCATGACCCCACACACACCATGTGCACCAATAATGATACCCCACAATCCCCTTGTCCATCCCTACCCACCTGTCTTCCCCACCCCCTTTGGTAACCACTAGTCCCTTTTTGAAGTCTGCGAGCCTGCTTGTATTTTGTTCCTTCAGTTTTGCTTCATTATTATACTCCACAAATGAGGGAAATCATTCGGTATTTGTCTTTCTCTGCACTGAGCACAATACCCTGCAGCTCCATCCATGTTGCAAATCATAGGATTTGTTTCTTATGGCTGAATAGTATTCCATTGTGTATATGTACCACATCTCCTTTATCCATATCTACTTATGGACACTAAGGTTGCTCCCATACATTAGCTATTGTAAATAGTGCTGCAATAAACATAGGGGTGCTTATGTTTTTTGAAACTGGGATATTGCATTCTTATGGTAAATTCCTACGAGTGGATTAACTGGGTCAAATGGTATTTCTTTTTCAGTTTTTTGAGGAACTTCCATACTAATTTCCCCAATGGTTGAACTGTTGAACTAGTTTACATTCCCACTAGCATTATAGGAGGGTTCCCCTTTCTCCACATCCTCGCCAGCATTTGTTGCTCCTATTCTTTTCTATATTGATCATCGTAACTGGTGTAAGGTGATTGTGGTCTTAATTTGCATTTCCTTGATGAATAGCGAAGTGGAGCATCTTTTCATGTGCCTTCTGACCATCTGAATTTCTTCTTTGGAGAATTGTCTGTTCATATCCTCCACCCATGTTTTAATAGGGTTATTAGTTTTTTGGGTGTTGAGGTGTGTGACTTCTTTATATATTTTGGCTGTTAACCTCTTGTTGGATATGTGATTTACCAATATAATCTCCCATATGTAGTAGGCCTTTCTGATGGGCTGATGGTGGCTTTGCTATACAAAAGCTATTTAGCTTGATGTCGTCCCATTTGTTCATTTTTTTAATTTGTTTACCTTGCTGAGGAAATTCATTCAGGTAAATGTTGCTCATGTTTATATTCAAGAGATTTTTCCCTGTTTTCTTCTATAGATACCCCAGAGGTTAACCTTGTTGTAGTTTAGTTCCTGCTTGAGCTTAATCTATAGCTGAAACTAATCTAAGAGGAAATAACAAGAGGTGCTGTGTCTTGGAATCTGGTGTGAGTCATGAGCAGTGTTACAAGAACTGCAAACATTTCTTGTGATTCCTTCTGAGGCAAATCTAGATAAGGAACACACTGTGAGACTCATGTGGCTGGATGACCTGACAAGTCATAAGAGAAACTTTAAGAGGATTAGTTTGCGATTGTTTAGCTTGATGACAAAAATTATCCTGTAATTCTGTATTTTTGCTTGCTGTAACTTAAGAACTTTAACAACAGGGGTGCGCTGACTTGGTGCTTAGTTTCCAGAGGAAGTCTAAGCCCTCTACATTAAACATCATTCTGACTTGGTTTCTCATTTTCATGTTCCCCAACTGCAACATCTGGTGCCCAATGTGGGGCTCAAAATGACTGGCTTTGATTGAATTCAGGCTGGTCAGAACCAAAAGGGAATTGTACACTCTGAAGTAAGTGAAACTTTTGGCATAATTTTGCTGAGCTAAGGGAAATTACTAGACCGTCCAACAGCAATATGCTGTTTTATTGCATACCTTCCATAAAAGTTCTGGGATTAAAGTAAAGAAATCAACCATGATATAGTACTTTGAATGTTTTAAAAAACATTGTTATTGGTTAAGCCACAAGTGAAAGCTGTCCTGAATTTCTGGTCTCTGTGTAACTTAATTCGTTTAGCCATGAAAAGTTTGCAATCTGAGTCTGAGGAATCTGTGAGGGCAGTCAATCTGTATTTCATTTTAATAAAATGAAAAGGAAGATGAGTCCCAGAAAATACTCATGAATCTTATGCAAGTCAATAAGAAAGTCTAGGGACTTTACACATGTAATCATTATTTCCTGATAAGGAATTAATATGGAAGAGGATTCTTGGATGGAGCTAACAAGGGATAGAAAAACATAGCTTTTCTCAGCTGTGTGCAGAAACTCCATCTTTAAATAATGCTCTCAGCATTTGACTGAAAAACAAATAGCTACTTTGACAACATTATTGGACAAACTAATTTCAACACGAACTCCATTAAGAAGCAAAGTCAAACATCCTTTAATTAAGGAAGATGATGGATACTTCTATCCAGTAAGCTGTTCACACTAGAGAAAGGGAGCTTTTCTTTACAGGCCCTCTTCTACCTCTATATCTGGAAATTCCACCTAAGTTAATTCTTCCCATTCCTCAAGCTTCACAAATAGCTCATTTCACTTTAAATGCAAGAAAAGAAGAAGCTATCAAGACACATAATAATTAAAATGGCAAAGGTCATGGATAAGACAGATTTTTAAAACAAGATATAGAGAGAAAAAAGATCACATGCAAAGGAAAACCTATCAGACTGTCATTATATTTCTCAACAGAAACCTTACAGGACAGAAGGGAGTGGCATGATATACTCAATGCAATAGAAAAGAAGGGCCTTTAGCCAAATTACTCTCCCCAGCAAGGTTGTTATTTAAATGTGAAGAAGATATTAAACAATTTTCAGATAAGCAAAAGCTGAGAGAATTTACTTTCCACAACCACCTGTACAGTGCATTTTGGAGGGACTCCTATAGATATAAGTGTTCCTAAGGCTAAATAGATGTCACCAGGGGATGTCAAACAACAGCAAAGTAGAACAATTAATTTCTAAGCAGATGCAAAATCAAATCAACTACCCCCAAAGTCAATCAAAGGATAGACAAATAGTACAGAATATGATACCTACCATTTAAAGAATGGAGAAGAAAGAAAAAGGAGGAAAGAAAAAAGAACCTTCATATTGTGTTTGTAATAGCATACTAAGTGAGTTAAAGTTAGATTGTTAGATATTAAGGGAATTACCCTTTAATCTTCAGTAACCATGAATCTAAAGCGTGCAATGGCAATAAGTACATACTTATACATAATCACCCTAAATGTAAATGTTATGAATGCACCAACCAAAAGACACAGAGCCACTGAATGTATAAACAAGACCTGTCTATATACTGCCTACAAGTGAGTCACTTCAAACCCAAAGACATACACAGGCTGAAAGTAAAGGTATAGAAAAAATATATTTTATGCAACTAATAGGGAGAAAAAAGCAGGAGTTTCAGTACTTGTATCAGACAAAATAGACTTCAAAACAAAGAAAGTCACAAGACACAAAGAAGGAAATAACATAAGGATGAAAAGGTCAGTTCAACAAAAGGATATGACTATTGTAAATATCTATACATCCATCACAGGATCACCTACATATGTGAGACAAATACTAACGGAATTAAAGGAGGAAATAGAATGCAATTCATTCATTTTACAAGACTTCAAAACAGTCACTCCAAAGGACAGATCAATCAGTAAGAAAATAAGTAAAGAGACAGAGGCACTGAACAATGTATTAGAATAGATGGACCTAATGGACATCTACAGAACACTCCATCCAAAAGCAACAGGATACACATTCTTCGCAAGTGCACATGGAACATTTTCAAGAATAGATCATATACTAGACCACAAAAAGAGCCCCAGTAAATTCAGAAAGATTGAAATTGTACCAACCAGCTTCTCATATCACAAAGGCAGGAAACTAGAAATAAATTAAACAAAGAAAATGAAAAGCCCACAAATACGTGGAGGCTTAGTAACATGCTCCTAAATAATCAATGGATCAATGACCAAATAAAAACAGAGATCAAGCAATATATGGAGACAAATGACAACAATAATTCAACACCACAAAAATCTGTGGGATGCAGTGAAGGCCATGCTAAGAGGGAAGTACATTGCAATACAAGCATACCATAGGAAAGAACAATCCCAAATGAACAGTCTAAACTCACAGTTAACAAAACTAGAAAAGGAAAAACAAATGAGGCCCAAATTCAGTAGAATAAGAGACATATGATTAGAACAGAAATAAATAAAATCGAGACAAATAAAACAATAGAAAGAATCAATGAAAGCAGGAACTGGATCTCTGAGAAAATAAACAAAAAAGATAAACCAGAGCCTGACTTATCAAGAGAAAAAGAGAGTCTACACACATTAACAGAATCAGAAATGAGAAAGGAAAAATCACTATGGACACCACAAAAATACAAAGAATTATGAGAGAATACTATGAAAAATTATATGGTAACAAAATGGATAACCTTGAATAAATGGACAACTTTCTAGAAAAATACAACCTTACAAGGCTGACTTAGGAAGAAACAGAATATCTGAATAGAACAATTACCAACAAGGCAGCTATCTAAGAACAAAACACCTATATCAGATGGTTATACTGCTGAATTTTATCAAACATTTTTTTTTTTTTTTAATAATTATTTTTTATTGAAGGGTAGTTGACACACAGTATTACATTACATGAGTTTCAAGTGTACAACACAGTGGTAGAACATTTATATACATAATTCTAGGTTCCAGCTATCCCCCTACCAGGCTGTTACAATATCTTGACTATATTCCTTATGCTATACCTTACATCCCGGTTACTAATTTATTTTACCATTGGAAGTCTGTCCTTTTTTTTTTTTTTTTTTTTTTTTTTTTTTGTGAGGGCATCTCTCATATTTATTGATCAAACGGTTGTTAACGACAATAAAATTCTGTATAGGGGAGTCAATGCTCAATGCACAATCATTATTCCACCCCAAGCCTAATTTTTGTCAGTCTCCAATCTTCTGAGGCATAACAAACAAGTTCTTACATGTAGAACAAATTCTTACATAATGAATAAGTTACATAGTGAACAGTACAAGGGCAGTCATCACAGAAACTTTCGGTTTTGCTCATGCATTATGAACTATAAACAGTCAGTTCAAATATGAATACTCATTTGGTTTTTATACTTGATTTATATGTGGATACCACATTTCTCTCTTTATTATTATTATTTTTAATAAAATGCTGAAGTGGTAGGTAGATACAAGATAAAGGTAGAAAACATAGTTTAGTGTTGTAAGAGAGCACATGTAGATGATCAGGTGTGTGCCTGTAGACTATGTGTTAATCCAAGCTAGACCAGGGCAATAAAACATCCACGGATGCAGAAGATTTCTCTCAGAACGGGGGGGTGAGGTTCTAAGCCTCACCTCTGTTGATCCCCAATTTCTCACCTGATGGCCCCCCTGCGACTGTGCCTGTCTTAGGTTGTTCCTCCCTTGAGGAATCTTACCCGTCTCTGGCTAACCAGTCATCTTCCGGGGCCATACAGGGAAATGTGAAGTTGGTAAGTGAGAGAGAAGCCTTATTGTTTGAAAAAGTTAGCTTTTTACTTCTTTGCATATTTATGCCCTGTGGCTTCTATGCCCAGCATTTGTCTTGAGGTATCTTTACCACTTGGAAGAATTATGATACTCGGTAAATTTGATATGAGGCACAAATTCTATTTAAGGGTTGTAATTAGGAAGGAAGAAGAAAAGCTATAGAAGTAGCAGGCGGAAGAAAACATGGGAAGATTGATTATTTCTTTGATATATCTTCTTGTAGAGTAACTTCAGCATGTATAGGTTTTAAGCTACTACTTAAATTGCACACACACATTAATATAATAGGAGTATAGTTACATAACCAAAGCATATCTGTAATTACCAGCCATCTGCAGTGAAACCAAGAAAACCAGTTAGGCACCTTAGGCATTTGTGAAAACTTATCTATGATATGGTGGATATTGTCCAAATGAACTTGAACAGTCTGAGAGAAATCAGACAAATTAAAACAACCCATTCCTGGGGACTGTTCACATGCCATATGTTCTTTTAACAATAAATAGTTTGTAGTTGTAAGACTTTGGAGCGCTACAATTTGCACTTCTCCAAATTCTTGGTTGAGTTCCAACAGTATAGATCCAGTCCAATTTTGTTGTTTTACTGTATGCACAGGCCAGCTTAGATATCTCCTTCCTCATTCCCATGGCAGGTCCAGGAACTGGTGGGATGAGTGCATCTACAGCTGTAGCAGTGTGTGGAACTTTGTTGGGGTTTTTTGATGATCATCTTCTGGCATGAGTCTTCCAGAGAGTGCAGATGTTGGAAGTTCTTTTTCATATCGTATCTTAGTTCATTTTCGGGGTAGCCCAATTAGGCTTTGATCCTCTGTATAAACACAAACAGACCCTTTGCCTACACTTTTATATGCCCTTTATACCCTTGTGTAGAACTCGTTGGAGGTTACCACACAGGAACTGCCCTTTTTTTTTTTTTTTTTTTGCTATCACTAATCTACACTTACATGACGAATATTATGTTTACTAGGCTCTCCCCTATACCAGGTCTCCCCTATAAACCCCTTTACAGTCACTGTCCATCAGCATAGCAAAATGTTGTAGAATAACTACTTGCCTTCTCTGTGTTGTACAGCCCTCCCTTTTCTAATACCCCCCCATGCATGTTAATCTTAATACCCCCCTACTTCTCCCCCCCTTATCCCTCCCTACCCACCCATCCTCCCCAGTCCCTTTCCCTTTGGTACCTGTTAGTCCATTCTTGAGTTCTGTGATTCTGCTGCTGTTTTGTTCCTTCAGTTTTTCCTTTGTTCTTATATTCCACAGATAAGTGAAATCATTTGGTATTTCTCTTTCTCCGCTTGGCTTGTTTCACTGAGCATAATACCCTCCAGCTCCATCCATATTGCTGCAAATGATTGGATTTGCCCTTTTCTTATAGCTGAGTAGTATTCCATTGTGTATATGTACCACATCTTCTTTATCCATTCATCTATTGATGGACATTTAGGTTGCTTCCAATTCTTGGCTATTGTAAATAGTGCTGCAATAAACATAGGGGTGCATCTGTCTTTCTCAAACTTGATTGCTGCATTCTTAGGGTAAATTCCTAGGAGTGGAATTCCTGGGTCAAATGGTAAGTCTGTTTTGAGCATTTTGATGTGCCTCCATACTGCTTTCCACAATGGTTGAACTAACTTACATTCCCACCAGCAGTGTAGGAGGGTTCCCCTTTCTCCACAGCCTCGCCAACACTTGTTGTTGTTTGTCTTTTGGATGGCAGCCATCCTTACTGGTGTGAGGTGATACCTCATTGTAGTTTTAATTTGCATTTCTCTGATAATTAGCGATGTGGAGCATCTTTTCATGTGTCTGTTGGCCATCTGTATTTCTTTTTTGGAGAACTGTCTGTTCAGTTCCTCTGCACATTTTTTAATTGGGTTATTTGTTTTTTGTTTGTTGAGGCGTGAGAGCTCCTTATATATTCTGGACGTCAAGCCTTTATCGGATGTGTCATTTTCAAATATATTCTCCCATACTGTAGGGATCCTTCTTGTTCTATTGATGGTGTCTTTTGCTGTACAGAAGCTTTTCAGCTTAATATAGTCCCACTTACTCATTTTTGCTGTTGTTTTCCTTGCTTGGGGAGATATGTTCAAGAAGAGGTCACTCATGTTTATGTCTAAGAGGTTTTCGCCTATGTTTTCTTCCAAGAGTTTAATGGTTTCATGGCTTACATTCAGGTCTTTGATCCATTTTGAGTTTACTTTTGTATATGGGGTTAGACAATGGTCCAGTTTCATTCTCCTACATGTAGCTGTCCAGTTTTGCCAGCACCACCTGTTGAAGAGACTGTCATTTCGCCATTGTATGTCCATGGCTCCTTTATCAAATATTAATTGACCATATATGTCTGGGTTAATGTCTGGATTCTCTAGTCTGTTCCATTGGTCTGTGGCTCTGCTCTTGTGCCAGTACCAAATTGTCTTGATTACTATGGCTTTATAGTAGAGCTTGAAGTTGGGGAGTGAGATCCCCCCTACTTTATTCTTCTTTCTCAGGATTGCTTTGGCTATTCGGGGTCTTTGGTGTTTCCATATGAATTTTTGAATTATTTGTTCCAGTTCATTGAAGAATGTTGCTGGTAGTTTCATAGGGATTGCATCAAATCTGTATATTGCTTTGGGCAGGATGGCCATTTTAACGATATTAATTCTTCCTAGCCACGAGCATGGGATGAGTTTCCATCTGTTAGTGTCCCCTTTAATTTCTCTTAAGAGTGACTTGTAGTTTTCAGAGTATAAGTCTTTCACTTCTTTGGTTAGGTTTATTCCTAGGTATTTTATTTTTTTTGATGCAATTGTGAATGGAGTTGTTTTCCTGATTTCTCTCTCTGTTGGTTCATTGTTAGTATATAGGAAAGCCACAGATTTCTGTGTGTTGATTTTGTATCCTGCAACTTTGCTGTATTCCGATATCAGTTCTAGTAGTTTTGGGGTGGAGTCTTTAGGGTTTTTTATGTACAGTATCATGTCATCTGCAAATAGTGACAGTTTAACTTCTTCTTTACCAATCTGGATTCCTTGTATTTCTTTATTTTGTCTGATTGCCGTGGCTAGGACCTCCAGTACTATGTTAAATAACAGTGGAGAGAGTGGGCATCCCTGTCTAGTTCCCGATCTCAGAGGAAATGCTTTCAGCTTCTCGCTGTTCAATATAATGTTGGCTGTGGGTTTATCATAGATGGCCTTTATTATGTTGAGGTACTTGCCCTCTATTCCCATTTTGCTGAGAGTTTTTAACATGAATGGATGTTGAACTTTGTCAAATGCTTTTTCAGCATCTATGGAGATGATCATGTGGTTTTTGTCTTTCTTTTTGTTGATGTGGTGGATGATGTTGATGGACTTTCGAATGTTGTACCATCCTTGCATCCCTGGGATGAATCCCACTTGGTCATGGTGTATGATCCTTTTGATGTATTTTTGAATTCGGTTTGCTAATATTTTGTTGAGTATTTTTGCATCTACGTTCATCAGGGATATTGGTCTGTAGTTTTCTTTTTTGGTGGTGTCTTTGCCTGGTTTTGGTATTAGGGAGATGTTAGCTTCATAGAATGAGTTTGGGAGTATCCCCTCCTCCTCTATTTTTTCGAAAACTTTAAGGAGAATGGGTATTATGTCTTCCCTGTATGTCTGATAAAATTCCGAGGTAAATCCATCTGGCCCGGGGGTTTTGTTCTTTGGTAGTTTTTTGATTACCTCTTCAATTTCGTTGCTGGTAATTGGTCTGTTTAGATTTTCTGTTTCTTCCTGGGTCAATCTTGGAAGGTTATATTTTTCTAGGAAGTTGTCCATTTCTCCTAGGTTTCCCAGCTTGTTAGCATATAGGTTTTCATAGTATTCTCCAATAATTCTTTGCATTTCCGTGGTGTCCGTCGTGATTTTTCCTTTCTCGTTTCTGATACTGTTGATTTGTGTTGACTCTCTTTTCTTCTTAATAAGTCTGGCTAGAGGCTTATCTATTTTGTTTATTTTCTCGAAGAACCAGCTCTTGGTTTCATTGATTTTTGCTATTGTTTTATTCTTCTCAATTTTATTTATTTCTTCTCTGATCTTTATTATGTCCCTCCTTCTGCTGACCTTAGGCCTCATCTGTTCTTCTTTTTCCAATTTCGATAATTGTGACATTAGACCATTCATTTGGGATTGCTCTTCCTTTTTTAAATATGCTTGGATTGCTATATACTTTCCTCTTAAGACTGCTTTTGCTGTGTCCCACAGAAGTTGGGGCTTAGTGTTGTTGTTGTCATTTGTTTCCATATATTGCTGGATCTCCATTTTGATTTGGTCATTGATCCATTGATTATTTAGGAGCGTGTTGTTAAGCCTCCATGTGTTCGTGAGCCTCTTTGCTTTCTTTGTACAGTTTATTTCTAGTTTTATGCCTTTGTGGTCTGAAAAGTTGGTTGGTAGGATTTCAATCTTTTGGAATTTTCTGAGGCTCTTTTTGTGGCCTAGTATGTGGTCTATTCTGGAGAATGTTCCATGTGCACTTGAGAATAATGTATATCCCGCTGCTTTTGGATGTAGAGTTCTATAGATGTCTATTAGGTCCATCTGCTCTACTGTGTTGTTCAGTGCTTCCGTGTCCTTACTTATTTTCTGCCCAGTGGATCTATCCTTTGGGGTGAGTGGTGTGTTGAAGTCTCCTAGAATGAATGCATTGCAGTCTATATCCCCCTTTAGTTCTGTTAGTATTTGTTTCACATATGCTGGTGCTCCTGTGTTGGGTGCATATATATTTAGAATGGTTATATCCTCTTGTTGGACTGAGCCCTTTATCATTATGTAGTGTCCTTCTTTATCTCTTGTTACTTTCTTTGTTTTGAAGTCTATTTTGTCTGATATTAGTACTGCAACCCCTGCTTTCTTCTCACTGTTGTTTGCTTGAAATATGTTTTTCCATCCCTTGACTTTTAGTCTGTACATGTCTTTGGGTTTGAGGTGAGTTTCTTGTAAGCAGCATATAGATGGGTCTTGCTTTTTTATCCATTCTGTTACTCTGTGTCTTTTGATTGGTGCATTCAACCCATTAACATTTAGGGTGACTATTGAAAGATATGTACTTATTGCCATTGCAGGCTTTAAATTCGTGGTTACCAAAGGTTCAAGGTTAGCCTCTTTAGTATCTTACTGCCTAACTTAGCTCGCTTATTGAGCTGTTTTATACACTGTCTGGAGATTCTTTTCTTCTCTCCCTTCTTGTTCCTCCTCCTCGATTCTTCATATGTTGGGTGTTTTGTGCTGTGCTCCTTCTAGGAGTGCTCCCATCTAGAGCAGTCCCTGTAAGATGTTCTGTAGAGGTGGTTTGTGGAAAGCAAATTCCCTCAGCTTTTGTTTGTCTGGGAATTGTTTAATCCCACCGTCATATTTGAATGATAGTCGTGCTGGATACAGTATCCTTGGTTCAAGGCCCTTCTGTTTCATTGTATTAAATATATCATGCCATTCTCTTCTGGCCTGTAGGGTTTCTGTTGAGAAATCTGACGTTAGCCTGATGGGTTTCCCTTTATAGGTGACCTTTTTCTCTCTAGCTGCCTTTAACACTCTTTCCTTGTCCTTGATCTTTGCCATTTTCATTATTATGTGTCTTGGTGTTGCCCTTCTTGGATCCTTTCTGTTGGGGGTTCTGTGTATTTCCGTGGTCTGTTTGATTACTTCCTCCCCCAGTGTGGGGAAGTTTTCAGCAATTATTTCTTCTAAGATACTTTCCATCTCTTTGCCTCTCTCTTCTTCTTCTGGGACCCCTATAATACGGATATTGCTCCTTTTAGATTGGTCACACAGTTCTCTTAATATTGTTTCATTCCTGGAGATCCTTTTGTCTCTCTCTATGTCAGCTTCTATGCGTTCCTGTTCTCTGATTTCAATTCCATCAATGGCCTCTTGCATTCTATCCATTCTGCTTATAAACCCTTCCAGAGTTTGTTTCATTTCTGCGATCTCCTTTCTGGCATCTGTGATCTCTTTCCGGACTTCATCCCATTTTTCTTGCGTATTTCTCTGCATCTCTGTCAGCATGTTTATGATTCTTATTTTGAATTCTTTGTCAGGAAGACTGGTTAGGTCTGTCTCCTTCTCTGGTGTTGTCTCTGTGATCTTTGTCTGCCTGTAGCTTTGCCTTTTCATGGTGATAGGAATAGTCTGCAGAACTGGGACGAGTGACGGCTGGAAGGACTTCCTTTCTTGTTGGTTTGTGGCCCTCCTCTCCTGGGAGAACAGCGGCCTCTAGTGGCTTGTGCTGCGCAGCTGCGCGCAGACAGGGTTTCTGCTTCCTGCCCGGCTGCTATGGAGTTAATCTCCGCTGTTGCTGTGGGCGTGGCCTGGCTCGGGCAGCTACTCCAAAATGGTGGAGTCGCGTTGGAGCAGGAGCTGCTGGGAGGCTATTTATCTCCGTAAGGGGCCTCCCTGCTCCCTGCAGCCCAGGGGTTAGGGTGCCCAGAGATCCCGGATTCCCTACCTCTGGATTAAGTGGCCCGCCCTGCCCCTTTAAGACTTCCAAAAAGCACCCGCGAAAACAAAACAACGACCACAAAAAAAACCAAAAAAAAAAATTTTTTTTTATTAAAAAAAAAAAAAAATTTTTAATTAAAAAAAAAAAGGTGGTCGTTCGTTTTTCTTTATTCTCCGGTGCCAGCCTCAGGCCTCTGCTCACCGGTCTTTCTGCCCTGTTTCCCTAATATTGGGGTCCCTGTCCCTTTAAGACTTCCAAAAAGCGCTCGCCAAAACAAAGCAGCAAAAAAGCAAAAAAAAAAAAAAATGGTCGCGCGCTTTTCTTATGTCCTCTGTCGCCCAGCCTCCAGTGCCTGCTCACTGTTCTTGCTGCCCTGTTTTCCCAGTATCGAGGGCCCTGCACTCTGGCCCGGATGGCTGGGGCTGGGTGTTCGGCAGTCCTTGGCTCCGTCTCCCTCCCGTTCTGCCTGCTCTTCTCCCGCCGGGAGCTGGGGGGAGGGGCGCTCGGCTCCCGCGGGCCGGGGCTTGTATCTTACCCCCTTCGCGAGGCGCTGGGTTCTCTCAGGTGTGGATGTGTTCTGGATATTGTCCTGTGTCCTCTGGTCTTTATTCTAGGAAGGGTTGTCTTTGTTATATTTTCATAGATATATGTTGTTTTGGGAGGAGATTTCCGCTGCTCTACTCACGCCGCCATCTTTATCAAACATTTAATGAAGATTTAATACCCATTCTCCTTAAAGTTTCTCAAACAGTAGGAGGGCATACTAACAAACACATTCTATGAGGCCAACATCAATCTAATATCAAAACCAGGCAAAAAGAGAAAATTAAAGACCAATGTTCCTGATGAACATAGATGCAAAAGTACTCAACAAAATATTAGCAAACCAAATACAAAAATACATCAAAAAGATCATGATCAAATGGAATTCATCCCAGGGATGCAAGCATGGTACAATATTTGAAAAGCCATCAACATCATTCACTACATCAACAGAAAGAAGAAGAAAAACCATATGATCATCTCTATTGATGTTGAAAAAGTATTTGACAAAATTCAACACCTATTTGTGATAAAAGCTCTCAACAAAATGGGTATAGCGGGCAAGTACCTCAACATAATAAAGGCCATATATGACAAACCCCCAGACAACATTATACTTAACAGCTAGAAGCTGCAAGCATTTCCTTTAAGATTGGGAACAACACAAGGATGCTAACTCTCCCCACTTTTATCAACATAGTTATGGAGGTCCTAGCCACGGCAATCAGACAATATAAAGAAATAAAAGGCATCCAGAATAGCAGGAAAGAAGTCAAACTGTCCCTGTTTGCAGATGCCATAATATTGTACCTAAAAAACCCTAAAGAGTCCACTCCAAAAGTATTAAATCTAATATGTGAATTCAGCAAATTTGCAGGATACAAAATTAATACATATAAATCTGTTACATTCCTTTACACTAACAATGAACTAGCAGAAGAGAAATCAGGAAAACAATTTCCTTCAAAATTGCAACAAAAAGAATAAAATACCTAGAAATAAACCTAACCATGGAAGTGAAAGACCTATACCCTAAAACTACATGACAATCATGAGAGAAATTAAACAAGATACTACCAATAAATGGAAACACACCCCGTGCTCATGGATAGGAAGAATTAATATTGTCAAAATGGCCATCCTGCCAAAAGCAATCTACAGATTCAATGCAATTCCTATCAAAATACCAATAGCATTCTTCAACAAACTAGAGCAAATAGTTCTAAAATTCATATCAAAATACAAAAGACCCTGACAAGCCAAAGCAGTCTTGAGAAGGAAGGATAAAGTGGGGGCAATTACACTCCCTAACTTCAAGCTCTACTGCAAAGCCACAGTAATCAAGACAGTTTGCTACTGGCACAAAAACAGACCCACAGACCAGTGGAACAGATGAGAGGGCCCAGATATAAACCCAACCATATATGGCCAATTAATATATGATAAAGGCACCATGGGTATACAATGGAGCCATTACAGCCTTTTCAACCATTGGTGTTGGCAAAACTAGATGGCTATATGCAAGAGAATGAAACTGGATTATTGTTTAACCCCCTACACAAAAATAAACTCAAAATGGATTAAAAACCGAAATTAAGTCATGAAACCATAAAACTCTTAAAAGAAAACTTAGGGAAATCTCTTGAATACAAACATGAGCAACTTTTTCCTGAACTCATCTCCTCAGGCAAGAGAAACAAAAGCAAAAATGCACAAATGGGACTACATCATGCAAAAAAGCTTCTGTACAGCAAAGGACACTATTATCAGAACAAAAAGGCATCCTACAGTATGGGAGAATATATTTGTAAATGACATATCTGATAAAGAGTTAACATCCAAATATATAAAGATCTCATATGCCTCAATACTCAAAAAACAAATAAACCTATTAAAAAATGGGCAGAGGATATGAACAGACAATTCTCCAAAGAAGAAATTTAAATGGCCAACAGACACATAAAAAGATGCTCCACATTTCTAAGTATCAGGGAAGTGCAAATTAAAAGCACAGTGAGATATCACTTCACACCAGTTAGGATGGCCAACATAGAAAAGAACAGGAACAACGAGTGCTGGTGAGGATGCAGAGAAAGGGGAACCCTCCTACACTGCTGGTGGGAATGTAAACTAGTTCAACCATTGTGGAAAACAGTATGGAGTTTCCTCAAACAACTAAAAATGGAAACACCATTTGATCCAGGAATTCCACTCCTAGGAATTAACCCTAAGAATGCAGTTTTCCAGTTTTAAAAAGACATATGCACCCCTATGTTTATCGCAACACTATTTACAATAGCCAAGAAATGGAAGCAACCTGAGTGTCCATCAGCAGATGAATGGCTAAAGAAGATGTGGTACATATACACAATGGGATATTATTCAGCCACAGGAAGAAAACAAATCCTACCATTTGCAACAACATGGATGGAGCTAGAGGGTACTATGCTCAGTGAAATAAGCCAGGCGGAGAAAGACAAGTACCAAATGATTTCACTCATATGTGGAGTATAAGAACAAAGAAAAACTGAAGGAACAAAGCAGCAGCACAATCACAGAATCCAAGAATGGACTAATAGTTACCAAAGGAAAGGGACTGGGGGTGTGTGGGTGGGAAAGGAGGGGGAAGGGGAATAAGAGGCATTATGATTAGCACTCATAATTTAGCAGGGAGGGGAAGGGAAGTCAGTATAGCACAGAGAAGACAAGTAGTGATTCTGTAGCATCTTACCACACTGATGGACAGTGACTGTAATGGGGTACATGGCAGGGTCTTGATAATGGGAGAAATCTAGTAAACATAGTGTTGCTCATGTAATTGCATATTAATGATACCAAAATTAAGAAAGAAAGAAAGAAAAAATAAAAACAAAAACAGCAAAAGAAGGATATCTTGATGCTTTCCCACTGCTTATCACAGTTTCTGCATTCCCTGTTACTGTACAACAAATGACTGGTAATGATCAATATCCTCAGGGATATAAACATTAAAATTATCTTTTAAAGTTATAAAGGACTTGAAACAAGCAGTGACTATGTATGAGATACAATCCAATTATGTTAAAGAGCTGTTACAAGGATTAACTCCAGAATTCTGCTTAATCCCTCATTATTGGGATATGTTAGCTAGAACAGTTTTAGATTCCAGCCACTATATGCAATTTAAAACATGGTGGATAGATGAGGCAGAGCAGGTAGCTAGGAGAAACTAGGCTGATCAGTTCCCAATATGTCAGAACAATTAACTGGTGGTGGAGAGTGGTTGGTGATTAGAGCAGAATTACAATATCCTAATGAGGCTATTGCACAAGTCTTTTATTGTTGCATCCATGCTTGGGATAGAATTGAACCACCCAGAATGCTGCTAAGTCTTATGTTAAAGTGATTCAATCCCAAGGGAAGCCTTATGTGGATTTTTTAATCCTGATTGAAAGATGCTATTCAAGAAACCGTTTCCCACCCAGAACTCCAAGACCTTTTGATGCAAACACTTTCTTTTGAAAATGCTAATGTAGAATGTCAAAAGATCCTTCATCCTTTAAAAGCCAAAAATGCCCCTCTAGACAAGTCTATCAAAGCTTGTCTGTATGTTGGAAGTGAACCTTATAAAGCTCATTTATTGGCCATGGGTCTTAAAGATACATTAAATAAAAATAAAACTAGCTGTTATATTGGATAGTTGAGGCAGAGCAGGTAGCTAGGAGAAACCAGGGCAATCAATTACCAATAACTTCAGAATAGTTAACTAGTAGTGGATTGGGTCATCTTTGAAAAGACTGCAGAAAAAATAGATTGATAAGAAGGAAAGAAGGAAAGAAGCCTCCCCCCAATGCATGCCCTTGAAAAGGGAAATATTGAGCTAATGAATGTAGGTCAAAGCGGGATGAAGATGGGAAACCTTTACATAAACACGGAAACTGAAATATGGGCCCAACTCAGGGCCCCAAGTAAAAGAATATGACATTCAGCAATATCCAGTCAGCAACTGAGCAATGGCAAGGATCATGCCATCGCTCAATCAATGACCTTACTCATGCCACAAAAGGGGGTGCAGCATTAGATATTCCTACTTTAGATCACTTATGTTTACTACCTGAAGCTGGCATTGTTAAAGTACTAACTGAAATTTATGGCCTCATTCCAAAACTTCTGTTGGATTATTAATTGGCAGGAGCAGTCTTACTGGTCAAAGAATTCAAGTTCATTTGGGAGTTATAGACAGTGATTATGAAGGCAAAATTCAAATTATGGTGAGTACCAGAAAAACCAGTGTTGTTAGAGGCAGGACAGAGAATTGCACAACTTCTTTTATTGCCTTACAAACAGGGAAAATCTGACCCCGTTCAAAGACAAGGTGGATTTCGCAGTACTGGTAAAAAGATACATTGGCAGACTTGTGTGAATGATTATCAACACAAGATGAATGTTTATATAAATAATGTTCCCTTTAAAGGGTTGGTAGATACAGGAGCTGATGTTTCTATAATATCTCAAGAGGATTGGCCTTCTATCTGGCCTTTGACTTCTGTGTCTACTACATTTACAGGAATAGGAACACTTACAGAGAGTATTATAAGTGTGTCAACTTATCAATGTATTGGGCCTGAAGGACAAAAGGCTGTGATGCAACCTTTTGTTGAACCTATACAAATTAATCTTTGGGGTTAATATTTATTGTCCCAATGTGGGACAACTATAAATATACCATCTATCTCCCCCCAGTCTAGAAATACTATGGCTCAAGTGAGTTATGATTTTAGAAAGGATCTAGGAGAAAACCAAAAGGTATCTTAATTAATGTAACAACTCAGCCCAAATTAGATCAATCTGGCATTGGTTATCCACATTTATAACAGAGGCCACTGTACATTTTCATCCTTTCCTTAAAATGTTTACTAATAAACCAATATGGGTAGAGCAGTGGCCTTTAACAAAAGAGAGGCTTCTAGCATTACAGCAATTAATACAAGAACAGCTGTCTCCTGGACATATAGAAGGATCTGTTAGTCCATGGAATTTTCCTGTTTCTGTTATTAAGAAAAAAATTAGGAAAATGGAGAATGCTGACAGATTTAAGAAAAATAAGTGCAGTCATTCAACCTATGTGTCCTTCACAACCTGGACTGTCACAATTCAGTATGATTCCCCTAGATTGGAATATTGAAGTAATTGATTTAAATTGTTTTTTCACCATTCCATTACAACCTTCTGATTGTGAGAAATTTGCTTTCACTATTTCATCTCTCAATAATTATAAACCTACTGCTCAATATCAATGGAAAGTTTTGCCTCAAGTAATGTTAAATAGCCCCATATTATGCCAGTACTTTGTTAATCAACCTTAACAAAAATTAGGGAAAAAATGTCCTGATTCCTTAATTGTTCATTATATGGATGATATTTTAATTGCTTATAAAAATTTGCCCATTTTACTAAACCTCTATGAGCAAGCTGTTGCAGAATTAACCACTTATATTCTTTTTTTTTTTTTTTTTTTTAGATTATTTTTTATTGAAGGGTAGTTGACACACAGTATTACATTACATTAGTTTCAGGTGTACAACACAGTGATTCAACATTTATTTTTGTTTTGTTTTGTTTTGTTTTGTTTTCTTTCTTTTTTTTTTTTTTTTTTTTAGATATTTATTTTTTATTGAAGGGTAGTTGACACACAGTATTACATTACATTAGTTTCAGGTGTACAACACAGTGATTCAACATTTATATACATGATAATTCTAAGTACCAGCTATCACCATACCAAGTTGTTACAATATTTTGACTATATTCCTTATGCTATACATTACATCCCGGTTACTTATTTATTTTACAATTGGAAGTGTGTACTTTTTCTTGGTTGTTGTTGTTAGGGCATCTCTCATATTTATTGAGCAAATGGTTGTTAACAACAATAAAATTCTGTATAGGGGAGTCAATGCTCAATGCACAATCATTAATCCACCCCAAGCCTAATTTTCGTCAGTCTCCAATCTTCTGAGGCATAACAAACAAGTTCTTACATGGAGAACAAATTCTTACATAATGAATAAGTTACATGGTGAACAGTACAAGGGCAGTCATCACAGAAACTTTTGGTTTTGCTCAAGCATTATGAACTCTAAACAGTCAGTTCAAATATGAATACTCATATGGTTTTTATACTTGATTTATATGTGGATACCACATTTCTCTCTTTATTATTATTTTTTTTAATAAAATGCTGAAGTGGTAGGTAGATACAAGATGAAGGTAGAAAACATAGTTTAGTGTTGTAAGAGGGCAAATGTAGATGATCAGGTGTGTGCCTGTAGACTATGTGTTAATCCAAGCTAGACAAGGGCAATAAAACATCCACATATGCAGAAGATTTCTCTCAGAACAGGGGGGGCGAGGTTCTAAGCCTCACCTCTGTTGATCCCCAATTTCTCACCTGATGGCCCCCCTGCGACTGTGCCTGTCTTAGGTTGTTCCTCCCTTGAGGAATCTTACCCGTCTCTGGCTAACCAGTCATCTTCCGGGGCCATACAGGGAAATGTGAAGTTGGTAAGTGAGAGAGAAGCCTTATTGTTTGAAATGGTTAGCTTTTTATTTCTTTGCATATTTATGCCCTGTGGCTTCTATGCCCAGCATTTGTCTTGAGGTATCTTTACCACTTGGAAGAATTATGATACTCGGTAAATTTGATATGAGGCACGAATTCTATTTAAGGGTTGTAATTAGGAAGGAAGAAGAAAAGCTATAGAAGTAGCAGGCGGAAGACAACATGGGAAGATTGATTATTTCTTTGACATATCTTCTTGTAGAGTAACTTCAGCATGTATAGGTTTTAAGCTACTACTTAAATTGCACACACACATTAACATAATAGGAGTATAGTTACATAACCAAAGCATACCTGTAATTACCAGCCATCTCCAGTGAAACCAAGAAAACCAGTTAGGCACCCTAGGCATTTGTGAAAACTTATCAATGATATGATGGTTATTATCTAACTGAATTTGAATAGTTTGAGAAAAATCAGACAAATTAAAACAACCCATTCCTGGGCACTGTTCACATCCCATATGTTCTTTTAACAGTAAATAGTCTGTAGTTGTAAGATTTTGGAGCGCTACAATTTGCACTTCTCCTAATTCTTGGTTGAACCACTTATATTCTTATCATTGCTTCTGAAAAGGTACAGAATTGTACTCCATATAATTATTTAGAAGGTATAATTCAAAGAATAAAAATCCACAAAAAATTCAAATTAGGAGAGACAGTCTCAGAACTCTAAGTGATTTTCAGAAGCTCTTAGATGATATCAACTGGCTTCACCCTTCATTCGGAATTCCAACCTATTCACTCAAGCATTTTTTTAATACTTTAACTGGGAATTCTGAATTAAATAGCCCTGGACAATTGTCACATCAAGCCAAAAAAGAATTTGAATGGATAGAAAAACAGATGAGAAATAGTTATTTAGGTTGTACTGATACACAACATGATGTTGAGTTACTAGTATTCCCTTCTGAGCATTCCCCTATTGGTATTTTATGGCAAAAAGGAAAAAATTTAGAATGGATATTTTTTATCACAAAAGGCATCAAATAAATTACATATATGAGTAAAATTTGTCAGTTTATCATTCGTGTGCACTTACAATTGCATTACCTTGATTGAATTAGACCCTTCCCAAATTGTTTTTTCCCTTACCAACACAAAAGTAGCTGACAACTGGAAATAGAATGATAACTAACAAATAGCTTTATTAATTATCTAGGAACTATCAGTAATCATTTTCCAAAAGTCAACCGTATTCAATTTCTTAAAAAACTCAGTTGATTTGTACTGACATTATTAAAACTCATCCTCTCCTAAAAGTTAATACTTATTATACAGATACTAATAAAGGAGGCAAAGCAGTGGAAACACTAACAAAAATTGTCCAAACTTCTTATCACTCAATACAAAAGGTTGAATTACATGCTGTTATTATATTACTACAAGTTGTTACAAGCCCCCTTAAAATTGTTACTGACTCCATAATATGTTGAATATACAGTAAAATTTATTTACACTGTATCAGTAATATTATAACATTTCCAGAACATTCCACCCAGCATTAGTGCATTTGCATATCCTCAGGGGTGGAGAGTTCATCTCCATATCACTGGGTAATTACCTTGGCAACCAATAGTGTGTCTGAACCCAGAGTTTAAGGAGAGGAGCTTGCTTGCTTGCTTCTTCCAGAGCAGAGGAGAAAGACAGCCCGAAACTGCAGTTTGCGAGCAATAAACAAATTTTAAACTTTATTTCTTTCTTTGACTAATTTTGGTTTTTAGAGGTATTTTGCCCCAGGATATCCTCTCCCCAGAGTTACATCTGGCATAGTTGGCAGGATGCCTCTGAACCCAAAGTCTGTCATAATGGGTGTGAACTTTTGGGGGGCTGCTCCTGTGGATAATGGGGAAGCCCCAGTGGATGCAGCATCAGAGGGTGCCCCTTCACCTGTTTTTATTCCCCCAGCTGTGGAGCTTCCAAGTTGGGAGCCCCTAGTGGGGAAGTGGTCTAGGGTAAAGTACCTCTTAGAGGGGTGGAGACTTCCCCAGAACTGCAAAAGGATGGAAACACCAGAAGCTGCAGAATTAACCCTCCATGAGTTGGAAAACTGCTTGGAGACCTTAGCAGGCCATGTAGCAGCTGGCATTGTAGGGTCTTTTTTCATTGAGATAATGGAAAATGTTATACAGGGGAAAGAGAGGATTATCAAGTGAGTTGGGAGAGAGACATACCTCAGCATCACTTGGAGGTGCTGGATGATAACCTATGGGATGCTGCTAAAGAAGAGAGACAGTTACTGAAAAAGCAGGTCATGCTCCCAGAAGATTCCTTAGCAGCATCAAGGGGGGAGATGGCAGGAAAGGCTACCTTACAGGAGGCCTTGGGTGGGGGAGGAAAGAATAGGGCCCTCAACCCCAGAAATGGTGGAGGAGGAGTGGTTGGTTGAAAAGCCCAAGGGAGAAGAGGAGGCGGGGTAATTGGCAGATCTGCTACCCAGGGCACAGCCTGAGGTACCATCTTCTCCTGTTTTAAAGGCCCACCCAGCTATAATCAAGAAATTAAAAATGAAACAACCATAGGCTCCTCGGGGGGAGGAGAAGCCCCCTCTCAAGGTTGTGGAGCACTCTATGCTCCACCTCTACACCCAGGATAAGCTGGTGGACATGAGCATCCGTTATAGGCAGAGGCCATTGGAATCTCTGCCTTCATGGCTTTTATGACTCTGGGATATGGGGGTGGAAAGCATTGTTGTATTGGGTACTGAGATGAGTGGAATGGCTTCCCTGACGACTCACCCTTCCCTCCAGCAGTGGTTGCAAAATGCACATGATAATTCAGAGAGTCAGACACTGCTGCGATGGCCTACAGCTGCCATCAGGATATTTTGGCCTAATCAGGGTGATTTACCATATTTTTCCAGTAGTTGTAAAATATATGCAGCCCTCCAAAAGGTACTGTGGGAATTGGGTATGAAAAACAGCATCTATTATTGGACCCCCAGGGCCCTGATGAGGTGGTGTTCACTATAGGAATGAGAAACCTTGTGATCCATACAACTCCCACATCTCTCTTTGGGTCCCTAGTGAATACTCTTGCCAACCACCTAGGGCAACCCATAAGTGATGCTACTCTGGGTTAGCAGATCTGGGGGAGGTTGAAACAATAAGGGCACAAAGGGAACTACAGGCCACAACTGAAAGGAGAGGTGCTAAAGACCCCGTGAAGGTCTTGAGAACCCAGATGTGGGTTGATTTGATAAAGGTCGGGGTGGTGAAAGAAAAACTCAGTGTGCAGCCCAACAGAATATTGTTACAACTGTGGCACTAATTGAAGCCAGAGTAACTGTTCCAGCCACTGAGGTCCAGGACATGGGAACCATAGTCAAGGTCTCACGACCAGCCTGTGTCCATGAAGAACTTCATGGGAGACAGTACTCAGCCCTGAGCCCTCAACCCCACAGGATGATTGGGCATTGCAGTTTGACTGAGGAGGGGTCAGAGTCCTCACATTGGGAAACATGGTGGGGACCAGATGACACATTTAGAATTAGAAATTTATTGGTCCCCTGTGAACACACAACATGTCCTGGCACTGGTGGACACAGGAGCTGAGTGTTCTCTGATCCATGGCAACCCTGAGCATTTTCCTGGGACCACTGCTGTGATAGATGGCTATGGTGGTAAGGCAATTAGAGTGAAGAAAACCCAAATCCCATTGGGGATAGGATAATTTACCCCCAATGGAGTATGCTGTGTACATTTCTCCCATCTGTGAATAAATTTTGGGGTAGATATCCTGCAGGGCCTCTGGTTACAGGCCACTGCCAGTGAGTTCAGACTGAGGGTGCATGTGGTAAAGGCATTTCTGAGAGGACATGCTAAGCACCCATTTGTAGCTCTGCCTGTACCTTGGCAGGTGACAAATATTAAGCAGTACAAATTGCCTGCGGGGCACAAGGAAAGTGGAGAAATGCTAAAGGAGTTTCAGATTTAGAAGGGGCAGTTCCTAGAGTGTTGCAACATCTACAGGAAAAAGGTTGGGCTGTAAATAGCACCAAGTTTCAGGGATATGGTTTCTCTGTGAAATTAGTGGAGGTTCTCTGATCAGGTAAAACTAAAGTTGATCATGAAGCAGTCACAGACAAGGCCCAGGCTTTTCCCACGCCTACCACTGTGGCAGTATTACAAGACTTTTGGGGTCTTTTGGGTTACTAGGGAGTGTTTATCCCACACTTGGCACAAATTCTAAAGCCCATATCCTGGTTGGTATGAAAGGGCATCAGGTGGAACTAGGATGAGACATGTGCAGGTGCTTTTACTGCTGCCAAGAGAGCAGTCAAGGCTGTATAGACCTTGAATGTAATGGACTCATCAAGGCCCTGTGATCTAGATGTTCCTATAACTGAAGATGGTTATGGATGGGGTCTTTGGTAGGAGCTTGAATGAACACACCAACCTATTGGATTCTGGTCACAAGTATGGGGAAAGGAGCAGAGGTTCGATACACCTTGATAGAGAAGAAACTGGCTGCTGTGTACCCTACCTTGCTGGCTATGGAGCCCATCACTGGAACAGCTCCAACCAAGGTAATTACCACCTATCCCATCACAGGATGGATGCGAGACTGGACCCAAAGGCCATGGAGTAGCGTGTTACAGACACCTATATTGGTCAAGTGGGGTGCATATTTACAGCAGCTCAGCACCCTCTCTACTAACCCCTTAAGTGGAAAACTCCAACACTTATGGAGGCCAGTGACTTATACCAGTGGAAAACAGGAAGGACTTGATTTTGAGGCCCTGGTAGCTGAGACTTCTTATCAAGAGAGAAAAGCCCCTATATGTGAAGATCCTTGGTACACAGATGGCTCCAGCTGTGGGAAGCCCCAAAAGTGGAGGGCTGTGGCTTTCCAAACTAAGACTGAGACAATATGGATGAAGGATAGAGAGGGTAAGCTCAGAGAATGGGCTGAGTTGTGGGCAGTATGGATTGTGATCACCCAGGAGCCTTCCCCCATAGGATCTGCACTGACAGTTGGGCCATCTATCAGGGCTTGACTTTGTGCCTGCCAACATGGTATCATGCCAACTGGATGGTGGGTCAGCAGCCCCTTTGGGGGCAAAAGTTGTGGCAAGACCTAGGGCCTCTAGTCAGACTAAGACTGTTACTGTGTATCATGTGACTGGCCATTTGCCTTTGGCATCTGCAGGGAATGATGAAGCAGACACACTGGCCCAGGTGGGTTGGCTTGAAGGAAAGCCTGCCTCTGGTGTTGCACAATGACTACACTAGCTTTTGTTGCATGCAGAGCAAACGACAATGTGGGCTGTAGCCCATCAGTGGGGCTTGCCTTTGGCCTCTGAAAAAGTCAGCAAAGAAGTGCCTTGTGTGCTTTAATAGGGACTTACACCAAGCCCCACAGCAACATGGGTCAATACTAAGGGGGCCAATACCACTTCTCCAGTGGCAAATAGACTATATTGGGCCTCTTTCCGTATCAGAAGGAAATCAGTATGCCACGACTTCTGTGGACACAGGTATTGGACTATGGTTGCTTTTCCTGTATGTTGTGCAGGTCAGAAAACCACCTAGAGAGGCCTGGAGCTTTTCTTTGAAGCTTATGGCCAGCAGCAGGTGACTGAGAGCAATCAAGGCACCCAATTTACTTGACTTGGATTACAAGAATGGGTGCAACAATTAGGAATAAAGTAGAAATTTCATGTACCATATCATTGTACCAGAGCAGGCATGATAGAGAGGTACAATGGTTTGTTGAAATCTGGCCTAAAGTCATACACTACACCAATAGTCTGTGGGATTGGTCAGTTCACCTATGGACAATGTTGCAGCATTTGAATGGTAAGCCAAGTAAAGGAGTTGTGAGCCCTGTGGATATGCTCACACACCTTCTTGCATCTCCTACACAATTGTACGTCCAAATGGAAGAAGAGTTATTGAAGCAATGATATGGCCAGCACAGCAACATGCTGCTGCCTGTCCCTACTGCATTAAGCCCTGGAGACACTGTGGAATTAATCTGGCTCTGGACATTTTGACACATGGATCAGCAATGGCTGGCCCTTCTGGCACCTTGGAGGAAAGTTATGGAAGCTGGCCTCTTGTATATTCCTGGAATAACAGTGTACCTAATACCTCCTATGGAAATGTCATTGACTGGAGCCCTCAAGGTACAACCCAGACTAGAGGACAGGGGCATGACCTGAGATGGCATAAATCTATTAATGGCACTAATTACACCATTTATACATTTTCTAATGGGACTATTTATTAGCATGGAGGTGGAATGTCTCCTTTTGTCCCACATTTACCTTTTGGGCCCCTACAATATCACTTATGGAAAATTCCATTGGCTCTATGGTGTCTCACAGCTTGGAAAGACCATATTTGGAATAACACTATTACAAAAATATAGTCAACTGAGTTTTACAAGAAATGAAAGTCATTATATTACAGCCTGTGTCAGATTGTCCTTTTTAATTATGATTGGTGCCAAACCATGGAGTTGATATGGATACTCCATCTCCTGTATAAATTGTTCATTGTATACCTGTATTAATAACTATGTACTTCTCCACAAAAGACAGTCTTTATATTCTTAAGGCTAGAACAGGTCTCTGGCTTCCAGGCCTTCTACACCAAAAGTGGCACGATTCTCCAAGCATGATGCTTCCCCAATATACTACTTAAAATCTTCTGAAAATAACTAAACATGTTTAGATTAATCAATGCAGCTGTCCTGGGAATCATAGCTATAACCACAACTTCCATGACCACTGGAGTTGCCCTTCAGCAAAATATTCAGACTGTGGACTTTGTTAATAACTGGTATTCTTATTCATCAAAATTGTGGACAACCCAAAGACAAATAGATAGTTAAATTAATGCACAACTAACTGATTTGCAACAAGCAGTTATTATGTTAGAAAATCAAGTTGTTAGTTTGCAGCATCAAATTTCTATGAAATGTGATTGTAATACAACTGGGTTTTGTGTTACTCCTGTACCTTATACTCATTCTTATTTTCCATGGAAAAATATTAAAAGGCAATTGTTAACTCATGGCAATATGACTCAAGAAAGATCAGGCTATCAACAGCACATTACTGATGCCTCCCAGGAAAAATTACGGGTATTAAGTGGTTCTGATTTACTGGAAAGTATTGTAGCTGGAATAAGTAACATGTACCAAATCCAGTGCTTAAAAATATTCAGTGTTGGGAGGGGCGGAAGATGGCGGCATAAGTAGAGCAGCGGAAATCTCCTCGCAAAACAACATATATCTATGAAAATATAACAAAGACAAGCCTTCCTAGAATAAAGACCAGAGGACACAGGACAATATCCAGACCACATCCGCACCTGAGAGAACCCAGCGCCTCGCGAAGGGGGTAAGATACAAGACCCGGCCTAGCGGGAGCCGAGTGCCCCTCACCCCAGCTCCCGGCGGGAGAAGAGCAGGCAGAGCGGGAGGGAGACGGAGCATAGGAATGCCGGACACCCAGCCCCAGCCATCCGGGTCAGAGCGCAGACACACTACGTGCCCAGAGGGCACTGGATGCTAGGGAAACAGGGCAGCAAGAACAGTGAGCGGGCACTGGAGGCCGAGTGTCGGAGGACATAAGAAAAGCGCGCGACCATTTTATTTTTTTTTGCTTTTTTGCTGTTTTGTTTTGGCGAGCGCTTTTTGGAAGTCTTAAAGGGATAGGGACCCCAATACTAGGGAAAAAGGGCAGCAAGACCGGTGAGCAGAGGCCTGAGGCTGGCACCGGAGAATAAAGAAAAACGAGCGAAAACTTTTTTTTTTTAATTAAAAAAATTTTGTTTTTTTTTTTAAATTAAAATTATTTTTTCTTTTCTTTTTTGGTGGTCGTTGTTTTGTTTTGGTGGGTGCTTTTTGGAGGTCTTAAAGGCACAGGACGGGACACTTAATCCAGAGGTAGGGAATCCAGGGATCTCTGGGCACCCTAACCCCTGGGCTGCAGGGAGCAGGGAGGCCCCTTACAGAGATAAATAGCCTCCCAGCAGCTCCTGCTATAAACGCGACTCCACCACTTTGGAATAACTGCCCGAGCCAGGCCACGCCCACAGCAACAGTGGAGATTAACTCCATAGCAGCCGGGCAGGAAGCAGAAACCCTGGCTGCGCGCAGCTGCGCAGCACAAGCCACGAGAGGTCGCTGTTCTCCCAGGAGAGGAGGGACACAAACCAACAAGAAAGGAAGTCTTTCCAGCCGTCACTCGTCCCAGCTCTGCAGACTATTCCTATCACCATGAAAAGGCAAAGCTACAGGCCGACAAAGATCACAGAGACAACACCACAGAAGGAGACAGACCTAACCAGTCATCCTGAAAAAGAATTCAAAATAAGAATCATAAACATGCTGACAGAGATGCAGAGAAATACGCAAGAAAAATGGGATGAAGTCCGGAAGGAGATCACAGATGCCAGAAAGGAGATCGCAGAAATGAAACAAACTCTGGAAGGGTTTATAAGCAGAATGGATAGAATGCAAGAGGCCATTGATGGAATTGAAATCAGAGAACAGGAACGCATAGAAGCTGACATAGAGAGAGATAAATGATCTCCAGGAATGAAACAATATTAAGAGAACTGTGTGACCAATCCAATAGGAACAATATCCGTATTATATGGGTCCCAGAAGAAGAAGAGAGAGGAAAAGAGATTGAAAGTATCTTAGAAGAAATAATTGCTGAAAACTTCCCCAAACTGGGGGAGGAAATAATCCAACACACCACGGAAATACACAGAACCCCCAACAGAAAGGATCCAAGAAGGACAACACCAAGACACATAATAATTAAAATGGCAAAGATCAAGGGCAAGGAAAGAGTGTTAAAGGCAGCTGGAGAGAAAAAGGTCACCTATAACGGGAAACCCATCAGGCTAACACCAGATATCTCAACAGAATCCTTACAGGCCAGAAGAGAATGGCATGATATATTTAATACAATGAAACAGAAGGGCCTTGAACCAAGGATACTGTATCCAGTACGACTATCATTCAAATATGATGGTGGGATTAAACAATTCCCAGACAAACAAAAGCTGAGGGAATTTGCTTTCCACAAACCAACTCTACAGAACATCTTACAGGGACTGCTCTAGATGGGAGCACTCCTAGAAAGAGCACAGCACAAAACACCCAACATATGAAGAATCGAGGAGGAGGAATAAGAAGGAAGAGAAGAAAAGAATCTCCAGACAGTGTATATAACAGCTCAATAAGCGAGCTAAGTTAGGCAGTAAGATACTAAGAGGCTAACCTTGAACCTTTGGTAACCACGAATTTAAAGCGTGCAATGGCAGTAAGTACATATCTTTCAATAGTCACCCTAAATGTTAATGGGTTGAATGCACCAATCAAAAGACAAAAAGTAACAGAATGGATAAAAAAGCAAGACCCATCCATATGCTGCTTACAAGAAACTCACCTCAAACCCAAAGACATGTACAGAATAAAGTCAAGGGATGGAAAAACATATTTCAAGCAAACAACAGTGAGAAGAAAGCAGGAGTTGCAGTACTAATATCAGACAAGACAGACTTCAAAACAAAGAAAGTAACAAGAGATAAAGAAGGACAATACATAATGATAAATGGCTCAGTCAAACAAGAGGATATAACCATTCTAAATATATATGCACCCAACACAGGAGCACCAGCATATGTGAAACAAATACTAACAGAACTAAAAGGGGATATAGAATGCAATGCAGTCATTCTAGGAGACTTCAACACACCACTCACCCCAAAGGATAGAACCACTGGGCAGAAAATAAGTAAGGACACGGAATCACTGAACAACACAGTAGAGCACACGGACCTAATAGACATCTATAGAACTCTACATCCAAAAGCAACAGGATATACATTCTTCTCAAGGGCACATGGAACATTCTCCAGAATAGACCACATACTAGGCCAGAAAAAGAGCCTCAGAAAATTCGAAAAGATTGAAATCCTACCAACCAACTTTTCAGACCACAAAGGCAAAAAACTAGAAATAAACTGTACAAAGAAAGCAAAGAGGCTCACAAACACATGGAGGCTTAACAACACGCTCCTAAATAATCAATGGATCAATGACCAAATCAAAATGGAGATCCAGCAATGTATGGAAACAAATGAAAACAAAAACTTTAAGCGCAAACTTCTGTGGTACGCAGCAAAAGCACTCTTAAGAGGAAAGTATATACCAATCCAAGCATATTTTAAAAAGGAAGAGCAATCCCAAATGAATGGTCTAATGTCACAATTTTCGAAATTGGAAAAAGAAGAACAAATGAAGCCTAAGGTCAGCAGAAGGAGGGACATAATAAAGATCAGAGAAGAAATAAATAAAATTGAGAAGAATAAAACAATAGCAAAAATCAATGAAACCAAGAGCTGGTTCTTTGAGAAAATAAACAAAATAGATATGCCTCTAGCCAGACTTATTAAGAGGAAAAGAGAGTCAACACAAATCAACAGTATCGGAAACAAGAAAGGAAAAATCACGACGGACCCCAGAGAAATACAAAGAATTATTGGAGAATCCTATATCCTAACAAGCTGGGAAACCTATGAGAAATGGACTACTTCCTGGAAAAACGCAAACTTCCAAGATTGACCCAGGAAGAAACAGAAAATCTAAACAGACCAATTACCAGCAACGAAATTGAAGCGGTAATCGAAAAACTACCAAAGAACAAACCCCCGGGCCAGATGGATTTACATCGGAATTTTATAAGACATACAGGGAAGACATAATACCCATTCTCCTTAAAGTTTTCCAAAAATAGAGAAGGAGGGGATACTACCAAACTCATTCTATGAAGCTAACAGCACAATAATACGAAAACCAGGCAAAGACCCCACCAAAAAAGAAAACTATAAACCAATATCCCTGAAGGACGTAGATGCAAAAATACTCAACAAAATATTAGCAAAACGAATTCAAAAATACATCAAAAGGATCATACACCATAACCAAGTGGGATTCATCCAAGGGATGCAAGGATGGTACAACATTCGAAAGTCCATCAACATCATCCACCACATTAACAAAAAGAAAGACAAAAACACATGATCATCTCCATAGTCGCTGAAAAAGCATTTGACAAAGTTCAACATCCGTTCATGATATAAACTCTCAGCAAAATGGGAATAGAGGGCAAGTACCTCAACATAATACAGGCTATCAATGATAAACCCACAGCCAACATAATATTGAACAGCAAGAAGCTGAAAGCATTTCCTCTGAGATCGGGAGCTAGACAGGGATGGCCACAGTCTCCACTGTTATTTAACATAGTACTGGAGCTCCTAGGCACGGCAATCAGACAAAACAAAGAAATACAAGGAATCCAGATTGGTAAAGAAGAAGTTAAACTGTCACTATTTGCAGATGACATGATACTGTACATAAAAACCCTAAAGACTCCACCCCAAAACTACTAGAACTGATATCGGAATGCAGCAAAGTTGCAGGACACAAAATCAACACACAGAAATCTGTGCTTTCCTATATCCTAACAATGAACCAACAGAAACAGAAATCAAGAAAACAACTCCATTCACAATTGCATCAAAAAAAATAAAATACCTAGGAATAAACCTAACCAAAGAAGTGAAAGACATACTCTGAAAACTACAAGTCACTCTTAAGAGAAATTAAAGGGGACCCTAACAGATGGAAACTCATCGCATGCTCGTGGCTAGGAAGAATTAATATCATCAAAATGGCCATCCTGCCCAAAGCAATATACAGATTTGATGCAATCCCTATGAAACTACAAGCAAAATTCTTCAATGAACTGGAACAAATAATTCAAAAACTCATATAGAATCACCAAAGACAATGAATAGCCAAAGCAATGCTGAGAAAGAAGAATAAAGTATGGGGGATCTCAATCCCCAACTTCAAGCTCTACTATAAAGCCATAGTAATCAAGATAATTTGGTACTGGCACAAGAGCAGAGCCACAGAACAATGGAACCGACTAGAGAATCCAGACATTAACCCAGACATACATGGTCAATTAATATTTGATAAAGGAGCCATGGACATACAATGGCAAAATGACAGTCTCGTCAACAGGTGGTGCTAGCAAAACTGGACAGCTACATGTAGGAGAATGAAACTGGACCATTGTCTAACCCCATATACAAAAGTAAACTCAAAATGGATCAAAGACTTGAATGTAAGTCATGAATCCATTAAAGTCTTGGAAGAAAACATAGGCAAAATCCTCTTAGACATAAACATTAGTGACCTCTTCTTGAACATATCTCCCCGGGAAAGGAAAACAACAGCAAAAATGAGTAAGTGGGACTATATTAAGCTGAAAAGCTTCTGTACAGCAAAAGACACCATCAATGGAACAAAAAGGATCCCTACAGTATGGGAGAATATCTTTGAAAATGACACATCCGATAAAGGCTTGACGTCCAGAATATATAAAGAGCTCACACGCCTCAACAAACAAAAAACAAATAACCCAATTCAAAAATGGGCAGAGGAACTGAACAGACAGTTCTCCAAAAAAGAAATAGAGATGGCCAACAGACACATGAAAAGATGCTCCACATCGCTAATTATCAGAGAAATGCAAATTAAAACTACAATGAGGTATCACCTCACACCAGTAAGGATGGCTGCCATCCAAAAGACAAACAACAACAAATGTTGGCGAGGCTGTGGAGAAAGGGGAGCCCTCCTACACTGCTGGTGGGAATGAAAGTTACTTCAACCATTGTGGAAAGCAGTATGGAGGTACATCAAAATGCTCAAAACAGACTTACCATTTGACCCAGGAATTGCACTCCTAGGAATTTACCCTAAGAATGCAGCAATCAAGTATGAGAACGATCAGTGCCCCCCTATGTTTATCGCAGCACTATTTACAATAGCCAAGAATTGGAAGCAACCTAAATGTCCATCGATAGATGAATGGATAAAGAAGTTGTGGTACATACACACAATGGAATACTACTCAGCCATAAGAAAAGGGCAAATCCAATCATATGCAGCAACATGGATGGAGCTGGAGGGTATTATGCTCAGTGAAAAAAGCCAAGCGGAGAAAGAGAAATACCAAATGATTTCACTTATCTGTGGAATATAAGAACAAAGGAAAAATGGAAGGAATAAAACAGCACCAGAATCACAGAACTCAAGAATAGACTAACAGGTACCAAAGGGAAAGGGACTGGGGAGGATCGGTGGGTAGGGAGGGAAAAGGGGGGGAGAAGAAAGGGGGTATTAAGATTAACATGCATGGGGGTAGGGGAAAAGGGAGGGCTGTACAACACAGAGAAGACAAGTAGTGATTCTACAACATTTTGTTCTGCTGATGGACAGTGACTGTAAACGGGTTTATAGGGGGGACCTGGTATAGGGGAGAGTCTAGTAAACATAACATTCATCATGAAACTGTAGATTAGTCATACCAAAAACAAAAGAAAACCAAGCAGAAACAAAATAAAAGGGCTGTTCCTGTATGGTAACCTACAATGAGTTCTACTCAAGGGTATAAATGGCATGTAAAGTGTAGGCAAAGTGTCTGCATTTATACAGAAGAAGAAAGCCTAATTGGGATTCCCCGAAAATGAACTAAGATACGATATGAAAGAGAACTTCCAACATCAGCACTCTCTGGAAGACTCATGCCAGAAGATGATCATCAAAAATCCCCAACAACGATCCACGCACTGCTACAGCTGTAGATGCACTCATCCCACCAGTTCCTGGACTTGCCATGGGAATGAGGAAGGAGATATCTAAGCTGGCCTGTGCATACAGTAAAACAACAAATTGGACGGGATCTATACTGTTGGAACTCAAACAAGAGTTAGGAGAAGTACAAATTGTAGCACTCCAAAATCTTAAAACAACATACTATTTACAGTTAAAAGAACATATGGGATGTGAACATTCCCAGGAACGGGTTGTTTTAATTTGTCTGATTTCTCTCAGACTGTTCAAGTTCAGTTGGACAATATCCACCATATCATAGATAAGTTTTCACAAATGCCTAAGGTGCCTAACTGGTTTTCTTGGTTTCACTTTGGATGGCTGGTAATTACAGATATGCTTTGGTTATGTAACTATACTCCTATTATGTTAATGTGTGTGCGCAATTTAAGTAGTAGCTTAAAACCTATACATGCTGAATTTACTCTACAAGAAGATATGTCAAAGAAATGATCAATCTTCCCATGTTTTCTTCCGCCTGCTACTTCTATAGCTTTTCTTCTTCCTTCCTAATTACAACCCTTAAATAGAATTCGTGCCTCATATCAAATTTAACGAGTATCATAATTTTTCCAAGTGGTAAAGATATCTCAAGACAAATGCTGGGCATAGAAGCCACAGGGCATAAATATGCAAAGAAATGAAAAGCTAACCATTTCAAACAATAAGGCTTCTCTCTCACTTACCAACTTTACATTTCCCTGTATGGCCCCGGAAGATGACTGGTTAGCCAGAGACGGGTAAGATTCCTCAAGGGAGGAACAACCTAAGACAGGCACAGTCGCAGGGGGGTCATCAGGTGATAAATTGGGGATCAACAGAGGTGAGGCTTGAACCTCACCCCCCCTATTCTGAGAGAAATGTACTGCATACATGGATGTTTTATTGCCCTTGTCTAGCTTGGATTAACACATAGTCTACAGGCACACACCTGATCATCTACATTTGCTCTCTTACAACACTAAACTATGTTTTCAACCTTCATCTTGTATCTACCTACCACTTCAGCATTTTATTAAAAATAATAATAATAAAGAGAGAAATGTGGAATCCACATATAAATCAAGTTTAAAAATCAAATGAATATTCATATTTGAACTGACTGTGTATAGTTCATAATGCATGAACAAAACCAAAAGCTTCTGTGATGACTGCCCTTGCACTGTTCACCATGTAACTTATTCACTATGTAAGAATTTGTACTCCATGTAAGAATTTGTTCATTATGCATCAGAAAATTGGAGACTGACGAAAATTACGCTTGGGGTGGATTAATGATTGTGCATTGAGTATTGACCCCCCATACAGAAATTTACTGTTGTTAACAACTATTTGATCAATAAATATGAGAGATGCCCTCACAAAAAATATATATATATATATATATATATATATATATATATAAACACACTTCCAATTGTAAAATAAATAAGTTACCGGGATGTAATGTATAGCATAAGGAATATAGTCAAAATATTGTAACAACTTGGTATGGTGATAGCTGGTACCTAGAATTATCATGTATATAAATTTTGAGTCACTGTGTTGTACACCTGAAAGTAATGTAATGTAAAACTGTTGTCAACTACCCTTCAATAAAAAATGAAAATAATAATAATAATAATAGAGAGAGTAATGTGGTATCCACATATAAATCAAGTATAAAAACCAAATGAGTATTCATATTTGAACTGACTGTTTAGAGTTCATAATGCATGAGCAAAACCGAAAGTTTCTGTGATGACTGCCCTTGTACTGTTCACTATGTAACTTATTCACTATGTAAGAATTTGTTCTCCATGTAAGAACTTGTTTGTTATGCCTCAGAATATTGGAGACTGACCAAAATTAGGCTTGGGGTGGTTTAAAGATCGTGCATTGAGCACTGACTCCCCTATACAGAATTTTATTGTAATTAACAACCATTTGATCAATAAATATGAGAGATGCCCTCACAAAAAAAAAAAAGGACAAACTTCCAATGGTAAAATAAATAAGTAACTGGGATGTAATGTATAGCATAAGGAATATAGTCAAGATATTGTAACAGCTTGGTAGGGTGATAGCTGGAACCTAGAATTATGTATATAAATGTTTTATCACTGTGTTGTACACTTGAAACTAATGTAATGTAATACTGTGCGTCAACTACCCTTCAATAAAAATTATAATTATCTAAAAAAAAAAAATTCAGTGGAGGAGCCAAGATGGCAGCTAGAATAGACCAGCGGAAATCTCCCCCCAAAACCACATATATTTTTGTAAATACAACGCTTCCTAAAAGAGAGACCATAAGTCACAGGACAACAGCCAGACCTCATCCTCACCTGTGAGAACCCAATGCCTCATGAAGGTGGTAAGATACAAGCCGTGGCCCTGCAGGACCAGAGCGCCCCTCACCCCACATCCCAGGGGGAAGGAGAGGAGTCGGAGCAGGAAGGGGAGGGAGCCCAGGACTGCTGAACACCCAGCCCTAGCAATCCACACAAGAGTGCAGACACAGTGCATGAGTGGGGTGCTGGAAACTGGTAAACAGAACAGTAAGACTTGTGAGTGGGTCCCTGCAGCTGGCATCCCAGAGAAAAATAAAAGTGAGTGCTTTTTGAACGTATAAGGACAGGGACCCCACAGCTGGATCGAAGCGTCCCGGTACACTTAGCCCAGCAGCTGGGAATCCCAGGGAACTCTGGGCATCCTAACCCCCTGTGCAGCAGTGCAGCTCAGAGGCCCGTCACAGAGATAAACAGCCTCCCAGTGCTTTCCCCTCCGACGTGGCTCCGCCATATCAGAGCAGAGTCCTGAAGTAGGCCACGCCCACAGCCACCACAGAGCTAAACTCCATAGCGGCCGGCAGGAAGCAGAAACCCTGTCTGCGCGCAGCTGCCCAGCACAAGCCACTAGAGGTCGCTGTTCTCCCAGGAGAGGAGGGCCACAAACCAACAAGAAGGGAAGTTCTCCCAACCATCACTTCCGCCAGCTCATCAAACAATATCTTTCACCATGAAAAGGCAGAAGAATTTGATACAGACCAAAATCACAACTCCTGAGAAGGAGATAGACCTAACCACTCTTCCTGAAAAAGAATTCAAATTGAAATCATAAACATGCTGATGGAGATGCAGAGAAATAAACAACAGCTAAAGGATGACATCTGGAGGGAGATTACAGAATTGAAACAATCTCTGGAAGGATTTATAAGCAGAATGGATAGGATGCAAGAGGCCATTGATGGAGTAGAAACCAGAGACCAGGAACGCATAGAAGCTGATGCAGAGAGAGATAAAAGGATCTCTAGGAATGAAACAATATTAAGAGAACTGTGTGACCAATCCAAAAGGAACAATATCTGCTTTATAGGGGTCCCAGAAGAAGAAGAGAGAGGAAAAGGGATAGAAACTGTCTTTGAAGAAATGGCTGAGAATTTACCCAAACTGGGAGGAGGAAACAGTTGCTCAGACCATGGAAGCACCCAGAAATTCCAACAGAAGTCACCCAAAAAGGACAACCCCAAGACACATAATAATTAAAATGGTAAAGATCAAGGACAAGGAAAGAGTGTTAAAGGCAGCTAGAGAGAAAAAGGTCACCTATAAAGGGAAACCCATCAGGCTAACGTCAGACTTCTCAACAGAAACCCTACAGGCCAGAAGAGAATGGCATGATATATTTAATGCAAAGAAACAGAAGGGCCTTGAACGAAGGACACTGTATCCAGCACAATTATCATTTAAATATGAAGGAGGGATCAAACAAATAGCAGACAAGCAAAAGTTGAGGGAATTTGCCTCCCACAAACCACCTCTACAGGGTATCTTAGAGGGACTGCTCTAGACGGGAGCACTCCTAGAAAGAGCACAGTACAAAACATCCAACATATGAAGACTGGAGAAGGAGGAAAAAGAACGGAAAGAAATAATCATCAGACTGTGTTTATAACAGCTCAATAAGTGAGTTAAGTCAGACAGTAAGGTAGTAAACAAGCTAACTTTGAACCTTTGGTAACCACGAATCTAAAGCCTGCAATGGCAATAATCACATATCTTTCAATGATCACCCTAAATGTAAATGAACTGAATGCACCAATCAAAAGACACAGAGTAAAAGAATGTATAAAAAAGCAATATTCATATATTTGCTGCTTACAAGAGACCCACCAAAAACCCAAAGACAGGAACAGATTAAAAGTCAATGATGGAGAAAGAAATTTATGCAAATAACAGAGAGAAAAAAGCAGGTGTTGCAATACTAGTATCAGACAAAATAGACTTCAAAATAAAGAAAGTAACAAGAGTAAAGAAGGACATTACACAATGATAAAGCGCTCAGTCCAACCAAAGAGGATATAACCATTATAAACATATATGCACCCAATACAGGAGCACCAGCATATGTGAAACAAATACTAAAAGAACTAAAGGAGGAAAAAGAATGCAATGCATTCATTTTGGGAAACTTTAACACACCACTCACCCCAAAGGATACATCCACCAGACAGAAAACAAGTAAGGACACAGAGGCACTGAACAACACACTAGAACAGATGAACCTAATAGACATCTACAGAACTCTACACACAAAAGCAACAGGATACACATTCTTCTCAAGTGCACATGGAACATTCTCCAGAATAGACCACATACTAGGCCACAAAAAGAGCCTCAGTAAATTCCAAAAGACTGAAATCCTACCAACCAACTTTTCAGACCACAAAGGTATAAAACTAGAAATAAATTGTACAAAGAAAGCAAAAAGTTTCACAAGCACATGGAGGCTTAACAAGATGCTCCTAAATAATCAGTGGATCAATGACCAAATTAAAATGGAGATCCAGCAATATATGAAAACAAATGACAAAAACACAAAGCCCCAACTTCTGCGGGATGGAGCAAAAGCAGTCATAAGTGAAAAGTACATAGCAATCCAGGCATATTTAAAGAAGGAAGAACAATCCCAAATGAATAGTCTAATGTCACAATTATCGAAATTGGAAAAAGAGGAACAAATGAAGCCTCAGGTCAGCAGATGGAGGGACATAATAAAGATCAGAGAAGAAATAAATAAAATTGAGAAAAATAAAACACTAGCAAAAATCAATGAAACCAAGAGCTGGTTCTTCGAGAAAATAAACAAAATAGTTAAGCCTCAAGCCAGACTTATTGAGAGAAAAAGTTAACACACGTCAACAGAATCAGAAACGAGAAAGGAAAAACCAAGACAGACCCCACAGAAATACAAAGAATTATTGAGAATACTATGAAAACCTACATGCTAAAAAGCTGGAAAACCTAGGAGAAATGGACAACTTCCTAGAAAAATACAACCTTCCAAGACTGACCCAGAAAGAAACAGAAAATCTAAACAGACCAATTACCAGCAACGAAATTGAATTGGTAATCAAAAATCTACCCAAGAAGAGAACCCCCGAGCCACATGGATTTACCTCAGAATTTTATCAGACATACAGAGAAGACATAATACTCATTTTCCTTAAAGTTTTCCAAAAAATAGAAGAGGAGGGAATACTCCCAAACTTATTCTATGAAGCCAACATCACCTTAATACCAAAACCAGGCAAAGACCCCACCAAAAAAGAAAACTGCACACTAATATACATGATGAACATAGATGCAAAAATACTCAATAAAATATTAGCAAACTGAATTCAAAAATATATCAAAAGGATCATACACCACGACCAAGTGGGATTCATCCCAGGGATGCAAGGATGGTACAACATTCAAAAATCCACCAATATCATCCACCACATAAACAAAATGAAAGACAATAACCACGTGATCATCTCATAGATGCTGAAATAGCTTTCGAAAAAATTCAACATCCATTCATGATAAAAACTCTCAACAAAATGGGAATAGAGGGCAAGTACCTCAACATAATAAAGTCCATATATGATAAATCCACAGCTAACATCATACTGAACAGTGAGAGGCTGAAAGCTTTTCCTCTGAGATCGGGAACAAGACAGGGATGCCCACTCTCCCCACTGTTATTCAACATAGTACTGGAGGTCCTAGCCACGGCAGTCAGACAAAACAAAGAAATACAAGGAATCCAGATTGATAAAGAAGAAGTCAAACTCGCACTATTTGCAGATGACATGATATTGTACATAAAATACCCTAAAGACTCCACTCCAAAACTACTTGAACTAATATCATAATTCAGCAAAGTTGCCAGATACAAAATTAACACACTGAAATCTGTAGCTTTCCTATACACCAACAATGAACTAATAGAAAGAGAAATCAGGAAAACAATTCCATTCACAATAGCATCAAAAAGAATAAAATACCTAGGAATAAACCTAAACAAGGAAGTGACAAACCTGTACCCTGAAAACTACAAGACACTCTTAAGAGAAATTAAAGGGGACACTAGCAAATGGAAACTCGTCCCATGCTAGTGGCTAGGAAGAATTAATATCGCCAAAATGGCCATCCTGCCCAAAGCAATATACAGATTTGATGCAATTCCTATGAAACTGCAAGCAACATTCTTCAACAAACTGGAACAAATAGCTCAAAAATTCATATGGAACCACCAATGACCCTGAATAACTAAAGCAATCCTGAGAAGGAAGAATAAAGTGGGGGGGAACTTGCTCCCCTTCTTCAAGCTCTACTACAAAACCATAGTAATCAATACAGTTTGGTACTTGCACAAGAACAGAGCCACAGACCAATGGAACAGAATAGAAACTCCAGACATTGGCCCAAACATATATGGTCAATTAATATATGATAAAAGGAGCCATGGACATACAATGGGGAAATTACAGTCTCTTCAGCAGATGGTGCTGGCAAAACTGGACGGCTACATGTAGTAGAATGAAACTGGATCACTGTCTAACCCCATACACAAAAGTAAATTCAAAATGGATCAAAGATCTGAATGTAAGTCATGAAATAATAAAGCTCTTAGAAAAAAATGTAGGCAAAATTCTCATGGACATAAACATGGGTGACTTCTTCATGAACATATGTCCCTGGACAAGGGAAAGAAAAGCAAAAATGAACAAGTGGGTCTATATCAAGCTAAAAAGCTTCTGTACAGCGAAGGACTCCATCAATAGAACAAAAATGTACCCTACTGTATGGGAGAATATATTCATAAATGACAGATGCGATAAAGGATTGACATCCAAAATATATAAGAGCCCACACACCTCAACAAACAAAAAGCAAATAGTCCAATTAAAAAATGGGCAGATGAGCTGAAAAGACAGTTCTCTAAAGA